>NW_026991474.1:725697-1039795 GCF_036370855.1 Dromaius novaehollandiae
CCTAGGCCGAGGCAGGCTCATGGCTGCTGGCTGTGATTGTGAGGTCACAGCAGCCTCAGTGCCTCATAGATAGTGTCCATCGCCACCTACTGGCTGTGCTTGTGAGGTCACACCAGCCTAAGTGCCTCACAGGCCAGTATCAGGCTCATGGCTGCTGGTGTGCTTGTGAGGTCACAGCAGCCTCAGTGCCTCCTCTGCCAGTGTTATGCTCATGGCTGCTGGCTGTGCTTGTGATGTCACAGCAGCCTCAGTGCCTCACAGGCCAATATCAGGCTCATGGCTGCTGGCTGTGCTTCTGAGGTCACACAATCCTGAATGCCTCTCTGGCCAGTGGCAGGCTCATGGCTGCTGGCTGTGCTTGTGAGGTCACAGCAGCCTCAGTGCCTCTGAGGCCAGTGGCAGTCTCATGGCTGCTGGTTGTGCTTGTGAGGTCACAGCAGCCTCAGTGCCTCCTAGGCCAGTATCAGGCTCATGGCTGCTGGCTGTGCTTCTGAGGTCACAGAAACCTGAATGCCTCCTAGGCCAGTGGCAGTCTCATGGCTGCTGGCTGTGGTTGTGAGGTCACAGCAGCCTCAGTGCCTCATAGTTTAGTGTCCAGCGTCCCCTGCTGGCTGTGCTTGTGAGGTCTCAGCAGCCTCAGTACCTCATGGTTTAGTGTCCATCGCCCCCTATTGGCTGCGCTTGTGAGGTCACAGCAGCCTCAGTGCCTCCTAGGCCAATATCAGGCTCCTGGCTGCTGGCTGTGCTTGTGACGTCACAACAGCCTGACTGCCACCTAGGCCCGTGGCAGGCTCATGGCTGCTGGCTGTGCTTGTGACGTCACAGCAGCCTCAGTGCCTCCTCTGCCAGTGCCATGCTCATGGCTGCTGGCTGTGCTTGTGAGGTCACAGCAGCCTCAGTGTCTCCGTGGATGGTGCCATGCTCATGGCTGCTGGCTGTGCTTCTGAGGTCACAGCAGCCTGAATGCCTCCTAGACCAGTGTCAGGGTCATGGCTGCTGGCTGTGCTTCTGAGGTCACAGAAGCCTGAATGCCTCTCAGGCCAGTGGCAGGCTCATGGCTGCTGGCTGTGCTTGTGAGGTCACAGCAGCCTCAGTGCCTCACAGTTTAGTGTCCAGCGTCCCCTGCTGGCTCTGCTTGTGAGGTCACAGCAGACTCAGTGCCTCAAAATTTAGTGTCCAGCGCCCCCTGCTGGCTGTGCTTGTGAGGTCACAGCAGCCTCAGTGCCTCATTGTTTAGAGTCCAGCGTCCCCTGCTGGCTCTGCTTGTGAGGTCACAGCAGACTCAGTGCCTCATAGGTTAGTGTCCAGTGCCCCCCGCTGGCTGTGCTTGTGAGCTCACAGCAGCCTCAGTACCTCACAGACCTGTATCAGGCTCATGGCTGCTGGCTGTGCTTGTGACGTCACAGCAGCCTCAGTGCCTCTGAGGCCAGTGCCATGCTCATGGCTGCTGGCTGTGCTTGTGAGGTCACAGCAGCCTCAGTGCCTCCTAGGCCAGTATCAGGCTCATGGCTGCTGGCTGTTCTTCTGAGCTCACAGCAGCCTCATTGCCTCCGAAGCTAGTGGCAGGCTCATGGCTGCTGGCTGTGATTGTGAGGTCACATCAGCCTCAGTGCTTCATAGTTTAGTGTCCAGCGACCCCTGCTGGCTGTGCTTGTGAGGTCACAGCAGACTCAGTGCCTCAAAAGTTGGTGTCCAGCGCCCCGTGCTGGCTCTGCTTGTAAGGTCACAGCAGCCTCAGTGTCTCCGTGGATAGTGCCATGCTCATGGCTGCTGGCTGTGCTTGTGAGGTCACAGCAGCCTCAGTGCCTCCCAGGCCAGTGTCAGCCTCATGGCTGCTGGCTGTGCTTGTGAGGTCACAGCAGCCTCAGTGCCTCCTAGGCCAGTATCAGGCTCATGGCTACTGGCTGTGCTTCTGAGGTCACAGAAGCCTGAATGCCTCCTTGGCCAGTGGCAGGCTCATGGCTGCTGGCTGTGATTGTGAGGTCACAGCAGCCTCAGTGCCTCATAGTTCAGTGTCCAGCGTCCCCTGCTGGTTCTGCTTGTGAGGTCACAGCAGACTCAGTGCCTCAAAACCTAGTGTGCAGCGCCCCCTGCTGGCTGTGATTGTGAGGTCACAGCAGACTCAGTGCCTCACAGGCCAGTGTCAGGCTCATGGCTGCTGGCTGTGCTTTTGACGTCACAGCAGCCTCAGTGCCTCCTCTGCCACTACCATGCTCATGGCTGCTGGCTGTGCTTGTGAGGTCATAGCAGACTCAGTGCCTCCTAGGTTAGTGTCCAGCGCCCCCTGCTGGCTCTGCTTATGAGGCCTCAGCACCGTGAGTGCCTCCCAGACCAATATCAGGCTCATGGCTGCTGGCTGTGCTTGTGAGGTCACAGCACCCTCAGTGCCTGCTCTGCCAGTGTCAGGGTCATGGCTGCTGGCTGTGCTTGTGAGGTCACATCAGCCTCAGTGCCTCATAGTTCACTGTCCAGCGTCCCCTGCTGGCTCTGCTTGTGAGGTCACACCAGCCTCAGTGCCTCATAGGTTAGTGTCCATCGCCCCCTGCTGGCTGTGCTTGTGAGGTCACAGCAGCATCAGTGCCTCCCAGGCCAGTATCAGCCTCATGGCTGCTGGCTGTGCTTGTGAGGTCACAGCAGCCTCAGTGCCTCCTCTGCCAGTGCCATGCTCATGGCTGCTGGCTGTGCTTGTGAGGTCACAGCAGCCTCAGTGCCTCCTCTGCCAGTGGCAGTCTCATGGCTGCTGGCTGTGCTTGTGAGGTCACAGCAGACTCAGTGCCTCACAGGCCAGTGGCAGTCTCATGGCTGCTGGCTGTGCTTGTGAGGTCACAGCAGACTCAGTGCCTCCTACGTTAGTGTCCATCGCCCCCTAGTGGCTGTGCTTATGAGGTCACAGCAGTCTCAGTGCCTCACAGGCCAGTATCAGGCTCATGGCTGCTGGCTGTGCTTGTGAGGTCACAGCAGCCTGAATGCCTTCTAGGCCCGTTGCAGGCTCATGGCTGCTGGCTGTGCTTGTGAGGTCACAGCAGCCTCAGTGCCTCCTAGGCCAGTATCAGGCTCATGGCTGCTGGCTGTTCTTCTGAGGTCACAGAAGCCTGAATGCCTCTCAGGCCAGTGGCAGGCTCATGGCTGCTGGCTGTGCTTGTGCGGTCACAGCAGACTCAGTGTCTCCGTGGATAGTGCCATGCTCATGGCTGCTGGCTGTGCTTTTGAGGTCACAGCAGCCTCAGTGCCTCTGAGGCCAGTGCCATGCTCATGGCTGCTGGCTGTGTTTGTGAGGTCACAGCAGCCTCAGTGCCTCCTAGGCCAGTATCAGGCTCATGGCTACTGGCTGTGCTTCTGAGGTCACAGACGCTTGAATGCCTCCTAGGCCAGTGGCAGGCTCATGGCTGCTGGCTGTGCTTCTGAGGTCACAGCACCCTCAGTGCCTCATAGTTCACTGTCCAGCGTCCCCTGCTGGCTGTGTTTGTGAGGTCACACCAGCCTCAGTGCCTCATAGGTTAGTGTCCATCGCCCCCTGCTGGCTGTGCTTGTGAGGTCACAGCAGACTCAGTGCCTCCCAGGCCAGTATCAGGCTCATGGCTGCTGGCTGTGCTTGTGAGGTCACAGCAGCCTCAGTGCCTCCTCTGCCAGTGCCATGCTCATGGCTGCTGGCTGTGCTTGTGAGGTCACAGAAGCCTCAGTGCCTCCTCTGCCAGTGGCAGGCTCATGGCTGCTGGCTGTGCTTGTGAGGTCACAGCAGACTCAGTGCCTCACAGGCCAGTGGCAGTCTCATGGCTGCTGGCTGTGCTTGTGAGGTCACAGCAGACTCAGTGCCTCCTACGTTAGTGTCCATCGCCCCCTAGTGGCTGTGCTTATGAGGTCACAGCAGCCTCAGTGCCTCACAGGCCAGTATCAGGCTCATGGCTGCTGGCTGTGCTTGTGAGGTCACAGCAGCCTGAATGCCTTCTAGGCCCGTTGCAGGCTCATGGCTGCTGGCTGTGCTTGTGAGGTCACAGCAGTCTCAGTGCCTCCTAGGTTAGTGTCCAGCGCCCCCTGCTGGCTGTGCTTGTGATGTCACAGCAGACTCAGTGCCTCAAAAGTTGGGGTCCAGCGCCCCCTGCTGGCTGTGCTTATGAGGTCATAGCAGACTCAGTGCCTCCTAGGTTAGAGTCCAGCGCCCCCTGCTGGCTGTGCTTATGAGATCTCAGCAGCCTCAGTGCCTCCCAGACCAATATCAGGCTCCTGGCTGCTGGCTGTGCTTGTGACGTCACTGCAGCCTGAATGCCACGTAGGCCAGTTGCAGGATCATAGCTGCTGGCTGTGCTTCTGATGTCACAGCAGCCTCCCTCAGTGCCTCCTAGGTTAGTGTCCATCGCCCCCTTCTGGCTGTGCTTGTGAGGTCACAGCAGACTCAGTACCTGATAGATAATCTCCAGTGCCCCCTGCTGGCTGTGCTTGTGAGGTCACAGCAGCCTCAGTGCCTCCTCTGCCAGTGCCATGCTCATGGCTGCTGGCTGTGCTTGTGAGGTCACAGCAGCCTCAGTGCCTCCTACGTTAGTGTCCATCGCCCCCTAGTGGCTGTGCTTATGAGGTCACAGCGGCCTCAGTGCCTCACAGGCCAGTATCAGGCTCATGGCTCCTGGCTGTGCTTGTGAGGTCACAGCAGCCTGAATGCCTTCTAGGCCCGTTGCAGGCTCATGGCTGCTGGCTGTGCTTGTGAGGTCACAGCAGCCTCAGTGCCTCCTAGTCCAGTATCAGGCTCATGGCTGCTGGCTGTGATTGTGAGGTCACATCAGCCTCAGTGCTTCATAGTTTAGTGTCCAGCGTCCCCTGCTGGCTGTGCTTGTGAGGTCACAGCAGACTCAGTGCCTCATAGGTTAGTGTCCAGTGCCCCCTGCTGGCTGTACTTGGGAGGTCACAGCAGACTCAGTGCCTCACAGGCCAGTGTCAGGCTCATGGCTGCTGGCTGTGCTTTTGACGTCACAGCAACCTCAGTGCCTCCTCTGCCACTACCATGCTCATGGCTGCTGGCTTTGCTTGTGAGGTCATAGCAGACTCAGTGCCTCCTAGGTTAGTGTCCAGCGCCCCCTGCTGGCTGTGCTTTTGAGGCCTCAGCACCGTCAGTGCCTCCCAGACCAATATCAGGCTCATGGCTGCTGGCTGTGCTTGTGACGTCACAGCAGCCTGAATGCCTCCTAGAGCAGTATCAGTCTCATGGCTGCTGGCTGTGCTTGTGCGGTCACAGCAGACTCAGTGCCTCAAAATTTAGTGTCCAGCGCCCCCTGCTGGCTGTGCTTGTGAGGTCACAGCAGCCTCAGTGCCTCATTGTTTAGAGTCCAGCGACCCCTGCTGGCTGTGCTTGTGAGCTCACAGCAGACTCAGTGCCTCATAGGTTAGTGTCCAGTGCCCCCTACTGGCTGTGCTTGTGAGCTCACAGCAGCCTCAGTGCCTCACAGGCCAGTATCAGGCTCCTGGCTGCTGGCTGTGCTTGTGAGGTCACAGCAGCCTCAGTGCCTCCTAGGCCAGTATCAGGCTCATGGCTGCTGGCTGTTCTTCTGAGGTCACAGCAGCCTCAGTGCCTCCTCTGCCAGTGGCAGGCTCATGGCTGCTGGCTGTGATTGTGAGGTCACATCAGCCTCAGTGCTTCATAGTTTAGTGTCCAGCGTCCCCTACTGGCTGTGCTTGTGAGGTCACAGCAGACTCACTGCCTCAAAATTTGCTGTCCAGCGCCTCTACTGGCTCTGCTTGTGAGGTCACAGCAGCCTCAGTGTCTCCGTGGATAGTGCCATGCTCATGGCTGCTGGCTGTGCTTGTGAGGTCACAGCAGCCTCAGTGCCTCTGAGGCCAGTGGCAGTCTCATGGCTGCTGGCTGTGCTTGTGAGGTCACAGCAGCCTCAGTGCCTCCTAGGCCAGTATCAGGCTCATGGCTACTGGCTGTGCTTCTGAGGTCACAGACGCCTGAATGCCTCCTAGGCCAGTGGCAGGCTCATAGCTGCTGGCTGTGCTTGTGAGGTCACAGCAGTCTCAGTGCCTCCTAGGTTAGTGTCCAGCGCCCCCTGCTGGCTGTGCTTGTGATGTCACAGCAGACTCAGTGCCTCAAAAGTTGGGGTCCAGCGCCCCCTGCTGGCTGTGCTTATGAGGTCATAGCAGACTCAGTGCCTCCTAGGTTAGTGTCCAGCGCCCCCTGCTGGCTCTGCTTATGAGGCCTCAGCACCGTCAGTGCCTCCCAGACCAATATCAGGCTCATGGCTGCTGGCTGTGCTTGTGAGGTCACAGCACCCTCAGTGCCTGCTCTGCCAGTGTCAGGGTCATGGCTGCTGGCTGTGCTTGTGACGTCACATCAGCCTCAGTGCTTCATAGTTTAGTGTCCAGCGCCCCCTGCTGGCTGTGCTTGTGAGGTCACAGCAGACTCACTGCCTCAAAATTTGCTGTCCAGCGCCTCTACTGGCTCTGCTTGTGAGGTCACAGCAGCCTCAGTGTCTCCGTGGATAGTGCCATGCTCATGGCTGCTGGCTGTGCTTCTGAGGTCACAGCAGCCTCAGTGCCTCTGAGGCCAGTGGCAGGCTCATGGCTGCTGGCTGTGCTTGTGAGGTCACAGCAGTCTCAGTGCCTCCTAGGTTAGTGTCCAGCGCCCCCTGCTGGATGTGCTTGTGATGTCACAGCAGACTCTGTGCCTCAAAAGTTGGGGTCCAGCGCCCCCTGCTGGCTGTGCTTATGAGGTCATAGCAGACTCAGTGCCTCCTAGGTTAGAGTCCAGCGCCCCCTGCTGGCTGTGCTTATGAGATCTCAGCAGCCTCAGTGCCTCCCAGACCAATATCAGGCTCCTGGCTGCTGGCTGTGCTTGTGAGGTCACAGCAGCCTGAATGCCTCCTAGGCCCGTGGCAGGCTCATGGCTGCTGGCTGTGCTTGTGAGGTCACAGCAGCTTCCCTCAGTGCCTCCTAGGTTAGTGTCCATCGCACCCTTCTGGCTGTGCTTGTGAGGTCACAGCAGACTCAGTGCCTCCTCTGCCAGGGGCACGCACCTGGCTGCTGGCTGTGCTTGTGACGTCACAACAGCCTGAGTGCCTCCTAGGCCCGTGGCAGGCTCATGGCTGCTGGCTGTGATTGTGAGGTCACAGCAGTCTCAGTGCCTCCTCTGCCAGTGCCATGCTCATGGCTGCTGGCTGTGCTTGTGAGGTCGCAGCAGCCTCACTGCCTCCTAGGCCAGTATCAGGCTCATGGCTACTGGCTGTGCTTGTGAGGGCACAGACGCCTGAATGCCTCTGAGGCCAGTGGCACTCTCATGGCTGCTGGCTGTGCTTGTGAGGTCACAGCAGCCTCAGTGTCTCCTCTGCCAGTGCCATGCTCATGGCTGCTGGCTGTGCTTGTGACGTCACAGCAGCCTCAGTGCCTCCTAGGCCCATGGCAGTCTCATGGCTGCTGGCTGTGCTTGTGAGGTCACAGCAGCCTCAGTGCCTCATTGTTTAGTGTCCAGTGCCCCCTGCTGGCTGTGCTTGTGAGCTCACATCAGCCTCAGTGCCTCACAGGCCAGTATCAGGCTCATGGCTGCTGGCTGTGATTGTGAGGTCACAGCAGCCTCAATGTCTCCATGGATGGTGCCATGCTCATGGCTGCTGGCTGTGCTTGTGAGGTCACAGCAGCCTGAGTGCCTCCTAGGCCAGTGGCAGGCTCATGGCTGCTGGCTGTGATTGTGAGGTCACAGCAGCCTCAGTGCCTCATAGTTTAGTGTCCAGCGTCCCCTGCTGGCTGTGCTTGTGAGGTCACAGCAGCCTCAGTGCCTCACAGGCCAGTGTCAGGCTCATGGCTGCTGGCTGTGCTTGTGAGGTCACAGCAGCCTCAGTGCCTCCTAGGCCAGTATCAGGCTCATGGCTACTGGCTGTGCTTCAGAGGTCACAGAGGCCTGAATGCCTCCTCTGCCAGTGGCAGGCTCATGGCTGCTGGCTGTGCTTGAGAGGTCACAGCAGCCTCAGTGCCTCATAGTTTAGTGTCCAGTGTCCCCTGCTGGCTGTGCTTGTGAGGTCACAGCAGCCTCAGTGCCTCCCAGGCCAGTATGAGGCTCATGGCTGCTGGCTGTGCTTGTGAGGTCAGAGCAGCCTTAGTGCCTCCTCTGCCAGTGCCATGCTCATGGCTGCTGGCTGTGCTCGTGATGTCACAGCAGCCTCAGTGCCTCAAAAGATAGTGTCCAGTACCCCCTGCTGGCTGTGCTTGTGAGCTCACAACAGCCTCAGTGCCTCCCAGCCCAATATCAGGTTCCTGGCTGCTGGCTGTGCTTGTGACGTCACAGCAGCCTGAGTGCCTCCTAGGCCGTGGCATGCTCATGGCTGCTGGCTCTGCTTGTGAGGTCACAGCAGCCTCAATGCCTCCTAGACCAGTGTCAGGGTCATGGCTGCTGGCTGTGCTTCTGAGGTCACAGAAGCCTGAATGCCTCCTAGGCCAGTGGCAGGCTCATGGCTGCTGGCTGTGCTTGTGAGGTCACAGCAGCCTCAGTGTCTCCGTGGATGGTGCCATGCTCATGGCTGCTGGCTGTGCTTGTGAGGTCACAGCAGCCTGAATGCCTCGTAGGCCAGTGGCAGGCTCATGGCTGCTGGCTGTGATTGTGAGGTCACAGCAGCCTCAGTGCCTCATAGTTTAGTGTCCAGCGTCCCCTGCTGGCTCTGCTTGTGAGGTCACAGCAGACTCAGTGCCTCAAAAACTAGTGTGCAGCGCCCCCTACTGGCTGTGCTTGTGAGGTCACAGCAGACTCAGTGCCTCCTAGGTTAGTGTCCAGCGTCCCCTGCTGGCTGTGCTTGTGAGGTCACAGCAGACTCAGTGCCTCATAGGTTAGTGTCCAGTGCCCCCGGCTGGCTGTGCTTGTGAGGTCACAGCAGTCTCAGTGCCTCACAGGCCAGTATCAGGCTCATGGCTGCTGGCTGTGCTTGTGACGTCACAGCAGCCTCAGTGCCTCCTCTGCCAGTGCCATGCTTATGGCTGCTGGCTATGCTTGTGACGTCACAGCAGCCTCAGTGCCTCTGAGGCCAGTAGCAGTATCATGGCTGCTGGCTGTGCTTGTGAGGTCACAGAAGCCTCAGTGCCTCCTCTGCCAGTGGCAGACTCATGGCTGTTGGCTGTGCTTCTGATGTCACAGCAGCCTCAGTGCCTCCTAGGTTAGTGTCCATCACCTCCTACTGGCTGTGCTTGTGAGCTCACAGCAGACTCAGTGCCTGATAGATTATCTCCAGTGCCCCCTGCTGGCTGTGCTTGTGAGGTCACAGCAGCCTCAGTGCCTCCTCTGCCAGTGTCAGGCTCATGGCTGCTGGCTGTGCTTGTGAGGTCTCAGCAGACTCAGTGCCTCAAAAGATAGTGTCCAGTGCCCCCTACTGGCTGTGCTTGTGAGGTCACAGCAGCCTCAGTGCCTCCTAGACCAGTATCAGGCTCATGGCTGCTGGCTGTGCTTCTGAGGTCACAGCAGCCTCAGTGCCTCCTAGGCCAGTGGCAGGCTCATGGCTGCTGGCTGTGATTGTGAGGTCACAGCAGCCTCAGTGCTTCATAGTTTAGTGTCCAGCGTCCCCTGCTGGCTGTGCTTGTGAGGTCAAAGCAGACTCACTGCCTCATAGGTTAGTGTGCAGCGCCCCCTGCTGGCTGTGCTTGTGAGGTCACAGCAGACTCAGTGCCTCCTAGGCCATTATCAGGCTCATGGCTACTGGCTGTGCTTCAGAGGTCACCGACGCCGGAATGCCTCCTAGGCCAGTGGCAGGCTCATGGCTGCTGGCTGTGCTTGTGAGGTCACAGCAGCCTCAGTGCCTCATAGTTTAGTGTCCAGCGTCCCCTGCTGGCTCTGCTTGGGAGGTCAGAGCAGACTCAGTGCCTCCCAGACCAGTAGCAGCCTCATGGCTGCTGGCTGTGCTTGTGAGGTCACAGCAGCCTCAGTGCCTCCTCTGCCAGTGCCATGCTCATGGCTGCTGGCTGTGCTTGTGACGTCACAGCAGCCTGAGTGCCTCCTAGGCCAGTGGCAGGCTCATGGCTGCTGGCTGTGCTTGTGACGTCACACCAGCCTCAGTGCCTCACAGGCCGGTGGCAGTCTCATGGCTGCTGGCTGTGCTTGTGAGGTCACAGCAGCCTCAGTGCCTCCTAGGCCAGTATCAGGCTCATGGCTACTGGCTGTGCTTCAGAGGTCACAGACGCCGGAATGCCTCCTAGGCCAGTGTCAGGCTCATGGCTGCTGGCTGTGCTTGTGAGGTCACAGCAGCCTCAGTGCGTCATATTTAAGTGTCCAGCGTCCCCTGCTGGCTCTGCTTGTGAGGTCACAGCAGCCTCAGTGCCTCATAGGTTAGTGTCCATCGCCCCCTACTGGCTGTGCTTGTGAGGTCACACCAGCCTCAGTGCCTCACAGGCCAGTATCAGGCTCATGGCTGCTGGCTGTGCTTGTGAGGTCACAGCAGCCTCAGTGTCTCCGTGGATGGTGCCATGCTCATGGCTGCTGGCTGTGCTTGTGAGGTCACAGCAGCCTGAATGCCTCCTAGACCAGTGTCAGGGTCATGGCTGCTGGCTGTGCTTGTGACGTCACAGCAGACTCAGTGCCTCCTAGGCCGTGGCAGGCTCATGGCTGCTGGCTGTGCTTGTGACGTCACAGCAGCCTCAGTGTCTCCGTGGATGGTGCCATGCTCATGGCTGCTGGCTGTGCTTGTGAGGTCACAGAAACCTGAATGCCTCCTAGACCAGTGGCAGGGTCATGGCTGCTGGCTGTGCTTGTGGGGTCGCAGCAGCCTCAGTGCCTCATAGTTTAGTGTCCAGCGTCCCCTACTGGCTGTGCTTGTGAGGTCACAGCAGCCTCAGTGCCTCACAGGCCAGTGTCAGGGTCATGGCTGCTGGCTGTGCTTGTGAGGTCACAGCAGCCTCAGTGCCTCCTAGGCCAGTATCAGGCTCATGGCTGCTGGCTGTGCTTGTGAGGTCAGAGCAGCCTGAATGCCTCCTAGGCCAGTGGCAGGCTCATGGCTGCTGGCTCTGCTTGTGAGGTCACAGCAGCCTCAGTGCCTCCTAGGCCAGTATCAGGCTCATGGCTGCTGGCTGTGCTTCTGAGGTCACAGAAACCTGAATGCCTCCTAGGCCAGTGGCAGGCTCATGGCTGCTGGCTCGGCTTGTGAGGTCACAGCAGCCTCAGTGCCTCATAGTTTAGTGTCCAGCGTCCCCTGCTGGCTGTGCTTGTGAGGTCACAGCAGACTCAGTGCCTCATAGGTTAGTGTCCAGTGCCCCCTGCTGGCTGTGCTTGTGAGGTCACAGCAGCCTCAGTGCCTCACAGGCCAGTATCAGGCTCATGGCTGCTGGCTGTGCTTGTGACGTCACAGCAGCCTCAGTGCCTCCTCTGCCAGTGCCATGCTCATGGCTGCTGGCTGTGCTTGTGAGGTCACAGCAGCCTCAGTGCCTCCGAGGCCAGTGCCATGCTCATGGCTGCTGGCTGTGCTTGTGAGGTCACAGCAGCCTCAGTGCCTCCTAGGCCAGTGGCAGGCTCATGGCTGCTGGCTGTGCTTGTGAGGTCACAGCAGCCTCAGTGCTTCATAGTTTAGTGTCCAGCGTCCCCTGTTGGCTCTGCTTGTGAGGTCACAGCAGACTCACTGCCTCATAGGTCAGTGTCCAGCGCCCCCTGCTGGCTCTGCTTGTGAGGTCGCAGCAGCCTCAGTGTCTCCGTGGATAGTGCCATGCTCATGGCTGCTGGCTGTGATTGTGAGGTCACAGCAGACTCAGTGCCTCTCAGGCCAGTGGCAGTCTCATGGCTGCTGGCTGTGCTTGTGAGGTCACAGCAGCCTCAGTGCCTCCTAGGCCAGTATCAGGCTCATGGCTGCTGGCTGTGCTTGTGAGGTCACAGCAGCCTGAATGCCTCCTAGGCCAGTGGCAGGCTCATGGCTGCTGGCTGTGCTTGTGAAGTCACAGCAGCCTCAGTGCCGCACAGGCCAGTATCAGGCTCATGGCTGCTGCCTGTGCTTTTGACGTCACAGCAGCCTGAGTGCCTCCTCTGCCAGTGCCATGCTCATGGCTGCTGGCTGTGCTTGTGAGGTCACAGCAGCCTCAGTGCCTCCTAGGCCATTATCAGGCTCATGGCTGCTGGTTGTGCTTCTGAGGTCACAGCAGCCTCAGTGCCTCCTACGTTAGTGTCCATCGCCCCCTAGTGGCTGTGCTTATGAGGTCACAGCAGCCTCAGTGCCACACAGGCCAGTATCAGGCTCATGGCTGCTGCCTGTGCTTTTGACGTCACAGCAGCCTGAGTGCCTCCTCTGCCAGTGCCATGCTCATGGCTGCTGGCTGTGCTTGTGAGGTCACAGCAGCCTCAGTGCCTCCTAGGCCATTATCAGGCTCATGGCTGCTGGCTATGCTTCTGAGGTCACAGCAGCCTCAGTGCCTCCTAGGCCAGTGGCAGGCTCATGGCTGCTGGCTGTGCTTGTGAGGTCACAGCAGCCTCAGTGCCTCATAGTTTAGTGTCCAGCGTCCCCTGCTGGCTCTGCTTGTGAGGTCACAAGAGACTCAGTGCCTCATAGATTAGTGTCCAGTGCCCCCTGCTGGCTGTGCTTGTGAGGTCACAGCAGCCTCAGTGCCTCATAGTTTAGTGTCCAGCGTCCCCTGCTGGCTGTGCTTGTGAGGTCACAGCAGACTCAGTGCCTCAGAGATTAGTGTCCAGTGCCCCCTGCTGGCTGTGCTTGTGAGGTCACAGCAGCCTCAGTGCCTCCTAGGCCAGTATCAGGCTCATGGCTGCTGGCTGTGCTTGTGACGTCACAGCAGCCTCAGTGCCTCCTCTGCCAGTGCCATGCTCATGGCTGCTGTTTGTGCTTGTGAGGTCACAGCAGCCTCAGTGCCTCCTAGGCCAGTATCAGGCTCCTGGCTGCTGGCTGTGCTTCTGAGGTCACAGCAGCCTCAGTGCCTCCTAGGCCAGTGGAAGGCTCATGGCTGCTGGCTGTGCTTCTGAGGTCACAGCAGCCTCAGTGTCTCCTCGGACAGTATCAGCCTCATGGCTGCTGGATGTGCTTCTGAGGTCACAGACGCCTGAATGCTTCCTAGGCCAGTATCAGGCTCATGGCTGCTGGCTGAGCTTGTGAGGTCACATCAGCCTCAGTGCCTCATAGTTTAGTGTCCAGCGTCCCCTGCTGGCTGTGCTTGTGAGGTCACAGCAGACTCAGTACCTCCCAGACCAGTATCAGGCTCATGGCTGCTGGCTGTGCTTCTGAGGTCACAGCAGACTCAGTGCCTCCCAGGCCAGTATCAGGCTCATGGCTGCTGGCTGTGCTTGTGAGGTCACAGCAGCCTCAGTGCCTCTGAGGCCAGTGGCAGGCTCATGGCTGCTGGCTGTGCTTGTGACGTCACAGCAGCCTCAGTGCCTCCTCTGCCAGTGGCAGTCTCATGGCTGCTGGCTGTGCTTCTGAGGTCACAGCAGCCTCAGTGCCTCCTAGGTTAGTGTCCATCACCTCCTACTGGCTGTGCTTGTGAGCTCACAGCAGACTCAGTGCCTGATAGATTATCTCCAGTGCCCCCTGCTGGCTGTGCTTGTGAGGTCACAGCAGCCTCAGTGCCTCCTCTGCCAGTGTCAGGCTCATGGCTGCTGGCTGTGCTTGTGAGGTCACAGCAGACTCAGTGCCTCAAAAGACAGTGTCCAGTGCCCCCTGTTGGCTGTGCTTGTGAGCTCACACCAGCCTCAGTGCCTCACAGGCCAGTATCAGGCTCATGGCTGCTGGCTGTGCTTGTGAGGTCACAGCAGCCTTAGTGCCTCCTCTGCCAGTGCCAGGCTCATGGCTGCTGGCTGTGCTTGTAAGGTCACAGCAGCCTCAGTGTCTCCGTGGATGGTGCCATGTTCATGGCTGCTGGCTGTGCTTGTGACGTCACAGCAGCCTGAATGCCTCCTAGAGCAGTATCAGTCTCATGGCTGCTGGCTGTGCTTGTGAGGTCACAGCAGCCTCAGTGCCTCCTAGGCCAGTGGCAGTCTCATGGCTGCTGGTTGTGATTGTGAGGTCACAGCAGCCTCAGTGCTTTATAGTTTAGTGTCCAGCGTCCCCTGCTGGCTCTGCTTGTGAGGTCACAGCAGCCTCAGTGCCTCTCAGGCCAGTGGCAGGCTCATGGCTGCTGGCTGTGCTTGTGAGGTCACAGCAGCCTCAGTGTCTCCGTGGATGGTGCCATCCTCATGGCTGCTGGCTGTGCTTGTGATGTCACAGCAGCCTGAATGCCTCCTAGAGCAGTGTCAGGGTCATGGCTGCTGGCTGTGCTTGTGAGGTCACAGCAGCCTCAGTGCCTCCGAGGCCAGTGCCATGCTCATGGCTGCTGGCTGTGCTTGTGAGGTCACAGCAGCCTCAGTGCCTCATAGTTTAGTGTCCAGTGTCCCCTGCTGGCTGTGCTTGTGAGGTCACAGCAGCCTCAGTGCCTCCGAGGCCAGTGCCATGCTCATGGCTGCTGGCTGTGCTTCTGAGGTCACAGCAGACTCACTGCCTCATAGGTCAGTGTCCAGCGCCCCCTGCTGGCTCTGCTTGTGAGGTCGCAGCAGCCTCAGTGTCTCCGTGGATAGTGCCATGCTCATGGCTGCTGGCTGTGCTTGTGAGGTCACAGCAGACTCAGTGCCTCTCAGGCCAGTGGCAGTCTCATGGCTGCTGGCTGTGCTTGTGAGGTCACAGCAGCCTCAGTGCCTCCTAGGCCAGTATCAGGCTCCTGGCTGCTGGCTGTGCTTCTGAGGTCACAGCAGCCTGAATGCCTCCTAGGCCAGTGGCAGGCTCATGGCTGCTGGCTGTGCTTGTGAGGTCACAGCATCCTCAGTGCCGCACAGGCCAGTATCAGGCTCATGGCTGCTGCCTGTGCTTTTGACGTCACAGCAGCCTGAGTGCCTCCTCTGCCAGTGCCATTCTCATGGCTGCTGGCTGTGCTTGTGAGGTCACAGCAGCCTCAGTGCCTCCTAGGCCAGTGGCAGTCTCATGGCTGCTGGCTGTGCTTCTGAGGTCACAGCAGCCTCAGTGCCTCCTAGGTTAGTATCCATCACCTCCTACTGGCTGTGCTTGTGAGCTCACAGCAGACTCAGTGCCTGATAGATTATCTCCAGTGGCCCCTGCTGGCTGTGCTTGTGGGGTCACAGCAGCCTCAGTGCCTCCTCTGCCAGTGTCAGGCTCATGGCTGCTGGCTGTGCTTGTGAGGTCACAGCAGACTCAGTGCCTCAAAAGACAGTGTCCAGTGCCCCCTGTTGGCTGTGCTTGTGAGCTCACACCACCCTCAGTGCCTCACAGGCCAGTATCAGGCTCATGGCTGCTGGCTGTGCTTGTGAGGTCACAGCAGCCTTAGTGCCTCCTCTGCCAGTGCCAGGCTCATGGCTGCTGGCTGTGCTTGTGAGGTCACAGCAGCCTCAGTGTCTCCGTGGATGGTGCCATGCTCATGGCTGCTGGCTGTGCTTGTGACGTCACAGCAGCCTGAATGCCTCCTAGAGCAGTATCAGTCTCATGGCTGCTGGCTGTGCTTGTGAGGTCACAGCAGCCTCAGTGCCTCCTAGGCCAGTGGCAGTCTCATGGCTGCTGGTTGTGATTGTGAGGTCACAGCAGCCTCAGTGCCTCCTCTGCCAGTGTCAGGCTCATGGCTGCTGGCTGTGCTTGTGAGGTCACAGCAGACTCAGTGCCTCAAAAGACAGTGTCCAGTGCCCCCTGTTGGCTGTGCTTGTGAGCTCACACCAGCCTCAGTGCCTCACAGGCCAGTATCAGGCTCATGGCTGCTGGCTGTGCTTTTGAGGTCACAGCAGCCTTAGTGCCTCCTCTGCCAGTGCCAGGCTCATGGCTGCTGGCTGTGCTTGTGAGGTCACAGCAGCCTCAGTGTCTCCGTGGATGGTGCCATGCTCATGGCTGCTGGCTGTGCTTGTGAGGTCACAGCAGCCTGAATGCCTCCTAGACCAGTATCTGGCTCATGGCTGCTGGCTGTGCTTCTGAGGTCACAGTAGCCTCAGTGCCTCCTAGGCCAGTGGCAGTCTCATGGCTGCTGGTTGTCATTGTGAGGTCACATCAGCCTCAGTGCTTTATTGTTTAGTGTCCAGCGTCCCCTGCTGGCTCTGCTTGTGAGGTCACAGCAGCCTCAGTGCCTCATAGCTAAGTGTCCAGCGCCCCCTGCTGGCTCTGCTTGTGAGGTCACAGCAGCCTCAGTGCCTCTCAGGCCAGTGGCAGGCTCATGGCTGCTGGCTGTGCTTGTGAGGTCACAGCAGCCTCAGTGTCTCCGTGGATGGTGCCATCCTCATGGCTGCTGGCTGTGCTTGTGAGGTCACAGCAGCCTGAATGCCTCCTAGAGCAGTGTCAGGGTCATGGCTGCTGGCTCTGCTTGTGAGGTCACAGCAGCCTCAGTGCCTCATAGTTTAGTGTCCAGCGTCCCCTGCTGGCTGTGCTTGTGAGGTCACAGCAGACTCACTGCCTCATAGGTCAGTGTCCAGCGCCCCCTGCTGGCTCTGCTTGTGAGGTCGCAGCAGCCTCAGTGTCTCCGTGGATAGTGCCATGCTCATGGCTGCTGGCTGTGCTTGTGAGGTCACAGCAGCCTCAGTGCCTCCTAGGCCAGTATCAGGCTCATGGCTGCTGGCTGTGCTTGTGAGGTCACAGCAGCCTGAATGCCTCCTAGACCAGTGTCAGGGTCATGGCTGCTGGCTGTGCTTGTGAGGTCACAGCAGACTCAGTGCCTCTCAGGCCAGTGGCAGTCTCATGGCTGGTTGCTGTGCTTGTGAGGTCACAGCAGCCTCAGTGCCTCCTAGGCCAGTATCAGGCTCATGGCTGCTGGCTGTGCTTGTGAGGTCACAGCAGCCTGAATGCCTCCTAGACCAGTGTCAGGGTCATGGCTGCTGGCTGTGCTTGTGAGGTCACAGCAGCCTCAGTGCCGCACAGGCCAGTATCAGGCTCATGGCTGCTGCCTGTGCTTTTGACGTCACAGCAGCCTGAGTGCCTCCTCTGCCAGTGCCATGCTCATGGCTGCTGGCTGTGCTTGTGAGGTCACAGCAGCCTCAGTGCCTCCTAGGCCAGTATCAGGCTCATGGCTGCTGGCTGTGCTTGTGAGGTCACAGCAGCCTGAGTGCCTCCTAGGCCAGTGGCAGGCTCATGGCTGCTGGCTGTGCTTGTGAGGTCACAGCAGCCTCAGTGCCTCATAATTTAGTGTCCAGCACCCGCTGCTGGCTCTTCTTGTGAGGTCACAGCAGCCTGAGTGCCTCCTCTGCCAGTGGCAGGCTCATGGCTGCTGGCTGTGCTTGTGAGGTCACAGCAGCCTCAGTGCCTCACAGGCCAGTGTCAGGCTCATGGCTGCTGGATGTGCTTCTGAGGTCACAGCAGCCTCAGTGCCTCCTAGGCCAGTGGCAGGCTCATGGCTGCTGACTGTGATTGTGAGGTCACATCAGCATCAGTGCTTCATAGTTTAGTGTCCAGCGTCCCCTGCTGGCTGTGCTTGTGAGGTCACAGCAGACTCACTGCCTCATAGGTAAGTGTCCAGCGCCCCCTGCTGGCTCTGCTTGTGAGGTCACAGCAGCCTCAGTGTCTCCGTGGATACTGCCATGCTCATGGCTGCTGGCTGTGCTTGTGAGGTCACAGCAGCCTCAGTGCCTCTGAGGCCAGTGGCAGTCTCATGGCTGCTGGCTGTGCTTGTGAGGTCACAGCAGACTCAGTGCCTCATAGTTTAGTGTCCAGCGTCCCCTGCTGGCTGTGCTTGTGAGGTCACAGCAGACTCAGTGCCTCCCAGGCCAGTATCAGGCTCATGGCTGCTGGCTGTGCTTGTGAGGTCACAGCAGACTCAGTGCCTCACAGGCCAGTATCAGGCTCATGGCTGCTGGCTGTGCTTGTGACGTCACAGCAGCCTCAGTGCCTCTGAGGCCAGTGGCAGGCTCATGGCTGCTGGCTGTGCTTGTGACGTCACAGCAGCCTCAGTGCCTCCTCTGCCAGTGGCAGTCTCATGGCTGCTGGCTGTTCTTCTGAGGTCACAGCAGCCTCAGTGCCTCCTAGGTTAGTGTCCATCACCTCCTACTGGCTGTGCTTGTGAGCTCACAGCAGACTCAGTGCCTGATAGATTATCTCCAGTGCCCCCTGCTGGCTGTGCTTGTGAGGTCACAGCAGCCTCAGTGCCTCCTCTGCCAGTGCCATGCTCATGGCTGCTGGCTGTGCTTGTGAGGTCACAGCAGCCTCAGTGCCTCCTAGGCCAGTATCAGGCTCATGGCTGCTGGCTGTGATTGTGAGGTCACAGCAGCCTTAGTGCCTCCTCTGCCAGTGCCAGGCTCATGGCTGCTGGTTGTGCTTGTGAGGTCACAGCAGCCTCAGTGTCTCCGTGGATGGTGCCATGCTCATGGCTGCTGGCTGTGCTTCTGAGGTCACAGTAGCCTCAGTGCCTCCTAGAGCAGTGTCAGGGTCATGGCTGCTGGCTGTGCTTGTGAGGTCACAGCAGACTCAGTGCCTCATAGTTTAGTGTCCAGCGTCCCCTGCTGGCTGTGCTTCTGAGGTCACAGCAGACTCAGTGCCTCCCAGGCCAGTATCAGGCTCATGGCTGCTGGCTGTGCTTGTGAGGTCACAGCAGCCTCAGTGCCTCCTAGGCCAGTGGCAGTCTCATGGCTGCTGGTTGTGATTGTGAGGTCACATCAGCCTCAGTGCTTTATAGTTTAGTGTCCAGCGTCCCCTGCTGGCTCTGCTTGTGAGGTCACAGCAGCCTCAGTGCCTCATAGGTAAGTGTCCAGCGCCCCCTGCTGGCTCTGCTTGTGAGGTCACAGCAGCCTCAGTGCCTCCTCTGCCAGTGCCAGGCTCATGGCTGCTGGCTGTGCTTGTGAGGTCACAGCAGCCTCAGTGTCTCCGTGGATGGTGCCATCCTCATGGCTGCTGGCTGTGCTTGTGACGTCACAGCAGCCTGAATGCCTCCTAGAGCAGTGTCAGGGTCATGGCTGCTGGCTGTGCTTGTGAGGTCACAGCAGCCTCAGTGCCTCATAGTTTAGTGTCCAGTGTCCCCTGCTGGCTGTGCTTGTGAGGTCACAGCAGACTCACTGCCTCAAAAGCTAGTGTGCAGCGCCCCCTACTGGCTGTGCTTGTGAGGTCACAGCAGCCTCAGTGCCTCACAGGCCAGTGTCAGGCTCATGGCTGCTGGCTGTGCTTGTGAGGTCACAGCAGCCTCAGTGCCTCATAGTTTAGTGTCCAGCGTCCCCTGCTGGCTGTGCTTGTGAGGTCACAGCAGACTCACTGCCTCATAGGTCAGTGTCCAGCGCCCCCTGCTGGCTCTGCTTGTGAGGTCACAGCAGCCTCAGTGTCTCCGTGGATAGTGCCATGCTCATGGCTGCTGGCTGTGCTTGTGAGGTCACAGCAGACTCAGTGCCTCTCAGGCCAGTGGCAGTCTCATGGCTGCTGGCTGTGCTTGTGAGGTCACAGCAGCCTCAGTGCCTCCTCTGCCAGTGCCATGCTCATGGCAGCTGGCTGTGTTTGTGAGGTCACAGCAGCCTCAGTGCCTCCTCTGCCAGTGTCAGGCTCATGGCTGCTGGCTGTGCTTGTGAGGTCACAGCAGCCTTAGTGCCTCCTCTGCCAGTGCCAGGCTCATGGCTGCTGGCTGTGCTTGTGAGGTCACAGCAGCCTCAGTGTCTCCGTGGATGGTGCCATGCTCATGGCTGCTGGCTGTGCTTGTGACGTCACAGCAGCCTGAATGCCTCCTAGAGCAGTATCAGTCTCATGGCTGCTGGCTGTGCTTGTGAGGTCACAGCAGCCTCAGTGCCTCAAAGGCCAGTGGCAGTCTCATGGCTGCTAGTTGTGATTGTGAGGTCACAGCAGCCTCAGTGCCTCCTCTGCCAGTGTCAGGCTCATGGCTGCTGGCTGTGCTTGTGAGGTCACAGCAGACTCAGTGCCTCAAAAGACAGTGTCCAGTGCCCCCTGTTGGCTGTGCTTGTGAGGTCACACCAGCCTCAGTGCCTCACAGGCCAGTATCAGGCTCATGGCTGCTGGCTGTGCTTTTGAGGTCACAGCAGCCTTAGTGCCTCCTCTGCCAGTGCCAGGCTCATGGCTGCTGGCTGTGCTTGTGAGGTCACAGCAGCCTCAGTGTCTCCGTGGATGGTGCCATGCTCATGGCTGCTGGCTGTGCTTGTGACGTCACAGCAGCCTGAATGCCTCCTAGAGCAGTATCAGTCTCATGGCTGCTGGCTGTGCTTGTGAGGTCACAGCAGCCTCAGTGCCTCCTAGGCCAGTGGCAGTCTCATGGCTGCTGGTTGTGATTGTGAGGTCACAGCAACCTTAGTGCCTCCTCTGCCAGTGTCAGGCTCATGGCTGCTGGCTGTGCTTGTGAGGTCACAGCAGACTCAGTGCCTCAAAAGACAGTGTCCAGTGCCCCCTGTTGGCTGTGCTTGTGAGCTCACACCAGCCTCAGTGCCTCACAGGCCAGTGGCAGGCTCATGGCTGCTGGCTGTGCTTGTGAGGTCACAGCAGCCTCAGTGTCTCCATGGATGGTGTCATCCTCATGGCTGCTGGCTGTGCTTGTGAGGTCACAGCAGCCTGAATGCCTCCTAGAGCAGTGTCAGGGTCATGGCTGCTGGCTGTGCTTGTGACTTCACAGCAGCCTCAGTGCCTCATAGTTTAGTTTCCAGCGTCCCCTGCTGGCTGTGCTTGTGAGGTCACAGCAGACTCACTGCCTCAAAAGCTAGTGTGCAGCGCCCCCTACTGGCTGTGCTTGTGAGGTCACAGCAGCCTCAGTGCCTCACAGGCCAGTGTCAGGCTCATGGCTGCTGGCTGTGCTTGTGAGGTCACAGCAGCCTCAGTGCCTCATAGTTTAGTGTCCAGCGTCCCCTGCTGGCTCTGCTTGTGAGGTCACAGCAGACTCACTGTCTCATAGGTCAGTGTCCAGCGCCCCCTGTTGGCTCTGCTTGTGAGGTCGCAGCAGCCTCAGTGTCTCCGTGGATAGTGCCATGCTCATGGCTGCTGGCTGTGCTTGTGAGGTCACAGCAGACTCAGTGCCTCTCAGGCCAGTGGCAGTCTCATGGCTGCTGGCTGTGCTTGTGAGGTCACAGCAGCCTCAGTGCCTCCTAGGCCAGTATCAGGCTCCTGGCTGCTGGCTGTGCTTCTGAGGTCACAGCAGCCTGAATGCCTCCTAGACCAGTGTCAGGGTCATGGCTGCTGGCTGTGCTTGTGAGGTCACAGCAGCCTCAGTGCCGCACAGGCCAGTATCAGGCTCATGGCTGCTGCCTGTGCTTTTGAGGTCACAGCAGCCTCAGTGCCTGCTCTGCCAGTGCCATGCTCATGGCTGCTGGCTGTGCTTGTGAGGTCACAGCAGCCTCAGTGCCTCCTAGGCCAGTGGCAGTCTCATGGCTGCTGGCTGTGCTTCTGAGGTCACAGCAGCCTCAGTGCCTCCTAGGTTAGTGTCCATCACCTCCTACTGGCTGTGCTTGTGAGCTCACAGCAGACTCAGTGCCTGATAGATTATCTCCAGTGCCCCCTGCTGGCTGTGCTTGTGAGGTCACAGCAGCCTCAGTGCCTCCTCTGCCAGTGTCAGGCTCATGGCTGCTGGCTGTGCTTGTGAGGTCACAGCAGACTCAGTGCCTCAAAAGACAGTGTCCAGTGCCCCCTGTTGGCTGTGCTTGTGAGCTCACACCACCCTCAGTGCCTCACAGGCCAGTATCAGGCTCATGGCTGCTGGCTGTGCTTGTGAGGTCACAGAAGCCTCTGTGCCTCCTCTGCCAGTGCCAGGCTCATGGCTGCTGGCTGTGCTTGTGAGGTCACAGCAGCCACAGTGTCTCCGTGGATGGTGCCATGCTCATGGCTGCTGTCTGTGCTTGTGACGTCACAGCAGCCTGAATGCCTCCTAGAGCAGTATCAGTCTCATGGCTGCTGGCTGTGCTTGTGAGGTCACAGCAGCCTCAGTGCCTCCTAGGCCAGTGGCAGTCTCATGGCTGCTGGTTGTGATTGTAAGGTCACAGCAGCCTCAGTGCCTCCTCTGCCAGTGTCAGGCTCATGGCTGCTGGCTGTGCTTGTGAGGTCACAGCAGACTCAGTGCCTCAAAAGACAGTGTCCAGTGCCCCCTGTTGGCTGTGCTTGTGAGCTCACAGCAGCCTCAGTGCCTCACAGGTCAGTATCAGGCTCATGGCTGCTGGCTGTGCTTTTGAGGTCACAGCAGCCTTAGTGCCTCCTCTGCCAGTGCCAGGCTCATGGCTGCTGGCTGTGCTTGTGAGGTCACAGCAGCCTCAGTGCCTCCCAGGCCAATATCAAGCTCTTGGCTGCTGGCTGTGTTTGTGACGTCACAGCAGCCTGAGTGCCTCCTAGGCCAGTGGCAGTCTCATGGCTGCTGGTTGTGATTGTGAGGTCACATCAGCCTGAGTGCTTTATAGTTTAGTGTCCAGCGTCCCCTGCTGGCTCTGCTTGTGAGGTCACAGCAGCCTCAGTGCCTCATAGGTAAGTGTCCAGCGCCCCCTGCTGGCTCTGCTTGTGAGGTCACAGCAGCCTCAGTGCCTCTCAGGCCAGTGGCAGGCTCATGGCTGCTGGCTGTGCTTGTGAGGTCACAGCAGCCTCAGTGTCTCCGTGGATGGTGCCATGCTCATGGCTGCTGGCTGTGCTTGTGACGTCACAACAGCCTGAATGCCTCCTAGAGCAGTGTCAGGGTCATGGCTGCTGGCTGTGCTTGTGAGGTCACAGCAGACTCACTGACTCATAGGTCAGTGTCCAGCGCCCCCTGCTGGCTCTGCTTGTGAGATCGCAGCAGCCTCAGTGTCTCCGTGGATAGTGCCATGCTCATGGCTGCTGGCTGTGCTTGTGAGGTCACAGCAGCCTCTGTGCCTCATAATTTAGTGTCCAGCGTCCCCTGCTGGCTGTGCTTGTGAGGTCACAGCAGCCTCAGTGCCTCCTAGGCCAGTGGCAGTCTCATGACTGCTGGTTGTGATTGTGAGGTCACAGCAGCCTGAGTGCCTCATAGTTTAGTGTCGAGCGTCCCCTGCTGGCTGTGCTTGTGAGGTCACAGCAGACTCAGTGCCTCATAGGTTAGTGTCCAGCGCCCCCTGCTGGCTGTGCTTGTGAGGTCACAGCAGCCTCAGTGCCTCACAGGCCAGTGTCAGGCTCATGGCTGCTGGCTGTGCTTGTGAGGTCACAGCAGCCTCAGTGCCTCATAGTTTAGTGTCCAGCGTCCCCTGCTGGCTGTGCTTGTGAGGTCACAGCAGACTCACTGCCTCATAGGTCAGTGTCCAGCGCCCCCTGCTGGCTCTGCTTGTGAGGTCGCAGCAGCCTCAGTGTCTCCGTGGATAGTGCCATGCTCATGGCTGCTGGCTGTGCTTGTGAGGTCACAGCAGACTCAGTGCCTCTCAGGCCAGTGGCAGTCTCATGGCTGCTGGCTGTGCTTGTGAGGTCACAGCAGCCTCAGTGCCGCACAGGCCAGTATCAGGCTCCTGCCTGCTGCCTGTGCTTGTGAGGTCACAGCAGCCTGAATGCCTCCTAGACCAGTGTCAGGGTCATGGCTGCTGGCTGTGCTTGTGAGGTCACAGCAGCCTCAGTGCCGCACAGGCCAGTATCAGGCTCATGGCTGCTGCCTGTGCTTTTGAGGTCACAGCAGCCTCAGTGCCTCCTCTGCCAGTGCCATGCTCATGGCTGCTGGCTGTGCTTGTGAGGTCACAGCAGCCTCAGTGCCTCCTAGGCCAGTGGCACTCTCATGGCTGCTGGCTGTGCTTCTGAGGTCACAGCAGCCTCAGTGCCTCCTAGGTTAGTGTCCATCACCTCCTACTGGCTGTGCTTGTGAGCTCACAGCAGACTCAGTGCCTGATAGATTATCTCCAGTGCCCCCTGCTGGCTGTGCTTGTGAGGTCACAGCAGCCTCAGTGCCTCCTCTGCCAGTGTCAGGCTCATGGCTGCTGGCTGTGCTTGTGAGGTCACAGCAGACTCAGTGCATCAAAAGACAGTGTCCAGTGCCCCCTGTTGACTGTGCTTGTGAGCTCACAGCAGCCTCAGTGCCTCACAGGTCAGTATCAGGCTCATGGCTGCTGGCTGTGCTTGTGAGGTCACAGCAGCCTTAGTGCCTCCTCTGCCAGTGCCAGGCTCATGGCTGCTGGCTGTGCTTGTGAGGTCACAGCAGCCTCAGTGTCTCCGTGGATGGTGCCATGCTCATGGCTGCTGGCTGTGCTTGTGACGTCACAGCAGCCTGAATGCCTCCTAGAGCAGTATCAGTCTCATGGCTGCTGGCTGTGCTTGTGAGGTCACAGCAGCCTCAGTGCCTCAAAGGCCAGTGGCAGTCTCATGGCTGCTAGTTGTGATTGTGAGGTCACAGCAGCCTCAGTGCCTCCTCTGCCAGTGTCAGGCTCATGGCTGCTGGCTGTGCTTGTGAGGTCACAGCAGACTCAGTGCCTCAAAAGACAGTGTCCAGTGCCCCCTGTTGGCTGTGCTTGTGAGCTCACACCAGCCTCAGTGCCTCACAGGCCAGTATCAGGCTCATGGCTGCTGGCTGTGCTTGTGAGGTCACATCAGCCTTAGTGCCTCCTCTGCCAGTGCCAGGCTCATGGCTGCTGGCTGTGCTTGTGAGGTCACAGCAGCCTCAGTGTCTCCGTGGATGGTGCCATGTTCATGGCTGCTGGCTGTGCTTGTGACGTCACAGCAGCCTGAATGCCTCCTAGAGCAGTATCAGTCTCATGGCTGCTGGCTGTGCTTGTGAGGTCACAGCAGCCTCAGTGCCTCCTAGGCCAGTGGCAGTCTCATGGCTGCTGGTTGTGATTGTGAGGTCACAGCAGCCTTAGTGCCTCCTCTGCCAGTGTCAGGCTCATGGCTGCTGGCTGTGCTTGTGAGGTCACAGCAGACTCAGTGCCTCAAAAGACAGTGTCCAGTGCCCCCTGTTGGCTGTGCTTGTGAGCTCACACCACCCTCAGTGCCTCACAGGCCAGTATCAGGCTCATGGCTGCTGGCTGTGCTTGTGAGGTCACAGCAGCCTTAGTGCCTCCTCTGCCAGTGCCAGGCTCATGGCTGCTGGCTGTGCTTGTGAGGTCACAGCAGCCACAGTGTCTCCGTGGATGGTGCCATGCTCATGGCTGCTGGCTGTGCTTGTGACGTCACAGCAGCCTGAATGCCTCCTAGAGCAGTATCAGTCTCATGGCTGCTGGCTGTGCTTGTGAGGTCACAGCAGCCTCAGTGCCTCCTAGGCCAGTGGCAGTCTCATGGCTGCTGGTTGTGATTGTAAGGTCACAGCAGCCTCAGTGCCTCCTCTGCCAGTGTCAGGCTCATGGCTGCTGGCTGTGCTTGTGAGGTCACAGCAGACTCAGTGCCTCAAAAGACAGTGTCCAGTGCCCCCTGTTGGCTGTGCTTGTGAGCTCACAGCAGCCTCAGTGCCTCACAGGTCAGTATCAGGCTCATGGCTGCTGGCTGTGCTTTTGAGGTCACAGCAGCCTTAGTGCCTCCTCTGCCAGTGCCAGGCTCATGGCTGCTGGCTGTGCTTGTGAGGTCACAGCAGCCTCAGTGTCTCCGTGGATGGTGCCATGCTCATGGCTGCTGGCTGTGCTTGTGAGGTCACAGCAGCCTCAGTGCCTCCTAGGCCAGTGGCAGTCTCATGGCTGCTGGTTGTGATTGTGAGGTCACATCAGCCTGAGTGCTTTATAGTTTAGTGTCCAGCGTCCCCTGCTGGCTCTGCTTGTGAGGTCACAGCAGCCTCAGTGCCTCATAGGTAAGTGTCCAGCGCCCCCTGCTGGCTCTGCTTGTGAGGTCACAGCAGCCTCAGTGCCTCTCAGGCCAGTGGCAGGCTCATGGCTGCTGGCTGTGCTTGTGAGGTCACAGCAGCCTCAGTGTCTCCGTGGATGGTGCCATGCTCATGGCTGCTGGCTGTGCTTGTGACGTCACAACAGCCTGAATGCCTCCTAGAGCAGTGTCAGGGTCATGGCTGCTGGCTGTGCTTGTGAGGTCACAGCAGACTCACTGACTCATAGGTCAGTGTCCAGCGCCCCCTGCTGGCTCTGCTTGTGAGATCGCAGCAGCCTCAGTGTCTCCGTGGATAGTGCCATGCTCATGGCTGCTGGCTGTGCTTGTGAGGTCACAGCAGCCTCTGTGCCTCATAATTTAGTGTCCAGCGTCCCCTGCTGGCTGTGCTTGTGAGGTCACAGCAGCCTCAGTGCCTCCTAGGCCAGTGGCAGTCTCATGGCTGCTGGTTGTGATTGTGAGGTCACAGCAGCCGGAGTGCCTCATAGTTTAGTGTCGAGCGTCCCCTGCTGGCTGTGCTTGTGAGGTCACAGCAGACTCAGTGCCTCATAGGTTAGTGTCCAGCGCCCCCTGCTGGCTGTGCTTGTGAGGTCACAGCAGCCTCAGTGCCTCACAGGCCAGTGTCAGGCTCATGGCTGCTGGCTGTGCTTGTGAGGTCACAGCAGCCTCAGTGCCTCATAGTTTAGTGTCCAGCGTCCCCTGCTGGCTGTGCTTGTGAGGTCACAGCAGACTCACTGCCTCATAGGTCAGTGTCCAGCGCCCCCTGCTGGCTCTGCTTGTGAGGTCGCAGCAGCCTCAGTGTCTCCGTGGATAGTGCCATGCTCATGGCTGCTGGCTGTGCTTGTGAGGTCACAGCAGCCTCAGTGCCTCTCAGGCCAGTGGCAGTCTCATGGCTGCTGGCTGTGCTTGTGAGGTCACAGCAGCCTCAGTGCCGCACAGGCCAGTATCAGGCTCCTGCCTGCTGCCTGTGCTTGTGAGGTCACAGCAGCCTGAATGCCTCCTAGACCAGTGTCAGGGTCATGGCTGCTGGCTGTGCTTGTGAGGTCACAGCAGCCTCAGTGCCGCACAGGCCAGTTTCAGGCTCATGGCTGCTGCCTGTGCTTTTGAGGTCACAGCAGCCTCAGTGCCTCCTCTGCCAGTGCCATGCTCATGGCTGCTGGCTGTGCTTGTGAGGTCACAGCAGCCTCAGTGCCTCCTAGGCCAGTGGCACTCTCATGGCTGCTGGCTGTGCTTCTGAGGTCACAGCAGCCTCAGTGCCTCCTAGGTTAGTGTCCATCACCTCCTACTGGCTGTGCTTGTGAGCTCACAGCAGACTCAGTGCCTGATAGATTATCTCCAGTGCCCCCTGCTGGCTGTGCTTGTGAGGTCACAGCAGCCTCAGTGCCTCCTCTGCCAGTGTCAGGCTCATGGCTGCTGGCTGTGCTTGTGAGGTCACAGCAGACTCAGTGCCTCAAAAGACAGTGTCCAGTGCCCCCTGTTGACTGTGCTTGTGAGCTCACAGCAGCCTCAGTGCCTCACAGGTCAGTATCAGGCTCATGGCTGCTGGCTGTGCTTTTGAGGTCACAGCAGCCTTAGTGCCTCCTCTGCCAGTGCCAGGCTCATGGCTGCTGGCTGTGCTTGTGAGGTCACAGCAGCCTCAGTGTCTCCGTGGATGGTGCCATGCTCATGGCTGCTGGCTGTGCTTGTGAGGTCACAGCAGCCTCAGTGCCTCCTAGGCCAGTGGCAGTCTCATGGCTGCTGGTTGTGATTGTGAGGTCACATCAGCCTGAGTGCTTTATAGTTTAGTGTCCAGCGTCCCCTGCTGGCTCTGCTTGTGAGGTCACAGCAGCCTCAGTGCCTCATAGGTAAGTGTCCAGCGCCCCCTGCTGGCTCTGCTTGTGAGGTCACAGCAGCCTCAGTGCCTCTCAGGCCAGTGGCAGGCTCATGGCTGCTGGCTGTGCTTGTGAGGTCACAGCAGCCTCAGTGTCTCCGTGGATGGTGCCATGCTCATGGCTGCTGGCTGTGCTTGTGACGTCACAACAGCCTGAATGCCTCCTAGAGCAGTGTCAGGGTCATGGCTGCTGGCTGTGCTTGTGAGGTCACAGCAGACTCACTGACTCATAGGTCAGTGTCCAGCGCCCCCTGCTGGCTCTGCTTGTGAGATCGCAGCAGCCTCAGTGTCTCCGTGGATAGTGCCATGCTCATGGCTGCTGGCTGTGCTTGTGAGGTCACAGCAGCCTCTGTGCCTCATAATTTACTGTCCAGCGTCCCCTGCTGGCTGTGCTTGTGAGGTCACAGCAGCCTCAGTGCCTCCTAGGCCAGTGGCAGTCTCATGGCTGCTGGTTGTGATTGTGAGGTCACAGCAGCCTGAGTGCCTCATAGTTTAGTGTCGAGCGTCCCCTGCTGGCTGTGCTTGTGAGGTCACAGCAGACTCAGTGCCTCATAGGTTAGTGTCCAGCGCCCCCTGCTGGCTGTGCTTGTGAGGTCACAGCAGCCTCACTGCCTCAAAATTTGCTGTCCAGCGCCTCTACTGGCTCTGCTTGTGAGGTCACAGCAGCCTCAGTGTCTCCGTGGATAGTGCCATGCTCATGGCTGCTGGCTGTGCTTCTGAGGTCACAGCAGCCTCAGTGCCTCTGAGGCCAGTGGCAGGCTCATGGCTGCTGGCTGTGCTTGTGAGGTCACAGCAGCCTCAGTGCCTCCTAGGCCAGTATCAGGCTCATGGCTACTGGCTGTGCTTCTGAGGTCACAGACGCCTGAATGCCTCCTAGGCCAGTGGCAGGCTCATGGCTGCTGGCTGTGCTTGTGAGGTCACAGCAGCCTCAGTGCCTCCCAGGCCAATAACAGCCTCATGGCTGCTGGCTGTGCTTGTGACGTCACAGCAGCCTCAGTGCCTCCTCTGCCACTGCCATGCTCATGGCTGCTGGCTGTGCTTGTGACGTCACAGCAGCCTGAGTGCCTCACAGGCCAGTGGCAGTCTCATGGCTGCTGGTTGTGCTTGTGAGGTCACAGCAGACTCAGTGCCTCCTAGGCCAGTGTCAGGCTCATGGCTGCTGGCTGTGCTTGTGAGGTCACAGCAGCCTGAGTGCCTCATAGTTTAGTGTCGAGCGTCCCCTGCTGGCTGTGCTTGTGAGGTCACAGCAGACTCAGTGCCTCATAGGTTAGTGTCCAGCGCCCCCTGCTGGCTGTGCTTGTGAGGTCACAGCAGCCTCAGTGCCTCACAGGCCAGTATCAGGCTCATGGCTGCTGGCTGTGCTTGTGACGTCACAGTAGCCTGAGTGCCTCCTCTGCCAGTGCCATGCTCATGGCTGCTGGCTGTGCTTGTGAGGTCACAGCAGCCTCAGTGCCTCCTAGGCCAGTGGCAGGCTCATGGCTGCTGGCTGTGCTTCTGAGGTCACAGCAGCCTCAGTGCCTCATAGTTTAGTGTCCAGCGCCCCCTGCTGGCTCTGCTTGTGAGGTCAGAGCAGACTCAGTGCCTCATAGTATAGTGTCCAGCGCCCCCTGCTGGCTGTGCTTGTGAGGTCACAGCAGCCTCAGTGCCTCCTCTGCCAGTGCCATGCTCCTGGCTGCTGGCTGTGCTTGTGAGGTCACTGCAGCCTCAGTGCCTCCTAGGCCAGTATCAGGCTCATGGCTGCTGGCTGTGCTTCTGAGGTCACAGAAGCCTCAATGCCTCCTAGGCCATTGGCAGGCTCATGGCTGCTGGCTGTGCTTGTGAGGTCACAGCAGCCTCAGTGCCTCCTAGTTTAGTGTCCAGCGTCCCCTGTTAGCTGTGCTTGTGAGGTCACAGCAGCCTCAGTGCCTTATCGTTTAGTGTCCAGCATCCCCTGCTGGCTGTGTTTGTGAGCTCACAGCAGCCTCAGTGCCTCACAGGCCAGTATCACGCTCATGGCTGCTGGCTGTGCTTGTGACATCACAGTAGCCTGAGTGCCTCCTCTGCCAGTGCCATGCTCATGGCTGCTGGCTGTGCTTCTGAGGTCACAGCAGCCTCAGTGCCTCCTAGGCCAGTGGCAGGCTCATGGCTGCTGGCTGTGATTGTGAGGTCACATCAGCCTCAGTGCTTCATAGTTTAGTGTCCAGCGTCCCCTGCTGGCTCTGCTTGTGAGGTCACAGCAGCCTGACTGCCTCATAGCTTAGTGTCCAGCGCCCCCTGGTGGCTCTGCTTGTGAGGTCACAGCAGCCTCAGTGTCTCCGTGGATAGTGCCATGCTCATGGCTGCTGGCTCTGCTTCAGAGGTCACAGACGCCTGAATGCCTCCTAGGCCAGTGGCAGGCTCATGGCTGCTGGCTGTGCTTGTGAGGTCACAGCAGCCTCAGTGCCTCATAGTTTAGTGTCCAGCGTCCCCTGCTGGCTCTGCTTGTGAAATCACACCAGCCTCAGTGCCTCATCGTTTAGTGTCCAGCGTCCCCTGCTGGCTGTGCTTGTGAGGTCACAGCAGCCTCAGTACCTCATAGGTTAGTGTCCATCGCCCCCTACTGGCTGTGCTTGTGAGGTCACAGCAGCCTCAATGCCTCCTCTGCCACTGCCATGCTCATGGCTGCTGGCTGTGCTTGTGAGGTCACAACAGCCTGAGTGCCTCCTAGGCCAGTATCAGGCTCATGGCTGCTGGCTGTGCTTCTGAGGTCACACCAGCCTCAGTGCCTCACAGGCCAGTATCAGGCTCATGGCTGCTGGCTGTGCTTGTGAGGTCACAGCAGCCTCAGTGCCTCCTAGGCCAGTGGCAGGCTCATGGCTGCTGGCTGTGCTTGTGATGTCACAGCAGCCTCAGTGCCTCCTAGGCCAGTATCAGGCTCATGGCTGCTGGCTGTGCTTCTGAGGTCACAGAAACCTGAATGCCTCCTAGGCCAGTGGCAGGCTCATGGCTGCTGGCTGTGCTTGTGAGGTCACAGCAGCCTCAGTGCCTCATCGTTTAGTGTCCAGCGTCCCCTGCTGGCTCTGCTTGTGAGGTCACAGCAGACTCAGTGCCTCATAGGTTGGTGTCCAGCATCCCCTGCTGGCTGTGCTTGTGAGGTCACAGCAGCCTCAGTGCCTCCTAGGCCAGTATCAGGCTCATGGCTGCTGGCTGTGCCTATGAGGTCACAGCAGCCTCAGTGCCTCCTAGGCCAGTGACAGGCTCATGGCTGCTGGCTGTGCTTGTGAGCTCACATCAGCCTCAGTGCTTCATAGTTTAGTGTCCAGCGTCTCCTGCTGGCTCTGCTTGTGAGGTCACAGCAGACTCAGTGTCTCCGTGGATAGTGTCATGCTCATGGCTGCTGGCTGTGCTTGTGAGGTCACAGCAGCCTCAGTGCCTCTCAGGCCAGTGGCAGTCTCATGCCTGCTGGCTGTGCTTGTGAGGTCACAGCAGCCCCAGTGCCTCCAAAGTTAGTGTCCATCGCCCCCTTCTGGCTGTGCTTGTTAGGTCACAGCAGACTCAGTGCCTGATAGATTATCTCCAGTGCCGCCTGCTGGCTGTGCTTGTGACATCACAGCAGCCTCAGTGCCTCCTCTGCCAGTGTCAGGCTCCTGGCTGCTGGCTGTGCTTGTGACGTCACAGCAGCCTGAGTGCCTCCTAGGCCCGTGGCAGGCTCATGGCTGCTGGTTGTGCTTGTGAGGTCACAGCAGCCTCAGTGCCTCCTAGGTCAGTATCAGGCTCATGGCTACTGGCTGTGTTTCTGAGGTCACAGACACCTGAATGCCTCCTAGGCCAGTGGCAGGCTCATGGCTGCTGGCTGTGCTTGTGAGGTCACAGCAGCCTCAGTGCCTCCCTGGCTAATAACAGCCTCATGGCTGCTGGCTGTGCTTGTGACGTCAGAGCAGCCTCAGTGCCTCCTCTGACACTGCCATGCTCATGGCTGCTGGCTGTGCTTGTGACGTCACAGCAGCCTGAGTGCCTCACAGGCCAGTGGCAGGCTCATGGCTGCTGGTTGTGCTTGTGAGGTCACAGCAGACTCAGTGCCTCCTAGGCCAGTATCAGGCTCATGGCTGCTGGCTGTGCTTGTGAGATCACAGCAGCCTGAATGCCTCCTAGGCCAGTGCCATGCTCCTGGCTGCTGGCTGTGCTTGTGAGGTCACAGCAGCCTCAGTGCCTCCTCTGCCAGTGCCATGGTCCTGGCTGCTGGCTGTGCTTGTGAGGTCACTGCAGCCTCAGTGCCTCCTAGGCCAGTATCAGGCTCATGGCTGCTGGCTGTGCTTCTGAGGTCACAGAAGCCTCAATGCCTCCTAGGCCATTGGCAGGCTCATGGCTGCTGGCTGTGCTTGTGAGGTCACAGCAGCCTCAGTGCCTCATAGTTTAGTGTCCAGCGTCCCCTGCTAGCTGTGCTTGTGAGGTCACAGCAGCCTCAGTGCCTTATCGTTTAGTGTCCAGCATCCCCTGCTGGCTGTGTTTGTGAGCTCACAGCAGCCTCAGTGCCTCACAGGCCAGTATCAGGCTCATGGCTGCTGGCTGTGCTTGTGACATCACAGTAGCCTGAGTGCCTCCTCTGCCAGTGCCATGCTCATGGCTGCTGGCTGTGCTTCTGAGGTCACAGCAGCCTCAGTGCCTCCTAGGCCAGTGGCAGGCTCATGGCTGCTGGCTGTGATTGTGAGGTCACATCAGCCTCAGTGCTTCATAGTTTAGTGTCCAGCGTCCCCTGCTGGCTCTGCTTGTGAGGTCACAGCAGACTCACTGCCTCATAGCTTAGTGTCCAGCGCCCCCTGGTGGCTCTGCTTGTGAGGTCACAGCAGCCTCAGTGTCTCCGTGGATAGTGCCATGCTCATGGCTGCTGGCTCTGCTTCAGAGGTCACAGACGCCTGAATGCCTCCTAGGCCAGTGGCAGGCTCATGGCTGCTGGCTGTGCTTGTGAGGTCACAGCAGCCTCAGTGCCTCATAGTTTAGTGTCCAGCGTCCCCTGCTGGCTCTGCTTTTGAAATCACACCAGCCTCAGTGCCTCATCGTTTAGTGTCCAGCGTCCCCTGCTGGCTGTGCTTGTGAGGTCACAGCAGCCTCAGTACCTCATAGGTTAGTGTCCATCGCCCCCTACTGGCTGTGCTTGTGAGGTCACAGCAGCCTCAGTGCCTCCTCTGCCACTGCCATGCTCATGGCTGCTGGCTGTGCTTGTGAGGTCACAACAGCCTGAGTGCCTCCTAGGCCAGTATCAGGCTCATGGCTGCTGGCTGTGCTTATGACGTCACACCAGCCTCAGTGCCTCACAGGCCAGTATCAGGCTCATGGCTGCTGGCTGTGCTTGTGAGGTCACAGCAGCCTCAGTGCCTCCTAGGCCAGTGGCAGGCTCATGGCTGCTGGCTGTGCTTGTGAGGTCACAGCAGCCTCAGTGCCTCCTAGGCCAGTATCAGGCTCATGGCTGCTGGCTGTGCTTCTGAGGTCACAGAAACCTGAATGCCTCCTAGGCCAGTGGCAGGCTCATGGCTGCTGGCTGTGCTTGTGAGGTCACAGCAGCCTCAGTGCCTCATCGTTTAGTGTCCAGCGTCCCCTGCTGGCTCTGCTTGTGAGGTCACAGCAGACTCAGTGCCTCATAGGTTGGTGTCCAGCATCCCCTGCTGGCTGTGCTTGTGAGGTCACAGCAGCCTCAGTGCCTCCTAGGCCAGTATCAGGCTCATGCCTGCTGGCTGTGCCTATGAGGTCACAGCAGCCTGAATGCCTCCTAGGCCAGTGACAGGCTCATGGCTGCTGGCTGTGCTTGTGAGCTCACATCAGCCTCAGTGCTTCATAGTTTAGTGTCCAGCGTCTCCTGCTGGCTCTGCTTGTGAGGTCACAGCAGACTCAGTGTCTCCGTGGATAGTGTCATGCTCATGGCTGCTGGCTGTGCTTGTGAGGTCACAGCAGCCTCAGTGCCTCTCAGGCCAGTGGCAGTCTCATGCCTGCTGGCTGTGCTTGTGAGGTCACAGCAGCCCCAGTGCCTCCAAAGTTAGTGTCCATCGCCCCCTTCTGGCTGTGCTTGTTAGGTCACAGCAGACTCAGTGCCTGATAGATTATCTCCAGTGCCGCCTGCTGGCTGTGCTTGTGACATCACAGCAGCCTCAGTGCCTCCTCTGCCAGTGTCAGGCTCCTGGCTGCTGGCTGTGCTTGTGACGTCACAGCAGCCTGAGTGCCTCCTAGGCCCGTGGCAGGCTCATGGCTGCTGGTTGTGCTTGTGAGGTCACAGCAGCCTCAGTGCCTCCTAGGTCAGTATCAGGCTCATGGCTACTGGCTGTGTTTCTGAGGTCACAGACACCTGAATGCCTCCTAGGCCAGTGGCAGGCTCATGGCTGCTGGCTGTGCTTGTGAGGTCACAGCAGCCTCAGTGCCTCCCTGGCTAATAACAGCCTCATGGCTGCTGGCTGTGCTTGTGACGTCAGAGCAGCCTCAGTGCCTCCTCTGACACTGCCATGCTCATGGCTGCTGGCTGTGCTTGTGACGTCACAGCAGCCTGAGTGCCTCACAGGCCAGTGGCAGGCTCATGGCTGCTGGTTGTGCTTGTGAGGTCACAGCAGACTCAGTGCCTCCTAGGCCAGTATCAGGCTCATGGCTGCTGGCTGTGCTTGTGAGATCACAGCAGCCTGAATGCCTCCTAGGCCAGTGGCAGGCTCATGGCTGCTGGCTGTGCTTGTGAGGTCACAGCAGCCTCAGTGCCTCATAGTTTAGTGTCCAGCGTCCCCTGCTGGCTCTGCTTGTGAGGTCACAGCAGACTCAGTGCTTCATAGGTTAGTGTCCAGTGCCCCCTGCTGGCTGTGCTTGTGAGGTCACAGCAGCCTCAGTGCCTCACAGGCCAGTATCAGGCTCATGGCTGCCGGCTGTGTTTCTGAGGTCACAGAAACATGAATGCCTCCTAGGCCAGTGGCAGGCTCATGGCTGCTGGCTGTGCTTGTGAGGTCACAGCAGCCTCAGTGCCTCCTAGGCCAGTATCAGGCTCATGGCTGCTGGCTGTGCCTATGAAGTCACAGCAGCCTCAGTGCCTCCTAGGCCAGTGCCATGCTCATGGCTGCTGGCTGTGATTGTGAGCTCACATCAGCCTCAGTGCTTCATAGTTTAGTGTCCAGCGTCCCCTGCTGGCTCTGCTTGTGAGGTCACAGCAGCCTCAGTGCCTCCTAGGCCAGTGACATTCTCATGGCTGCTGGCTGTGCTTGTGAGGTCACAGCAGCCTCAGTGCCTGATAGATTATCTCCAGTGCCCACTGCTGGCTGTGCTTGTGAGGTCACAGCAGCCTCAGTGCCTCCTCTGCCAGTGTCAGGCTCCTGGCTGCTGGCTGTGCTTGTGACGTCACAGCAGCCTGAGTGCCTCCTAGGCCCGTGGCAGGCTCATGGCTGCTGGCTGTGCTTGTGACGTCACAGCAGCCTCAGTGCCTCTGAGGCTGGTGGCATTCTCATGGCTGCTGGTTGTGCTTGTGAGATCACAGCAGCCTCAGTGCCTCCTAGGCCAGTATCAGGCTCATGGCTGCTGGCTGTGCTTCTGAGGTCACAGCAGCCTGAATGCCTCCTAGGCCAGTGGCAGGCTCATGGCTGCTGGCTTTGCTTGTGAGGTCACAGCAGCCTCAGTGCCTCATAGTTTAGTGTCCAGCGTCCCCTGCTAGCTGTGCTTGTGAGGTCACAGCAGCCACAGTGCCTCATAGATTAGTGTCCAGTGCCCCCTGCTGGCTGTGCTTGTGAGGTCACAGCAGCCTCAGTGCCTCACAGGCCAGTATCAGGCTCATGGCTGCTGGCTGTGCTTGTGACGTCACAGTAGCCTGAGTGCCTCCTCTGCCAGTGCCATGCTCATGGCTGCTGGCTGTGCTTGTGAGGTCACAGCAGCCTCAGTGCCTCCTAGGCCAGTGGCAGGCTCCTGCCTGCTGGCTGTGGTTGTGAGGTCACATCAGCCTCAGTGCTTCATAGTTTAGTGTCCAGCGTCCCCTGCTGGCTGTGCTTGTGAGGTCACAGCAGCCTCAGTGCCTCATAGGTTAGTGTCCAGCGCCCCCTGCTGGCTCTGGTTGTGAGGTCACAGCAGCCTCAGTGTCTCCGTGGATAGTGCCATGCTCATGGCTGCTGGCTCTGCTTCAGAGGTCACAGACGCCTGAATGCCTCCTAGGCCAGTGGCAGGCTCATGGCTGCTGGCTGTGCTTGTGAGGTCACAGCAGCCTCAGTGCCTCATAGTTTAGTGTCCAGCGTCCCCTGCTGGCTCTGCTTGTGAGATCACACCAGCCTCAGTGACTCATCGTTTAGTGTCCAGCGTCCCCTGCTGGCTGTGCTTGTGAGGTCACAGCAGCCTCAGTACCTCATAGGTTAGTGTCCATCGCCCCTTACTGGCTGTGCTTGTGAGGTCACAGCAACCTCAGTGCCTCCTCTGCCACTGCCATGCTCATGGCTGCTGGCTGTGCTTGTGAGGTCACAGCAGCCTCAGTGCCTCCTAGGCCAGTATCAGGCTCATGGCTGCTGGCTGTGCTTGTGAGGTCACAGCAGCCTCAGTGCCTCCTAGGCCAGTGGCAGGCTCATGGCTGCTGGCTGTGCTTGTGAGGTCACAGCAGACTTAGTGCCTCATAGTTTAGTGTCCAGCGTCCACTGCTGGCTCTGCTTTTGAGATCACACCAGCCTCAGTGCCTCATAGTTCAGTGTCCAGCGCCCCCTGCTGGCTCTGCTTGTGAGGCCACAGCAGACTCAGTGCCTCACAGGCCAGTGTCAGGCTCATGGCTGCTGGCTGTGCTTCTGAGGTCACAGCAGCCTCAGTACCTCCTCTGCCAGTGCCATGCTCCTGGCTGCTGGCTGTGCTTGTGAGGTCACAGCAGACTCAGTGCCTCCTAGGCCAGTATCAGGCTCATGGCTGCTGGCTGTGCTTCTGAGGTCACAGCAGCCTCAGTGCCTCCTAGGCCACTGACAGGCTCATGGCTGCTGGCTGTGATTGTGAGCTCACATCAGCCTCAGTGCTTCATAGTTTAGTGTCCAGCGTCCCCTGCTGGCTCTGCTTGTGAGGTCACAGCAGACTCAGTGTCTCCGTGGATAGTGTCATGCTCATGGCTGCTGGCTGTGCTTCTGAGGTCACAGCAGCCTCAGTGCCTGTCACGCCAGTGGCAGTCTCATGGCTGCTGGCTGTGCTTCTGAGGTCACAGCAGCCTCAGTGCCTCCTAGGTTAGTGTCCATCACCCCCTTCTGGCTGTGCTTGTGAGGTCACAGCAGCCTCAGTGCTTCCTCTGCCAGTGTTAGGCTCCTGGCTGCTGGCTGTGCTTGTGACGTCACAGCAGCCTGAATGCCTCCTAGGCCCGTGGCAGGTTCATGGCTGCTGGCTGTGCTTGTGACGTCACAGCAGCCTCAGTGCCTCCTCTGCCAGTGGCAGGCTCATGGCTGCTGGCTGTGCTTGTGAGGTCACAGCAGCCTCAGTGCCTCCTAGGCCAGTATCAGGCTCATGGCTGCTGGCTGTGCTTCTGAGATCACAGCAGCCTGAATGCCTCCTAGGCCAGTGGCAGGCTCATGGCTGCTGGCTGTGCTTGTGAGGTCACAAAAGCGTCAGTGCCTCATAGTTTAGTGTCCAGCGTCCCCTGCTAGCTGTGCTTGTGAGGTCACAGCAGACTCAGTGCCTCATAGGTTAGTGTCCAGCGCCCCCTGCTGGCTGTGCTTGTGAGGTCACAGCAGCCTCAGTGCTCACAGGCCAGTATCAGGCTCATGGCTGCTGGCTGTGCTTGTGACGTCACAGTAGCCTGAGTGCCTCCTCTGCCAGTGCCATGCTCATGGCTGCTGGCTGTGCTTCTGAGGTCACAGCAGCCTCAGTGCCTCCTAGGCCAGTGGCAGGCTCCTGCTTGCTGGCTGTGATTGTGAGGTCACATCAGCCTCAGTGCTTCATAGTTTAGTGTCCAGCGTCCCCTGCTGGCTGTGCTTGTGAGGTCACAGCAGACTCACTGCCTCATAGGTTAGTGCCCAGCGCCCCCTGCTGGCTCTGCTTGTGAGGTCACAGCAGCCTCAGTGTCTCCGTGGACAGTGCCATGCTCATGGCTGCTGGCTCTGCTTCAGAGGTCACAGACGCCTGAATGCCTCCTAGGCCAGTGGCAGGCTCATGGCTGCTGGCTGTGCTTGTGAGGTCACAGCAGCCTCAGTGCCTCATAGTTTAGTGTCCAGCGTCCCCTGCTGGCTCTGCTTGTGAGATAACAGCAGCCTCAGTGCCTCAAAAGTTAGTGTCCAGCGCCCCCTGCTGGCTGTGCTTGTGAGGTCACAGCAGCCTCAGTGCCTCTCAGGCCAGTATCAGGCTCATGGCTGCTGGCTGTGCTTGTGAGGTCACAGCAGCCTGAATGCCTCCTAGACCAGTGTCAGGCTCATGGCTGCTGGCTGTGCTTCTGAGGTCACAGAAGCCTGAATGCCTCCTCTGCCAGTGGCAGGCTCATGGCTGCTGGCTGTGATTGTGAGGTCACAGCAGCCTCAGTGCCTCCTAGGTTCGTGTCCAGCGTCCCCTGCTGGCTCTGCTTGTGAGGTCACAGCAGCCTCAGTGCCTAAAAAGTTAGTGTCCAGCGCCCCCTGCTGGCTGTGCTTGTGAGGTCACAGCAGCCTCAGTGCCTCTCAGGCCAGTATCAGGCTCATGGCTGCTGGCTGTGCTTGTGAGGTCACACCAGCCTGAATGCCTCCTAGACCAGTGTCAGGCTCATGGCTGCTGGCTGTGCTTCTGAGGTCACAGAAGCCTGAATGCCTCCTCTGCCGGTGGCAGGCTCACGGCTGCTGGCTGTGATTGTGAGGTCACAGCAGCCTCAGTGCCTCCTAGGTTCGTGTCCAGCGTCCCCTGCTGGCTCTCCTTGTGAGGTCACAGCAGCCTCAGTGCCTCCTCTGCCAGTGCCATGCTCATGGCTGCTTGCTGTGCTTGTGACGTCACAGCAGCCTCAGTGCCTCCTAGGCCAGTGGCAGTCTCATGGCTGCTGGCTGTGCTTGTGAGGTCACAGAAGCCTCAGTGCCTCCTCTGCCAGTGGCAGTCTCATGGCTGCTGGTTGTGCTTGTGAAGTCACAGCAGACTCAGTGCCTCCTAGGCCAGTATCAGGCTCATGGCTGCTGGCTGTGCTTCTGAGGTCACAGCAGCCTGAATGCCTCCTAGGCCATTGGCAGGCTCATGGCTGCTGGCTGTGCTTGTGAGGTCACAGCAGCCTCAGTGCCTCATAGTTTAGTGTCCAGCGTCCCCTGCTGGCTGTGACAGTGAAGTCACAGCAGACTCACTGCCTCATAGGTTAGTGTCCAGCGACCCCTGCTGGCTCTGCTTGTGAGGTCACAGCAGACTCAGTGCCTCGCAGGCCAATATCAGGCTCCTGGCTGCTGGCTGTGCTTGTGACGTCACAGCAGCCTCAGTGCCTCCTAGGCCGTGGCAGGCTCATGGCTGCTGGCTGTGCTTCTGACGTCACAGCAGCCTCAGTGTCTCCGTGGATGGTGCCATGCTCATGGCTGCTGGCTGTGCTTGTGAAGTCACAGCAGCCTGAATGCCTCCTAGACCAGTGTCAGGGTCATGGCTGCTGGCTGTGCTTGTGAGGTCACAGCAGCCTCAGTGCCTCATAGTTTAGTGTCCAGCATCCCCTGCTGGCTCTCCTTGTGAGGTCACAGCAGACTCAGTGCCTCAAAAGCTAGTGTGCAGCGCCCCCTACTGGCTGTGGTTGTGACGTCACAGCAGCCTAAGTGCCTCCTAGTTTAGTGTCCAGTGTCCCCTGCGGGCTCTGCTTGTGAGGTCACACCAGCCTCAGTGCCTCAGAGGTTAGTGTCCAGCGACCCCTGCTGGCTGTGCTTGTGAGGTCACAGCAGACTCAGTGCCTCATAGGTTAGTGTCCAGCGCCCCCTGCTGGCTGTGCTTGTGAGGCCACAGCAGACTCAGTGCCTCACAGGCCAGTGTCAGGCTCATGGCTGCTGGCTGTGCTTGTGACGTCACAGCAGCCTCCTCTGCCAGTGCCATGCTCATGGCTGCTGGCTGTGCTTGTGAGGTCACAGCAGCCTGAATGCCTCCTAGACCAGTGTCAGGCTCATGGCTGCTGGCTGTTCTTCTGAGGTCACAGAAACCTGAACGCCTCCTAGGCCAGTGGCAGGGTCATGGCTGCTGGCTGTGCTTGTGAGGTCACAGCAGCCTCAGTGCCTCACCGTTTAGTGTCCAGCGTCCCCTGCTCTCTGTGCTTGTGAGGTCACAGCAGACTCAGTGCCTCATAGCTTAGTGTCCAGCGCCCCCTGCTGGCTGTGCTTGTGAGGTCACAGCAGACTCAGTGCCTCACAGGCCAGTATCAGGCTCATGGCTGCTGGCTGTGCTTGTGACGTCACAGCAGCCTGAATGCCTCCTCTGCCAGTGCCATGCTCATGGCTGCTGGCTGTGCTTGTGACGTCACAGCAGCCTCAGTGCCTCCTAGGCCAGTATCAGGCTCATGGCTGCTGGCTGTGCTTCTGAGGTCACAGCAGCCTCAGTGCCTCCTAGGCCAGTGACAGGCTCATGGCTGCTGGCTGTGATTGTGAGGTCACATCAGCCTCAGTGCTTCATAGTTTAGTGTCCAGTGTCCCTTGCTGGCTGTGCTTGTGAGGTCACAGCAGACTCAGTTTCTCCATGGACAGTGCCATGCTCATGGCTGCTGGCTGTGCTTGTGAGGTCACAGCAGCCTCAGTACCTCTCAGGCCAGTGGCAGTCTCATGGCTGCTGGCTGTGCTTCTGAGGTCACAGCAGCCTCAGTGCCTCCTAGGTTAGTGTCCATTACCCCCTTCTAGCTGTGCTTGTGAGGTCACAGCAGACTCAGTGCCTGATAGATTATCTCCAGTGCCCCCTGCTGGCTGTGCTTGTGAGGTCACAGCAGCCTCAGTGCCTCCTCTGCCAGTGTCAGGCTCCTGGCTGCTGGCTGTGCTTGTGACGTCACAGCAGCCTCAGTGCCTCACAGGCCCGTGGCAGGCTCATGGCTGCTGGCTGTGCTTCTGAGGTCACAGAAACCTGAATGCCTCCTAAGCCAGTGGCAGGCTCATGGCTGCTGGCTGTGCTTGTGAGGTCACAGCAGCCTCAGTGCCTCATAGTTTAGTGTCCAGCGTCCCCTGCTGGCTGTGCTTGTGAGGTCACACCAGCCTCAGTGCCTCACAGGCCAGTATCAGGCTCATGGCTGCTGCCTGTGCTTGTGACGTCACAGCAGCCTGAATGCCTCCTCTGCCAATGCCATGCTCATGACTGCTGGCTGTGCTTGTGAGGTCACAGCAGCCTCAGTGCCTCTTGGCCAGTATCAGGCTCATGGCTGCTGGCTGTGATTGTGAGGTCACAGCAGCCTCAGTGCCTCCTAGGCCAGTGACAGGCTCATGGCTGCTGGCTGTGCTTCTGAGGTCACAGAAACCTGAATGCCTCCTAGCCCAGTGGCAGGGTCATGGCTGCTGGCTGTGTTTGTGAGGTCACAGCAGCCTCAGTGCCTCATAGTTTAGTGTCCAGCGTCCCCTGCTGGCTGTGCTTGTGAGGTCACAGCAGCCTCAGTGCCTCATAGTTTAGTGTCCATCGACCCCTGCTGGCTGTGCTTGTGAGGTCACACCAGCCTCAGTGCCTCACAGGCCAGTATCAGGCTCATGGCTGCTGGCTGTGCTTGTGACGTCACAGCAGCCTGAATGCCTCCTCTGCCAGTGCCATGCTCATGGCTGCTGGCTGTGCTTCTGAGGTCACAGCAGCCTCAGTGCCTCCTAGGCCAGTACCAGGCTCATGGCTGCTGGCCGTTCTTCTGAGGTCACAGCAGCCTCAGTGCCTCCTAGGCCAGTGACAGGCTCATGGCTGCTGGCTGTGCTTGTGAGGTCACATCAGCCTCAGTGCCTCCTAGGTTAGTGTCCAGCGCCCCCTGCTGGCTCTGCTTGTGAGGTCACAGCAGACTCAGTGCCTCAAAATTTGGTATCCAGCGCCCCCTGCTGGATCTGCTTGTGAGGTCACAGCAGACTCAGTGTCTCCGTGGATAGTGCCATGCTCATGGCTACTGGCTGTGCTTCTGAGGTCACAGCAGCCTCAGTGCCTCCTAGGTTAGTGTCCATCGCCCCCTTCTGGCTGTGCTTGTGAGGTCACAGCAGACTCAGTGCCTGATAGATTATCTCCAGTACCCCTGCTGGCTGTGCTTGTGAGGTCACAGCAGCCTCAGTGCCTCCTCTGCCAGTGTCAGGCTCCTGGCTGCTGGCTGTGCTTGTGACGTCACAGCAGCCTCAGTGCCTCTGAGGCCAGTGGCAGGCTCATGGCTGCTGGCTGTGCTTGTGAGGTCACAGCAGCCTCAGTGCCTCTGACGCCAATATCAGGCTCATGGCTGCTGGCTGTGCTTGTGAGGTCACAGCAGCCTGAATGCCTCCTAGGCCAGTGGCAGGCTCATGGCTGCTGGCTGTGCTTGTGAGGTCACAGCAGCCTCCTCTGCCAGTGCCATGCTCATGGCTGCTGGCTGTGCTTGTGAGGTCACAGCAGCCTGAATGCCTCCTAGACCAGTGGCAGGCTCATGGCTGCTGGCTGTGCTTCTGAGGTCACAGAAACCTGAATGCCTCCTAGGCCAGTGGCAGGGTCATGGCTGCTGGCTGTGCTTGTGAGGTCACAGCAGCCTCAGTGCCTCATCGTTTAGTGTCCAGCATCCCCTGCTCTCTGTGCTTGTGAGGTCACAGCAGCCTCAGTGCCTCACAGGCCAGTATCAGGCTCATGGCTGCTGGCTGTGCTTGTGACGTCACAGCAGCCTGAGTGCCTCCTCTGCCAGTGCCATGCTCATGGCTGCTGGCTGTGCTTGTGAGGTCACAGAAGCCTCAGTGCCTCCTAGGCCAGTATCAGGCTCATGGCTGCTGGCTGTTCTTCTGAGGTCACTGCAGCCTCAGTGCCTCCTAGGCCAGTGACAGGCTCATGGCTGCTGGCTGTGATTGTGAGGTCACATCAGCCTCAGTGCTTCATAGTTTAGTGTCCAGCGTCCCCTGCTGGCTCTGCTTGTGAGGTCACAGCAGACTCAGTGTCTCCGTGGATAGTGCCATGCTCATGGCTGCTGCCTGTGCTTGTGAGGTCACAGCAGCCTCAGTGCCTCTCAGGACAGTGGCAGTCTCATGGCTGCTGGCTGTACTTCTGAGGTCACAGCAGACTCAGTGCCTCCTAGGTTAGTGTCCATCGCCCCCTGCTGGCTGTGCTTGTGAGGTCACAGCAGACTCAGTGCCTGATGGATTATCTCCAGTGCCCCCTGCTGGGTGTGCTTGTGAGGTCACAGCAGCCTGAGTGCCTCCTAGGCCCGTGGCAGGCTCATGGCTGCTGGCTGTGCTTCTGAGGTCACAGAAACCTGAATGCCTCCTTGGCCAGTAGCAGGCTCATGGCTGCTGGCTGTGCTTGTGACGTCACAGCAGCCTCAGTGCCTCCTAGGTTCGTGTCCAGCGTCCCCTGCTGGCTGTGCTTGTGAGGTCACACCAGCCTCAGTGCCTCACAGGCCAGTATCAGGTTCATGGCTGCTGGCTGTGCTTGTGACGTCACAGCAGCCTGAATGCCTCCTCTGCCAATGCCATGCTCATGGCTGCTGGCTGTGCTTGTGAGGTCACAGCAGACTCAGTGCCTCCTAGGCCAGTATCAGGCTCATGGCTGCTGGCCGTTCTTCTGAGGTCACAGCAGCCTCAGTGCCTCCTAGGCCAGTGGCAGGCTCATGGCTGCTGGCTGTGCTTGTGAGGTCACAGAAACCTGAATGCCTCCTAGGCCAGTGGCAGGGTCATGGCTGCTGGCTGTGTTTGTGAGGTCACAGCAGCCTCAGTGCCTCATCGTTTAGTGTCCAGCGTCCCCTGCTGGCTGTGCTTGTGAGGTCACACCAGCCTCAGTGCCTCACAGGCCAGTGTCAGGCTCATGGCTGCTGGCTGTGCTTGTGACGTCACAGCAGCCTGAATGCCTCCTCTGCCAGTGCCATGCTCATGGCTGCTGGCTGTGCTTGTGAGGTCACAGCAGACTCAGTGCCTCCTAGGCCAGTACCAGGCTCATGGCTGCTGGCCGTTCTTCTGAGGTCACAGCAGCCTCAGTGCCTCCTAGGCCAGTGACAGGCTCATGGCTGCTGGCTGTGCTTGTGAGGTCACAGCAGCCTCAGTGCCTCCTAGGTTAGTGTCCAGCGTCCCCTGCTGGCTCTGCTTGTGAGGTCACAGCAGACTCAGTGCCTCAAAAGTTGGTGTCCATCGCCCCCTGCTGGCTCTGCTTGTGAGGTCACAGCAGACTCAGTGTCTCCGTGGATAGTGCCATGCTCATGGCTGCTGGCTGTGCTTGTGAGGTCACAGCAGCCTCAGTGCCTCTCAGGCCAGTGGCAGTCTCATGGCTGCTGGCTGTGCTTCTGAGGTCACAGCAGCCTCAGTGCCTCCTAGGTTAGTGTCCATCGCCCCCTTCTGGCTGTGCTTGTGAGGTCACAGCAGACTCAGTGCCTGATAGATTATCTCCAGTGCCCCCTGCTGGCTGTGCTTGTGAGGTCACAGCAGACTCAGTGCCACCTCTGCCAGTGTCAGGCTCCTGGCTGCTGGCTGTGCTTGTGAGGTCACAGCAGCCTGAGTGCCTCCTAGGCCCGTGGCAGGCTCATGGCTGCTGGCTGTGATTGTGACGTCACAGCAGCCTCAGTGCCTCTGAGGCCAGTGGCAGTATCATGGCTGCTGGCTGTGCTTGTGAGGTCACAGCAGCCTCAGTGCCTCATCGTTTAGTGTCCAGCCTCCCCTGCTGGCTCTGCTTGTGAGGTCACAGCAGACTCAGGGCCTCATAGTTAGTGTGCTGCGCCCCCTACTGGCTGTGCTTGTGAGCTCACAGCAGCCTCAGTGCCTCTTAGGCCAGTATCATGCTCCTGGCTGCTGGCTGTGCTTGTGAGGTCACAGCAGCCTGAATGCCTCCTAGACCAGTGTCAGGCTCATGGCTGCTGGCTGTGCTTGTGAGGTCACAGCAGCCTCAGTGCCTCACAGGCCAGTATCAGGCTCATGGCTGCTGGCTGTGCTTATGAGGTCACAGCAGCCTCAGTGCCTCTTCGTTTAGTGTCCAGCGCCCCCTGCTGGCTCTGCTTGTGAGGTCACAGCAGACTCAGTGCCTCCTCTGCCAGTGCCATGCTCATGGCTGCTGGCTGTGCTTGTGACGTCACAGCAGCCTCAGTGCCTCTGAGGCCAGTGGCAGGCTCATGGCTGCTGGCTGTGCTTGTGACGTCACAGCAGCCTCAGTGCCTCACAGGCCAGTGGCAGTCTCATGGCTGCTGGCTGTGCTTGTGAGGTCACAGCAGATTCAGTGCCTCCTAGGCCAGTATAAGGCTCATGGCTGCTGCCTGTGCTTCTGAGGTCACAGAAGCCTGAATGCCTCCTAGGCCAGTGGCAGGCTCATGGCTGCTGCCTGTGCTTGTGAGGTCACAGCAGACTCAGTGCCTCATAGTTTAGTGTCCAGCGTCCCGAGCTGGCTCTGCTTGTGAGGTCACAGCAGACGCAGTGCCTCATAGTTTAGTGTCCAGCGTCCCCTGCTGGCTGTGCTTGTGAGGTCACAGCAGCCTCAGTGCCTCCCAGGCCAGTATCAGGCTCATGGCTGCTGGCTGTGCTTCTGAGGTCACAGCAGCCTCAATGCCTCACAGGCCAGTATCAGGCTCATGGCTGCTGGCTCTGCTTGTGAGGTCACACCAGCCTCAGTGCCTCCTAGTTTAGTGTCCAGTGTCCCCTGCTGGCTCTGCTTGTGAGGTCACACCAGCCTCTGTGCCTCATAGGTAGTGTCCAGCGCCCCCTGCGGGCTGTGCTTGTGAGGTCACAGCAGCCTCAGTGCCTCACAGGCCAGTATCAGGCTCATGGCTGCTGGGTGTGATTGTGAGGTCACACCAGCCTCAGTGCCCCGCAGGCAACGTTCAGGCTCATGGCTGCTGGCTGTGATTGTGAGGTCACAGCAGCCTCAGTGCCTCTGAGGCCAGTGGCAGGCTCATGGCTGCTGGCTGTGCTTGTGAGGTCACACCAGCCTCAGTGCCTCACAGGCCAGTATCAGGCTCATGGCTGCTGGCTGTGCTTGTGAGGTCACAGCAGCCTCAGTGCCTCCTAGGCCAGTATCAGGCTCATGGCTGCTGGCTGTGCTTCTGAGGTCACAGCAGCCTCAGGGCCTCCTAGGCCAGTGGCAGGGTCATGGCTGCTGGCTGTACTTGTGAGGTCACAGCAGCCTCAGTGCCTCATAGTTTAGTGTCCAGCGTCACCTGCTGGCTGTGCTTGTGAGGTCACACCAGCCTCAGTGCCTCACAGGCCAATATCAGGCTCCTGGCTGCTGGCTGTGCTTGTGACGTCAAAGCAGCCTGAATGCCTCCTCTGCCAGTGCCATGCTCATGGCTGCTGGCTGTGCTTGTGAGGTCACAGCAGACTCAGTGCGTCCTAGGCCAGTACCAGGCTCATGGCTGCTGGCTGTACATGTGAGGTCACAGCAGCCTCAGTGCCTCATCGTTTAGTGTCCAGCGTCCCCTGCTGGCTCTGCTTGTGAGGTCACAGCAGACTCAGTGCCTCATAGGTTAGTGTCCATCGACCCCTGCTGGCTGTGCTTGTGAGGTCACACCAGCCTCAGTGCCTCACAGGCCAGTATCAGGCTCATGGCTGCTGGCTGTGCTTGTGAGGTCACACCAGCCTCAGTGCTTCATAGTTTAGTGTCCAGCGTCCCCTGCTGGCTCTGCTTGTGAGGTCACAGCAGACTCAGTGTCTCAAAAGTTGGTGTCCAGCGCCCCCTGCTGGCTGTGATTGTGAGGTCACAGCAGGCTCAGTGCCTCTCAGGCCAGTGGCAGTCTCATGGCTGCTGGCTGTGCTTCTGAGGTCACAGCAGCCTCAGTGCCTCATCGTTTAGTGTCCATCGCCCCCTTCTGGCTGTGCTTGTGAGGTCACAGCAGCCTCAGTGCCTCCTAGTTTAGTGTCCAGCGTCCCCTGCTGGCTCTGCTTGTGAGGTCACAGCAGCCTCAGTGCCTCATAGGTTAGTGTGCAGCGCCCCCTGCTGGCTGTGCTTGTGAGGTCACAGCAGCCTCAGTGCCTCCTAGGCCAGTATCAGGCTCATGGGTGGTGGCTGTGCCTGTGAGGTCACAGCAGACTCAGTGCCTCCTCTGCCAGTGTCAGGCTCCTGGCTGCTGGCTGTGCTTGTGACGTCATAGCAGCCTGAGTGCCTCCTAGGCCCGTGGCAGGCTCATGGCTGCTGGCTGTGCTTGTGACGTCACAGCAGCCTCAGTGCCTCATCGTTTAGTGTCCAGCGTCCCCTGCTGGCTCTGCTTGTGAGGTCACAGCAGACTCAGTGCCTCATAGTTAGTGTGCTGCGCCCCCTACTGGCTGTGCTTGTGAGGTCACAGCAGCCTCAGTGCCTCACAGGCCAGTATCAGGCTCATGGCTGCTGGCTGTGCTTGTGAGGTCACAGCAGACTCAGTGCCTCCTAGGTTAGTGGCAGGGTCATGGCTGCTGGCTGTGCTTGTGAGGTCACAACAGCCTGAATACCTCCTAGGCCAGTGGCAGGCTAATGGCTGCTGGCTGTGCTTGTGAGGTCACAGCAGCCTTAGTGCCTCATAGGTTAGTGTCCATCGACCCCTAGTGGCTGTGCTTGTGACGTCACACCAGCCTCAGTGCTGCACAGGCCACCATCAGGCTCATGGCTGCTGGCTGTGCTTGTGAGGTCACAGCAGCCTCAGTGCCTCCTCTGCCACTGCCATGCTCATGGCTGCTGGCTGTGCTTGTGAGGTCACAGCAGCCTCAGTGCCTCCTAGGCCAGTATCAGGCTCATGGCTGCTGGCTGTGCTTCTGAGCTCACAGAAGCCCCAGGGCCTCCTAGGCCAGTGGCAGGCTCATGGCTGCTGGCTGTGATTGTGAGGTCACAGCAGACTCAGTGCCTCATAGTTTAGTGTCCAGCGTCCCCTGCTGGCTGTGCTTGTGAGGTCACAGCAGACTCAGTGCCTCAGAGGTTAGTGTCCAGTGCCCCCTGCTGGCTGTGCTTGTGAGGTCACAGCAGCCTCAGTGCCTCTCAGGCCAGTATCAGGCTCATGGCTGCTGACTGTGCTTGTGACGTCACAGCAGCCTCAGTGCCTCCTCTGCCAGTACCATGCTCATGGCTGCTGGCTGTGCTTGTGAGGTCACAGCAGCCTCAGTGCCTCCCAGGCCAGTATCAGGCTCATGGCTGCTGCCTGTGCTTCTGAGGTCACAGCAGCCTGAATGCCTCCTAGGCCAGTATCAGGCTCATGGCTGCTGCCTGTGCTTGTGAGGTCACAGCAGCCTCAGTGCCTCATAGTTTAGTGTCCAGCGTCCCCTGCTGGCTGTGTTTGTGAGGTCACACCAGCCTCAGTACCTCATAGGTTAGTGTCCAGCGTCCCCTGCTGGCTGTGCTTGTGAGGTCACAGCAGCCTCAGTGCCTCCTAGGCCAGTGACAGGCTCATGGCTGCTGGCTGTGCTTGTGAGGTCACAGCAGCCTGAGTGCCTCCTAGGCCAGTGGCAGGCTCATGGCTACTGGCTGTGCTTGTGACGTCACAGCAGCCTCAGTGCCTCCTAGGTTAGTGTCCATCGCCCCCCAGCGGCTGCGCTTGTGAGGTCATACCAGCTTCAGTTCCTCACAGGCCAGTGGCAGGCTCATGGCTGCTGGCTGTGCTTGTGACGTCACAGCAGCCACAGTGCCTCATAGTTTAGTGTCCAGTGTCCCCTGCTGGCTCTGCTTGTGAGGTCACACCAGCCTCAGTGCCTCATAGGTTAGTGTCCAGCGCCCCCTGCTGGCTGTGCTTGTGAGGTCACAGCAGACTCAGTGCCTCATAGGTTAGTGTCCAGCGCCCCCTGCTGGCTGTGCTTCTGAGGTCACAGCAGCCTCAGTGCCTCCTCTGCCACTGCTATGCTCATGGCTGCTGGCTGTGCTTGTGAGGTCACAGCAGCCTCAGTGCCTCCTAGGCCAGTATCAGGCTCATGGCTGCTGGCTGTGCTTGTGACGTCACAGCAGCCTGAGTGCCTCCTAGGCCCGTGGCAGGCTCATGGCTGCTGGCTGTGCTTGTGACGTCACAGCAGCCTCAGTGCCTCATCGTTTAGTGTCCAGCGTCCCCTGCTGGCTGTGCTTGTGAGGTCACAGCAGACTCAGTGCCTCATAGTTAGTGTGCTGCGCCCCCTACTGGCTGTGCTTGTGAGGTCACAGCAGCCTCAGTGCCTCACAGGCCAGTATCAGGCTCATGGCTGCTGGCTGTGCTTGTGAGGTCACAGCAGCCTCAGTGCCTCCTAGGCCAGTGGCAGGCTCATGGCTACTGGCTGTGCTTGTGACGTCACAGCAGACTCAGTGCCTCCTAGGTTAGTGTCCATCGCCCCCCAGTGGCTGCGCTTGTGAGGTCACACCAGCCTCAGTGCCTCACAGGCCAGTATCAGGCTCATGGCTGCTGGCTGTGCTTGTGAGGTCACAGCAGACTCAGTGCCTCATAGGTTAGTGTCCAGCGCCCCCTGCTGGCTCTGCTTGTGAGGTCACAGCAGACTCAGTGCCTCACAGGCCAGTATCAGGCTCATGGCTGCTGGCTGTGCTTGTGACGTCACAGCAGCCTCAGTGCCTCCTAGGCCAGTATCAGGCTCATGGCTGCTGGCTGTGCTTGTGAGGTCACACTAGCCTCAGTGCCTCACAGGCCAGTATCAGGCTCATGGCTGCTGGCTGTGATTGTGAGGTCACATCAGCCTCAGTGCTTCATAGTTTAGTGTCCAGCGTCCCCTGCTGGCTCTGCTTGTGAGGTCACAGCAGACTCAGTGCCTCAAAAGTTGGTGTCCAGCGCCCCCTGCTGGCTCTGCTTGTGAGGTCACAGCAGCCTCAGTGTCTCCGTGGATAGTGCCATGCTCATGGATGCTGGCTGTGCTTGTGAGGTCACAGCAGCCTCAGTGCCTCACAGGCCAGTATCAGGCTCATGGCTGCTGGCTGTGCTTGTGAGGTCACAGCAGCCTCAGGGCCTCCTAGGCCAGTGGCAGGGTCATGGCTGCTGGCTGTGCTTGTGAGGTCACAGCAGCCTGAATACCTCCTAGGCCAGTGGCAGGCTAATGGCTGCTGGCTGTGCTTGTGAGGTCACAGCAGCCTCAGTGCCTCATAGGTTAGTGTCCATCGACCCCTAGTGGCTGTGCTTGTGAGGTCACACCAGCCTCAGTGCCGCACAGGCCAGTATCAGGCTCATGGCTGCTGGCTGTGCTTGTGAGGTCACAGCAGCCTCAGTGCCTCCTAGGCCAGTATCAGGCTCATGGCTGCTGGCTGTGCTTGTGACGTCACAGAAGCCCCAGGGCCTTCTAGGCCAGTGGCAGGCTCATGGCTGCTGGCTGTGATTGTGAGGTCACAGCAGACTCAGTGCCTCATAGTTTAGTGTCCAGCGTCCCCTGCTGGCTGTGCTTGTGAGGTCACAGCAGCCTCAGTGCCTCAGAGGTTAGTGTCCAGTGCCCCCTGCTGGCTGTGCTTGTGAGGTCACAGCAGCCTCAGTGCCTCTCAGGCCAGTATCAGGCTCATGGCTGCTGGCTGTGCTTGTGACGTCACAGCAGCCTCAGTGCCTCCTCTGCCAGTACCATGCTCATGGCTGCTGGCTGTGCTTGTGAGGTCACAGCAGCCTCAGTGCCTCCTAGGCCAGTATCAGGCTCATGGCTGCTGCCTGTGCTTCTGAGGTCAGAGCAGCCTGAATGCCTCCTAGGCCAGTATCAGGCTCATGGCTGCTGCCTGTGCTTGTGAGGTCACAGCAGCCTCAGTGCCTCATAGTTTAGTGTCCAGCGTCCTCTGCTGGCTGTGTTTGTGAGGTCACACCAGCCTCAGTGCCTCATAGGTTAGTGTCCAGCGTCCCCTGCTGGCTGTGCTTGTGAGGTCACAGCAGCCTCAGTGCCTCCTAGGCCAATATCAGGCTCCTGGCTGCTGGCTATGCTTGTGAGGTCACAGCAGCCTGAGTGCCTCCTAGGCCAGTGGCAGGCTCATGGCTACTGGCTGTGCTTGTGACGTCACAGCAGCCTCAGTGCCTCCTAGGTTAGTGTCCATCGCCCCCCAGCGGCTGCGCTTGTGAGGTCACACCAGCTTCAGTGCCTCACAGGCCAGTGGCAGGCTCATGGCTGCTGGCTGTGCTTGTGAGGTCACAGCAGCCACAGTGCCTCATAGTTTAGTGTCCAGTGTCCCCTGCTGGCTCTGCTTGTGAGGTCACACCAGCCTCAGTGCCTCATAGGTTAGTGTCCAGCGCCCCCTGCTGGCTGTGCTTGTGAGGTCACAGCAGACTCAGTGCCTCATAGGTTAGTGTCCAGCGCCCCCTGCTGGCTGTGCTTCTGAGGTCACAGCAGCCTCAGTGCCTCCTCTGCCACTGCCATGCTCATGGCTGCTGGCTGTGCTTGTGAGGTCACAGCAGCCTCAGTGCCTCCTAGGCGAGTATCAGGCTCATGGCTGCTGGCTGTGCTTCTGAGGTCACAGAAACCTGAATGCCTCCTAGGCCAGTGGCAGGCTCATGGCTGCTGGCTGTGCTTCTGAGGTCACAGCAGCCTCAGTGCCTCATAGGTTAGTGTCCAGCGCCCCCTGCTGGCTGTGCTTGTGAGGTCACAGCAGACTCAGTGCCTCACAGGCCAGTGCCATGCTCATGGCTGCTGGCTGTGCTTGTGACGTCACAGCAGCCTCAGTGCCTCCTAGGCCAGTGGCAGTCTCATGGCTGCTGGTTGTGCTTGTGAGGTCACAGCAGCCTGAGTGCCTCCTAGGCCCGTGGCAGGCTCATGGCTGCTGGCTGTGCTTCTGAGGTCATAGCAGCCTGAATGCCTCCTAGGCCATTGGCAGGCTCATGGCTGCTGGCTGTGCTTGTGAGGTCACAGCAACCTCAGTGCCTCATAGTTTAGTGTCCAACGTCCCATGCTGGCTGTGCTTGTGAGGTCACAGCAGCCTCAGTGCCTCCTAGGCCAATATCAGGCTCCTGGCTGCTGGCTGTGCTTTTGACGTCACAGCAGCCTCAGTGCCTCCCAGGCCGTGGCAGGCTCATGGCTGCTGGCTGTGCTTGTGAGGTCACAGCAGCCTCAGTGTCTCCGTGGATGGTGCCATGCTCATGGCTGCTGGCTGTGCTTGTGAGGTCACAGCAGCCTGAATGCCTCCTAGATCAGTGTCAGGGTCATGGCTGCTGGCTGTGCTTGTGAGGTCACAGCAGCCTCAGTGTCTCCTAGGCCAGTATCAGGCTCATGGCTGCTGGCTGTGCTTGTGAGGTCACAGCAGCCTCAGTGTCTCATAGGTAAGTGTCCAGTGTCCCCTGCTGGCTCTGCTTGTGAGGTCACAGCAGCCTCAGGGCCTCAAAAGCTAGTGTCCAGCGCCCCCTACTGGCTGTGCTTGTGAGGTCACAGCAGACTCAGTGCCTCACAGGCCAGTATCAGGCTCATGGCTGCTGGCTGTGCTTGTGACGTCACAGCAGCCCCAGTGCCTCCACAGCCACTGCCATGCACATGGCTGCTGGCTGTGCTTGTGAGGTCACAGCAGCCTCAGTGCCTCCTAGGCCAGTATCAGGCTCATGGCTGCTGGCTGTGCTTCTGAGGTCACAGAAACCTGAATGCCTCCTAGGCCAGTGGCAGGCTCATGGCTGCTGGCTGTGCTTGTGAGGTCACAGCAGACTCAGTGCCTCATAGATTAGTGTCCAGTGCCCCCTGCTGGCTGTGCTTGTGAGGTCACAGCAGCCTCAGTGCCTCCTAGGCCAGTATCAGACTCCTGGCTGCTGGCTGTGCTTCTGAGGTCACAGCAGCCTCAGTGCTTCATAGCTTAGTGTCCAGCGTCCCCTGCTGGCTCTGCTTGTGAGGTCACAGCAGACTCAGTGCCTCAGAAGTTGGTGTCCAGCGCCCCCTGCTGGCTGTGCTTGTGAGGTCACAGCAGACTCAGTGTCTCCGTGGATAGTGCCATGCTCATGGCTGCTGGCTGTGCTTGTGAGGTCACAGCAGACTCAGTGCCTCTCAGGCCAGTGGCAGTCTCATGGCTGCTGGCTGCGCTTGTGAGGTCACAGCAGCCTCAGTGCCTCCTAGGTTAGTGTCCATCGCCCCCTTCTGGCTGTGCTTGTGAGGTCACAGCAGACTCAGTGCCTGATAGATTATCTCCAGTGCCCCCTGCTGGCTGTGCTTGTGAGGTCACAGCAGCCTCAGTGCCTCCTCTGCCAGTGTCAGGCTCCTGACTGCTGGCTGTGCTTGTGACGTCACAGCAGCCTGAGTGCATCCTAGGCCAGTGGCAGGCTCATGGCTGCTGGCTGTGCTTGTGAGGTCACAGCAGCCTCAGTGCCTCATCGTTTAGTGTCCAGCGCCCCCTGCTGGCTCTGCTTATGAGCTCACAGCAGCCTCAGTGCCTCTTAGGCCAGTATCAGGCTCATGGCTGCTGGCTGTGCTTGTGAGGTCACAGCAGCCTCAGTGCCTCCTCTGCCAATGCCATGCTCATGGCTGCTGGCTGTGCTTGTGAGGTCACAGCAGCCTCAGTGCCTCACAGGCCAGTATCAGGCTCATGGCTGCTGGCTGTGCTTGTGAGGTCACAGCAGCCTCAGTGCCTCCTCTGCCAGTGTCATGCTCATGGCTGCTGCCTGTGATTGTGAGGTCACAGCAGCCTCAGTGCCTCCTCTGCCAGTGGCAGGCTCATGGCTGCTGGCTGTGCTTATGAGGTCACAGCAGCCTCAGTGCCTCATCGTTTAGTGTCCAGCGTCCCCTGCTGGCTGTGCTTGTGAGGTCACAGCAGCCTCAGTGCCTCCTCTGCCAGTGCCATGCTCATGGCTGCTGGCTATGCTTGTGAGGTCACAGCAGCCTGAGTGCCTCCTAGGCCAGTGGCAGGCTCATGGCTGCTGGCTGTGCTTGTGAGGTCACAGCAGCCTCAGTGCCTCCTAGGCCAGTGTCAGGCCCATGGCTGCTGCCTGTGCTTCTGAGATCACAGCAGCCTGAATGCCTCCTAGGCCAGTGGCAGGGTCATGGCTCCTGGCTGTGCTTCTGAGGTCACATCAGCCTCAGTGCTTCATAGTTTAGTGTCCAGCGTCCCCTGCTGGCTGTGTTTGTGAGGTCACAGCAGACTCAGTGCCTCATAGGTTAGTGTCCAGCATCCCCTGCTGGCTGTGCTTGTGAGGTCACAGCAGCCTCAGTGCCTCTGAGGCCAATATCAGGCTCCTGGCTGCTGGCTGTGCTTGTGAGGTCACAGCAGCCTGAGTGCCTCCTAGGCCAGTGGCAGGCTCATGGCTACTGGCTGTGCTTGTGACGTCACAGCAGCCTCAGTGCCTCCTAGGTTAGTGTCCATCGCCCCCCAGTGGCTGCGCTTGTGAGGTCACACCAGCCTCAGTGCCTCCTAGGCCAGTATCAGGCTCATGGCTGCTGGCTGTGATTGTGAGGTCACAGCAGCCTGAGTGCCTCCTAGGCCCGTGGCAGGCTCATGGCTGCTGGCTGTGCTTGTGAGGTCACAGCAGCCTCAGTGCCTCCTAGTTTAGTGTCCAGCGCCCCCTGCTGGCTGTGCTTGTGAGGTCACACCAGCCTCAGTGCCTCATAGATTAGTGTCCCAACGCCCCCTGCTGGCTGTGCTTGTGAGGTCACAGCAGACTCAGTTCCTCACAGGCCAGTATCAGGCTCATGGCTGCTGGCTGTGCTTGTGAGGTCACAGCAGCCTCAGTGCCTTCTCTGCCACTGCCATGCTCATGGCTGCTGGCTGTGCTTGTGAGGTCACAGCAGCCTCAGTGCCTCCTAGGCCAGTATCAGGCTCATGGCTGCTGGCTGTGCTTCTGAGGTCACAGAAACCTGAATGCCTCCTAGGCCAGTGGCAGGCTCATGGCTGCTGGCTGTGCTTGTGAGGTCACAGCAGCCTCAGTGCCTCATCGTTTAGTGTCCAGCGTACCCTGCTGGCTCTGCTTGTGAGGTCACAGCAGCCTCAGTGCCTCGTAGGTTAGTGTCCAGTGCCCCCTGCTGGCTCTGCTTGTGAGGTCACAGCAGCCTCAGTGCCTCACAGGCCAGTATCAGGCTCATGGCTGCTGGCTGTGCTTGTGACGTCACAGCAGCCTGAATGCCTCCTCTGCCAGTGCCATGCTCATGGCTGCTGGCTGTGATTGTGAGGTCACAGCAGCCTCAGTGCCTCCTAGGCCAGTATCAGGCTCATGGCTGCTGGCTGTTCTTCTGAGGTCACAGCAGCCTCAGTGCCTCCTAGGCCAGTGACAGGCTCCTGGCTGCTGGCTGTGATTGTGAGGTCACACCAGCCCCAGTGCCTCACAGGCCAGTATCAGGCTCATGGCTGCTGCCTGTGCTTCTGAGGTCACAGCAGCCTCAGTGCCTCTGAGGCCAGTGGCAGGCTCATGGCTGCTGGCTGTGCTTGTGAGGTCACAGCAGCCTCAGTGCCTCCTAGGGCAGTGCCAGGCTCATGGCTGCTGGCTGTGCTTGTGAGGTCACAGCAGCCACAGTGCCTCATAGTTTAGTGTCCAGCGTCCCCTGCTGGCTGTGCTTGTGAGGTCACAGCAGCCTCAGTGCCTCACAGGCCAGTGTCAGGCTCCTGGCTGCTGGCTGTGCTTGTGACGTCACAACAGCCTGAATGCCTCCTAGGCCTTGGCAGGCTCATGGCTGCTGGCTGTGCTTGTGAGGTCACAGCAGCCTCAGTGCCTCATAGGTTAGTGTCCATCGACCCCTAGTGGCTGTGCTTGTGAGGTCACAGCAGCCTCAGTGCCTCACAGGCCAGTATCAGGCTCATGGCTGCTGGCTGTGCTTGTGACGTCACAGCAGCCTCAGTGCCTCACAGGCCAGTGCGATGCTCATGGCTGCTGGCTGTGCTTGTGAGGTCACAGGAGCCTCAGTGCCTCCTAGGCCAGTATCAGGCTCATGGCTGCTGGCTGTGCTTCTGAGGTCACAGAAGCATCAGGGACTCCTAGGCCAGTGGCAGGCTCATGGCTGCTGGCTGTGCTTGTGACGTCACAGCAGCCTCAGTGCCTCCTCTGCCAGTGGCAGTCTCATGGCTGCTGGTTCTGCTTGTGAGGTCACAGCAGCCTCAGTGCCTCCTAGGCCAGTATCAGGCTCATGCCTGCTGGCTGTGCTTCTGAGGTCATAGCAGCCTGAATGCCTCCTAGGCCATTGGCAGGCTCATGGCTGCTGGCTGTGCTTCTGAGGTCACAGCAGCCTCAGTGCCTCATAGTTTAGTGTCCAGCGTCCCCTGCTGTCTCTGCTTGTGAGGTCACAGCAGCCTCAGTGCCTCCTAGGCCAATATCAGGCTCCTGGCTGCTGGCTGTGCTTTTGACGTCACAGCAGCCTCAGTGCCTCCCAGGCCGTGGCAGGCTCATGGCTGCTGGCTGTGCTTGTGAGGTCACAGCAGCCTCAGTGTCTCCGTGGATGGTGCCATGCTCATGGCTGCTGGCTGTGCTTGTGAGGTCAGAGCAGCCTCAGTGCCTCCTAGGCCAGTATCAGGCTCATGGCTGCTAGCTGTGCTTGTGAGGTCACAGCAGACTCAGTGCCTCACAGGCCAGTATCAGGCTCATGGCTGCTGGCTGTGCTTGTGAGGTCACAGCAGCCTCAGTGCCTCCTAGGCCAGTGGCAGGCTCATGGCTGCTGGCTCTGCTTGTGAGGTCACACCAGCCTCAGTGCCTCATAGTTTAGTGTCCCAGCGCCCCCTGCTGGCTGTGCTTGTGAGGTCACAGCAGACTCACTGCCTCCTAGGTTAGTGTCCAGCGCCCCCTGCTGGCTCTGCTTGTGAGGTCACACCAGCCTCAGTGTCTCCGTGGATAGTGCCATGCTCATGGCTGCTGGCTGTTCTTGTGAGGTCACAGCAGCCTCAGTGCCTCTCAGGCCAGTGGCAGTCTCATGGCTGCGGGCTGTGCTTCTGAGGTCACAGCAGCCTCAGTGCCTCCTAGGTTAGTGTCCATCGCCCCCTTCTGGCTGTGCTTGTGAGGTCACAGCAGACTCAGTGCCTGGTAGATTATCTCCAGTGTCCCCTGCTGGCTGTGCTTGTGAGGTCACAGCAGCCTCAGTGCCTCCTCTGCCAGTGTCAGGCTCCTGGCTGCTGCCTGTGCTTCTGAGGTCAGAGCAGCCTGAATGCCTCCTAGGCCAGTGGCAGGCTCCTGGCTCCTGGCTGTGCCTATGAGGTGAGAGCAGCCTCAATGCCTCCTAGGCCAGTGGCAGGCTCATGGCTGCTGGCTGTGCTTCTGAGGTCACAGCAGGCTCAGTGCCTCATAGGTTAGTGTCCAGCGTCCCCTGCTGGCTGTGCTTCTGAGGTCACAGCAGCCTCAGTGCCTCACAGGCCAGTATCAGGCTCGTGACTACTGGCTGTGCTTCTGAGGTCACAGACGCCTGAATGCCTCCTAGGCCAGTGGCAGGCTCCTGGCTGCTGGCTGTGCATCTGAGGTCACAGCAGACTCAGTGCCTCATAGTTTAGTGTCCAGTGTCCCCTGCTGGCTCTGCTTGTGAGGTCCCAGCAGCCTCAGTGCCTCATCGTTTAGTGTCCATCGCCCCCTGCTGGCTGTGCTTGTGAGGTCACAGCAGCCTGAATGCCTCCTAGGGCAGTGGCAGTCTCATGGCTGCTGGCTGTGCTTGTGAGGTCACACCAGCCTGAATGCCTCCTAGGACAGTGGCAGTCTCATGGCTGCTGGCTGTGCTTGTGAGGTCACAGCAGCCTGAGTGCCTCCTAGGCCAGTGGCAGGCTCATGGCTGCTGGCTGTGCTTGTGAGGTCACACCAGCCTGAATGCCTCCTAGGGCAGTGGCAGTCTCATGGCTGCTGGCTGTGCTTGTGAGGTCACAGCAGCCTGAGTGCCTCCTAGGCCAGTGGCAGGCTCATGGCTGCTGGCTGTGCTTGTGAGGTCACACCAGCCTGAATGCCTCCTAGGGCAGTGGCAGTCTCATGGCTGCTGGCTGTGCTTGTGAGGTCACAGCAGCCTGAGTGCCTCCTAGGCCAGTGGCAGGCTCATGGCTGCTGGCTGTGCTTCTGAGGTCACAGCAGCCTGAATGCCTCCTAGGCCAGTGGCAGGCTCATGGCTGCTGGCTATGCTTGTGACGTCACAGCAGCCTCAGTGCCTCTGAGGCCAATATCAGGCTCCTGGCTGCTGGCTGTGCTTGTGAGGTCACAGCAGCCTGAGTGCCTCCTAGGCCAGTGGCAGGCTGATGGCTACTGGCTGTGCTTGTGACGTCACAGCAGCCTCAGTGCCTCCTAGGTTAGTGTCCATCGCCCCCCAGCGGCTGCGCTTGTGAGGTCACAGCAGCCTCAGTGCCTCACAGGCCAGTATCAGGCTCATGGCTGCTGGCTGTGCTTGTGAGGTCACAGCAGCCTGAGTGCCTCCTAGGCCAGTATCAGGCTCATGGCTGCTGGCTGTGCTTGTGAGGTCACAGCAGCCTCAGTGCCTCATAGTTTAGTGTCCAGCGTCCCCTGCTGGCTCTGCTTGTGAGGTCACAGCAGCCTCAGTGCCTCATAGTTTAGTGTCCCAGCGCCCCCTGCTGGCTGTGCTTGTGAGGTCACAGCAGCCTCAGTGCCTCCTCTGCCAGTGCCATGCTCATGGCTGCTGGCTGTGCTTCTGAGGTCACAGCAGCCTCAGTGCCTCCTAGGTTAGTGTCCATCGCCCCCTTCTGGCTGTGCTTGTGAGGTCACAGCAGACTCAGTGCCTGATAGATTATCTCCAGTGTCCCCTGCTGGCTGTGCTTGTGAGGTCACAGCAGCCTCAGTGCCTCCTCTGCCAGTGTCAGGCTCCTGGCTGCTGGCTGTGCTTGTGACGTCACAGCAGCCTGAGTGCCTCCTAGGCCCGTGGCAGGCTCATGGCTGCTGGCTGTGCTTGTGAGGTCACAGCAGCCTCAGTGCCTCTGAGGCCAGTGGCAGTATCATGCTGCTGGTTGTGCTTGTGAGGTCACAGCAGCCTCAGTGCCTCATCGTTTAGTGTCCAGCGTCCCCTGCTGGCTCTGCTTGTGAACTCACAGCAGCCTCAGTGCCTCTTAGGCCACTATCATGCTCATGGCTGCTGGCTGTACTTGTGAGGTCACAGCAGCCTGAATGCCTCCTAGACCAGTGTCAGGTTCATGGCTGCTGGCTGTGCTTGTGAGGTCACAGCAGCCTCAGTGCCTCCTCTGTCAATGCCATGCTCATGGCTGCTGGCTGTGCTTGTGAGGTCACAGCAGCCTCAGTGCCTCACAGGCCAGTATCAGGCTCATGGCTGCTGGCTGTGCTTGTGAGGTCACAGCAGCCTCAGTGCCTCACAGGCCAGTATCAGGCTCATGGCTGCTGCCTGTGATTGTGAGGTCACAGCAGCCTCAGTGCCTCCTAGGCCAGTGTCAGGCTCATGGTTGCTGGCTGTGCTTATGAGGTCCCTGCAGCCTCAGTGCCTCATAGTTTAGTGTCCAGCGTCCCCAGCTGGCTCTGCTTGTGAGCTCGCACCAGACTCAGTGCCTCTCAGGCCAGTATCCGGCTCATGGCTGCTGGCTGTGCTTGTGAGGTCACAGCAGCCTGAATGCCTCCTAGGGCAGTGTCAGGCTCATGGCTGCTGGCTGTGCTTCTGAGGTCACAGCAGCCTGAATGCCTCCTAGGCCAGTGGCAGGCTCATGGCTGCTGGCTGTGATTGTGAGGTCACAGCAGCCTCAGTGCCTCATCGTTTAGTGTCCAGCGTCCCCTGCTGGCTGTGATTGTGAGGTCACACCAGCCTCAGTGCCTCCTCTGCCAGTGCCATGCTCATGGCTGCTGGCTTTGCTTGTGACGTCACAGCAGCCTCAGTGCCTCCTAGGCCAGTATCAGGCTCATGGCTGCTGGCTGTGCTCGTGAGGTCACAGCAGCCTCAGTGCCTCTTAGGCCAGTGGCAGGCTCATGGCTGCAGGCTGTGCTTGTGAGGTCACAGCAGCCTCAGTGCCTCCTCTGTCAATGCCATGCACATGGCTGCTGGCTGTGCTTGTGAGGTCACAGCAGCCTCAGTGCCTCACAGGCCAGTATCAGGCTCATGGCTGCTGGCTGTGCTTGTGACGTCACAGCAGCCTCAGTGCCTCCTAGGCCAGTATCAGGCTCATGGCTGCTGGCTGTGCTTGTGAGGTCACACTAGCCTCAGTGCCTCACAGGCCAGTATCAGGCTCATGGCTGCTGGCTGTGATTGTGAGGTCACATCAGCCTCAGTGCTTCATAGTTTAGTGTCCAGCGTCCCCTGCTGGCTCTGCTTGTGAGGTCACAGCAGACTCAGTGCCTCAAAAGTTGGTGTCCAGCGCCCCCTGCTGGCTCTGCTTGTGAGGTCACAGCAGCCTCAGTGTCTCCGTGGATAGTGCCATGCTCATGGATGCTGGCTGTGCTTGTGAGGTCACAGCAGCCTCAGTGCCTCACAGGCCAGTATCAGGCTCATGGCTGCTGGCTGTGCTTGTGAGGTCACAGCAGCCTCAGGGCCTCCTAGGCCAGTGGCAGGGTCATGGCTGCTGGCTGTGCTTGTGAGGTCACAGCAGCCTGAATACCTCCTAGGCCAGTGGCAGGCTAATGGCTGCTGGCTGTGCTTGTGAGGTCACAGCAGCCTCAGTGCCTCATAGGTTAGTGTCCATCGACCCCTAGTGGCTGTGCTTGTGAGGTCACACCAGCCTCAGTGCCGCACAGGCCAGTATCAGGCTCATGGCTGCTGGCTGTGCTTGTGAGGTCACAGCAGCCTCAGTGCCTCCTAGGCCAGTATCAGGCTCATGGCTGCTGGCTGTGCTTGTGAGGTCACAGCAGCCTCAGTGCCTCCTAGGCCAGTATCAGGCTCATGGCTGCTGGCTGTGCTTGTGACGTCACAGAAGCCCCAGGGCCTTCTAGGCCAGTGGCAGGCTCATGGCTGCTGGCTGTGCTTGTGAGGTCACAGCAGCCTCAGTGCCTCAGAGGTTAGTGTCCAGTGCCCCCTGCTGGCTGTGCTTGTGAGGTCACAGCAGCCTCAGTGCCTCTCAGGCCAGTATCAGGCTCATGGCTGCTGGCTGTGCTTGTGACGTCACAGCAGCCTCAGTGCCTCCTCTGCCAGTACCATGCTCATGGCTGCTGGCTGTGCTTGTGAGGTCACAGCAGCCTCAGTGCCTCCTAGGCCAGTATCAGGCTCATGGCTGCTGCCTGTGCTTCTGAGGTCAGAGCAGCCTGAATGCCTCCTAGGCCAGTATCAGGCTCATGGCTGCTGCCTGTGCTTGTGAGGTCACAGCAGCCTCAGTGCCTCATAGTTTAGTGTCCAGCGTCCTCTGCTGGCTGTGTTTGTGAGGTCACACCAGCCTCAGTGCCTCATAGGTTAGTGTCCAGCGTCCCCTGCTGGCTGTGCTTGTGAGGTCACAGCAGCCTCAGTGCCTCCTAGGCCAATATCAGGCTCCTGGCTGCTGGCTATGCTTGTGAGGTCACAGCAGCCTGAGTGCCTCCTAGGCCAGTGGCAGGCTCATGGCTACTGGCTGTGCTTGTGACGTCACAGCAGCCTCAGTGCCTCCTAGGTTTGTGTCCATCGCCCCCCAGCGGCTGCGCTTGTGAGGTCACACCAGCTTCAGTGCCTCACAGGCCAGTGGCAGGCTCATGGCTGCTGGCTGTGCTTGTGAGGTCACAGCAGCCACAGTGCCTCATAGTTTAGTGTCCAGTGTCCCCTGCTGGCTCTGCTTGTGAGGTCACACCAGCCTCAGTGCCTCATAGGTTAGTGTCCAGCGCCCCCTGCTGGCTGTGCTTGTGAGGTCACAGCAGACTCAGTGCCTCATAGGTTAGTGTCCAGCGCCCCCTGCTGGCTGTGCTTCTGAGGTCACAGCAGCCTCAGTGCCTCCTCTGCCACTGCCATGCTCATGGCTGCTGGCTGTGCTTGTGAGGTCACAGCAGCCTCAGTGCCTCCTAGGCGAGTATCAGGCTCATGGCTGCTGGCTGTGCTTCTGAGGTCACAGAAACCTGAATGCCTCCTAGGCCAGTGGCAGGCTCATGGCTGCTGGCTGTGCTTCTGAGGTCACAGCAGCCTCAGTGCCTCATCGTTTAGTGTCCAGCGTCCCCTGCTGGCTCTGCTTGTGAGGTCACAGCAGACTCAGTGCCTCATAGGTTAGTGTCCAGCGCCCCCTGCTGGCTGTGCTTGTGAGGTCACAACAGACTCAGTGCCTCACAGGCCAGTGCCATGCTCATGGCTGCTGGCTGTGCTTGTGACGTCACAGCAGCCTCAGTGCCTCCTCTGCCAGTGGCAGTCTCATGGCTGCTGGTTGTGCTTGTGAGGTCACAGCAGCCTGAGTGCCTCCTAGGCCCGTGGCAGGCTCATGGCTGCTGGCTGTGCTTCTGAGGTCATAGCAGCCTGAATGCCTCCTAGGCCATTGGCAGGCTCATGGCTGCTGGCTGTGCTTGTGAGGTCACAGCAGCCTCAGTGCCTCATAGTTTAGTGTCCAACGTCCCATGCTGGCTGTGCTTGTGAGGTCACAGCAGCCTCAGTGCCTCCTAGGCCAATATCAGGCTCCTGGCTGCTGGCTGTGCTTTTGACGTCACAGCAGCCTCAGTGCCTCCCAGGCCGTGGCAGGCTCATGGCTGCTGGCTGTGCTTGTGAGGTCACAGCAGCCTCAGTGTCTCCGTGGATGGTGCCATGCTCATGGCTGCTGGCTGTGCTTGTGAGGTCACAGCAGCCTGAATGCCTCCTAGATCAGTGTCAGGGTCATGGCTGCTGGCTGTGCTTGTGAGGTCACAGCAGCCTCAGTGCCTCCTAGGCCAGTATCAGGCTCATGGCTGCTGGCTGTGCTTGTGAGGTCACAGCAGCCTCAGTGTCTCATAGGTAAGTGTCCAGTGTCCCCTGCTGGCTCTGCTTGTGAGGTCACAGCAGCCTCAGGGCCTCAAAAGCTAGTGTCCAGCGCCCCCTACTGGCTGTGCTTGTGAGGTCACAGCAGACTCAGTGCCTCACAGGCCAGTATCAGGCTCATGGCTGCTGGCTGTGCTTGTGACGTCACAGCAGCCCCAGTGCCTCCACAGCCACTGCCATGCACATGGCTGCTGGCTGTGCTTGTGAGGTCACAGCAGCCTCAGTGCCTCCTAGGCCAGTATCAGGCTCATGGCTGCTGGCTGTGCTTCTGAGGTCACAGAAACCTGAATGCCTCCTAGGCCAGTGGCAGGCTCATGGCTGCTGGCTGTGCTTGTGAGGTCACAGCAGACTCAGTGCCTCATAGATTAGTGTCCAGTGCCCCCTGCTGGCTGTGCTTGTGAGGTCACAGCAGCCTCAGTGCCTCCTAGGCCAGTATCAGACTCCTGGCTGCTGGCTGTGCTTCTGAGGTCACAGCAGCCTCAGTGCTTCATAGCTTAGTGTCCAGCGTCCCCTGCTGGCTCTGCTTGTGAGGTCACAGCAGACTCAGTGCCTCAGAAGTTGGTGTCCAGCGCCCCCTGCTGGCTGTGCTTGTGAGGTCACAGCAGACTCAGTGTCTCCGTGGATAGTGCCATGCTCATGGCTGCTGGCTGTGCTTGTGAGGTCACAGCAGACTCAGTGCCTCTCAGGCCAGTGGCAGTCTCATGGCTGCTGGCTGCGCTTGTGAGGTCACAGCAGCCTCAGTGCCTCCTAGGTTAGTGTCCATCGCCCCCTTCTGGCTGTGCTTGTGAGGTCACAGCAGACTCAGTGCCTGATAGATTATCTCCAGTGCCCCCTGCTGGCTGTGCTTGTGAGGTCACAGCAGCCTCAGTGCCTCCTCTGCCAGTGTCAGGCTCCTGACTGCTGGCTGTGCTTGTGACGTCACAGCAGCCTGAGTGCATCCTAGGCCAGTGGCAGGCTCATGGCTGCTGGCTGTGCTTGTGAGGTCACAGCAGCCTCAGTGCCTCATCGTTTAGTGTCCAGCGCCCCCTGCTGGCTCTGCTTATGAGCTCACAGCAGCCTCAGTGCCTCTTAGGCCAGTATCAGGCTCATGGCTGCTGGCTGTGCTTGTGAGGTCACAGCAGCCTCAGTGCCTCCTCTGCCAATGCCATGCTCATGGCTGCTGGCTGTGCTTGTGAGGTCACAGCAGCCTCAGTGCCTCACAGGCCAGTATCAGGCTCATGGCTGCTGGCTGTGCTTGTGAGGTCACAGCAGCCTCAGTGCCTCCTCTGCCAGTGTCATGCTCATGGCTGCTGCCTGTGATTGTGAGGTCACAGCAGCCTCAGTGCCTCCTCTGCCAGTGGCAGGCTCATGGCTGCTGGCTGTGCTTATGAGGTCACAGCAGCCTCAGTGCCTCATCGTTTAGTGTCCAGCGTCCCCTGCTGGCTGTGCTTGTGAGGTCACAGCAGCCTCAGTGCCTCCTCTGCCAGTGCCATGCTCATGGCTGCTGGCTATGCTTGTGAGGTCACAGCAGCCTGAGTGCCTCCTAGGCCAGTGGCAGGCTCATGGCTGCTGGCTGTGCTTGTGAGGTCACAGCAGCCTCAGTGCCTCCTAGGCCAGTGTCAGGCCCATGGCTGCTGCCTGTGCTTCTGAGATCACAGCAGCCTGAATGCCTCCTAGGCCAGTGGCAGGGTCATGGCTCCTGGCTGTGCTTCTGAGGTCACATCAGCCTCAGTGCTTCATAGTTTAGTGTCCAGCGTCCCCTGCTGGCTGTGTTTGTGAGGTCACAGCAGACTCAGTGCCTCATAGGTTAGTGTCCAGCATCCCCTGCTGGCTGTGCTTGTGAGGTCACAGCAGCCTCAGTGCCTCTGAGGCCAATATCAGGCTCCTGGCTGCTGGCTGTGCTTGTGAGGTCACAGCAGCCTGAGTGCCTCCTAGGCCAGTGGCAGGCTCATGGCTACTGGCTGTGCTTGTGACGTCACAGCAGCCTCAGTGCCTCCTAGGTTAGTGTCCATCGCCCCCCAGTGGCTGCGCTTGTGAGGTCACACCAGCCTCAGTGCCTCCTAGGCCAGTATCAGGCTCATGGCTGCTGGCTGTGATTGTGAGGTCACAGCAGCCTGAGTGCCTCCTAGGCCCGTGGCAGGCTCATGGCTGCTGGCTGTGCTTGTGAGGTCACAGCAGCCTCAGTGCCTCCTAGTTTAGTGTCCAGCGCCCCCTGCTGGCTGTGCTTGTGAGGTCACACCAGCCTCAGTGCCTCATAGATTAGTGTCCCAACGCCCCCTGCTGGCTGTGCTTGTGAGGTCACAGCAGACTCAGTTCCTCACAGGCCAGTATCAGGCTCATGGCTGCTGGCTGTGCTTGTGAGGTCACAGCAGCCTCAGTGCCTTCTCTGCCACTGCCATGCTCATGGCTGCTGGCTGTGCTTGTGAGGTCACAGCAGCCTCAGTGCCTCCTAGGCCAGTATCAGGCTCATGGCTGCTGGCTGTGCTTCTGAGGTCACAGAAACCTGAATGCCTCCTAGGCCAGTGGCAGGCTCATGGCTGCTGGCTGTGCTTGTGAGGTCACAGCAGCCTCAGTGCCTCATCGTTTAGTGTCCAGCGTACCCTGCTGGCTCTGCTTGTGAGGTCACAGCAGCCTCAGTGCCTCGTAGGTTAGTGTCCAGTGCCCCCTGCTGGCTCTGCTTGTGAGGTCACAGCAGCCTCAGTGCCTCACAGGCCAGTATCAGGCTCATGGCTGCTGGCTGTGCTTGTGACGTCACAGCAGCCTGAATGCCTCCTCTGCCAGTGCCATGCTCATGGCTGCTGGCTGTGATTGTGAGGTCACAGCAGCCTCAGTGCCTCCTAGGCCAGTATCAGGCTCATGGCTGCTGGCTGTTCTTCTGAGGTCACAGCAGCCTCAGTGCCTCCTAGGCCAGTGACAGGCTCCTGGCTGCTGGCTGTGATTGTGAGGTCACACCAGCCCCAGTGCCTCACAGGCCAGTATCAGGCTCATGGCTGCTGCCTGTGCTTCTGAGGTCACAGCAGCCTCAGTGCCTCTGAGGCCAGTGGCAGGCTCATGGCTGCTGGCTGTGCTTGTGAGGTCACAGCAGCCTCAGTGCCTCCTAGGGCAGTGCCAGGCTCATGGCTGCTGGCTGTGCTTGTGAGGTCACAGCAGCCACAGTGCCTCATAGTTTAGTGTCCAGCGTCCCCTGCTGGCTGTGCTTGTGAGGTCACAGCAGCCTCAGTGCCTCACAGGCCAGTGTCAGGCTCCTGGCTGCTGGCTGTGCTTGTGACGTCACAACAGCCTGAATGCCTCCTAGGCCTTGGCAGGCTCATGGCTGCTGGCTGTGCTTGTGAGGTCACAGCAGCCTCAGTGCCTCATAGGTTAGTGTCCATCGACCCCTAGTGGCTGTGCTTGTGAGGTCACAGCAGCCTCAGTGCCTCACAGGCCAGTATCAGGCTCATGGCTGCTGGCTGTGCTTGTGACGTCACAGCAGCCTCAGTGCCTCACAGGCCAGTGCGATGCTCATGGCTGCTGGCTGTGCTTGTGAGGTCACAGGAGCCTCAGTGCCTCCTAGGCCAGTATCAGGCTCATGGCTGCTGGCTGTGCTTCTGAGGTCACAGAAGCATCAGGGACTCCTAGGCCAGTGGCAGGCTCATGGCTGCTGGCTGTGCTTGTGACGTCACAGCAGCCTCAGTGCCTCCTCTGCCAGTGGCAGTCTCATGGCTGCTGGTTCTGCTTGTGAGGTCACAGCAGCCTCAGTGCCTCCTAGGCCAGTATCAGGCTCATGCCTGCTGGCTGTGCTTCTGAGGTCATAGCAGCCTGAATGCCTCCTAGGCCATTGGCAGGCTCATGGCTGCTGGCTGTGCTTCTGAGGTCACAGCAGCCTCAGTGCCTCATAGTTTAGTGTCCAGCGTCCCCTGCTGTCTCTGCTTGTGAGGTCACAGCAGCCTCAGTGCCTCCTAGGCCAATATCAGGCTCCTGGCTGCTGGCTGTGCTTTTGACGTCACAGCAGCCTCAGTGCCTCCCAGGCCGTGGCAGGCTCATGGCTGCTGGCTGTGCTTGTGAGGTCACAGCAGCCTCAGTGTCTCCGTGGATGGTGCCATGCTCATGGCTGCTGGCTGTGCTTGTGAGGTCAGAGCAGCCTCAGTGCCTCCTAGGCCAGTATCAGGCTCATGGCTGCTAGCTGTGCTTGTGAGGTCACAGCAGACTCAGTGCCTCACAGGCCAGTATCAGGCTCATGGCTGCTGGCTGTGCTTGTGAGGTCACAGCAGCCTCAGTGCCTCCTAGGCCAGTGGCAGGCTCATGGCTGCTGGCTCTGCTTGTGAGGTCACACCAGCCTCAGTGCCTCATAGTTTAGTGTCCCAGCGCCCCCTGCTGGCTGTGCTTGTGAGGTCACAGCAGACTCACTGCCTCCTAGGTTAGTGTCCAGCGCCCCCTGCTGGCTCTGCTTGTGAGGTCACACCAGCCTCAGTGTCTCCGTGGATAGTGCCATGCTCATGGCTGCTGGCTGTTCTTGTGAGGTCACAGCAGCCTCAGTGCCTCTCAGGCCAGTGGCAGTCTCATGGCTGCGGGCTGTGCTTCTGAGGTCACAGCAGCCTCAGTGCCTCCTAGGTTAGTGTCCATCGCCCCCTTCTGGCTGTGCTTGTGAGGTCACAGCAGACTCAGTGCCTGGTAGATTATCTCCAGTGTCCCCTGCTGGCTGTGCTTGTGAGGTCACAGCAGCCTCAGTGCCTCCTCTGCCAGTGTCAGGCTCCTGGCTGCTGCCTGTGCTTCTGAGGTCAGAGCAGCCTGAATGCCTCCTAGGCCAGTGGCAGGCTCCTGGCTCCTGGCTGTGCCTATGAGGTGAGAGCAGCCTCAATGCCTCCTAGGCCAGTGGCAGGCTCATGGCTGCTGGCTGTGCTTCTGAGGTCACAGCAGGCTCAGTGCCTCATAGGTTAGTGTCCAGCGTCCCCTGCTGGCTGTGCTTCTGAGGTCACAGCAGCCTCAGTGCCTCACAGGCCAGTATCAGGCTCGTGACTACTGGCTGTGCTTCTGAGGTCACAGACGCCTGAATGCCTCCTAGGCCAGTGGCAGGCTCCTGGCTGCTGGCTGTGCATCTGAGGTCACAGCAGACTCAGTGCCTCATAGTTTAGTGTCCAGTGTCCCCTGCTGGCTCTGCTTGTGAGGTCCCAGCAGCCTCAGTGCCTCATCGTTTAGTGTCCATCGCCCCCTGCTGGCTGTGCTTGTGAGGTCACAGCAGCCTGAATGCCTCCTAGGGCAGTGGCAGTCTCATGGCTGCTGGCTGTGCTTGTGAGGTCACACCAGCCTGAATGCCTCCTAGGACAGTGGCAGTCTCATGGCTGCTGGCTGTGCTTGTGAGGTCACAGCAGCCTGAGTGCCTCCTAGGCCAGTGGCAGGCTCATGGCTGCTGGCTGTGCTTGTGAGGTCACACCAGCCTGAATGCCTCCTAGGGCAGTGGCAGTCTCATGGCTGCTGGCTGTGCTTGTGAGGTCACAGCAGCCTGAGTGCCTCCTAGGCCAGTGGCAGGCTCATGGCTGCTGGCTGTGCTTGTGAGGTCACACCAGCCTGAATGCCTCCTAGGGCAGTGGCAGTCTCATGGCTGCTGGCTGTGCTTGTGAGGTCACAGCAGCCTGAGTGCCTCCTAGGCCAGTGGCAGGCTCATGGCTGCTGGCTGTGCTTCTGAGGTCACAGCAGCCTGAATGCCTCCTAGGCCAGTGGCAGGCTCATGGCTGCTGGCTATGCTTGTGACGTCACAGCAGCCTCAGTGCCTCTGAGGCCAATATCAGGCTCCTGGCTGCTGGCTGTGCTTGTGAGGTCACAGCAGCCTGAGTGCCTCCTAGGCCAGTGGCAGGCTGATGGCTACTGGCTGTGCTTGTGACGTCACAGCAGCCTCAGTGCCTCCTAGGTTAGTGTCCATCGCCCCCCAGCGGCTGCGCTTGTGAGGTCACAGCAGCCTCAGTGCCTCACAGGCCAGTATCAGGCTCATGGCTGCTGGCTGTGCTTGTGAGGTCACAGCAGCCTGAGTGCCTCCTAGGCCAGTATCAGGCTCATGGCTGCTGGCTGTGCTTGTGAGGTCACAGCAGCCTCAGTGCCTCATAGTTTAGTGTCCAGCGTCCCCTGCTGGCTCTGCTTGTGAGGTCACAGCAGCCTCAGTGCCTCATAGTTTAGTGTCCCAGCGCCCCCTGCTGGCTGTGCTTGTGAGGTCACAGCAGCCTCAGTGCCTCCTCTGCCAGTGCCATGCTCATGGCTGCTGGCTGTGCTTCTGAGGTCACAGCAGCCTCAGTGCCTCCTAGGTTAGTGTCCATCGCCCCCTTCTGGCTGTGCTTGTGAGGTCACAGCAGACTCAGTGCCTGATAGATTATCTCCAGTGTCCCCTGCTGGCTGTGCTTGTGAGGTCACAGCAGCCTCAGTGCCTCCTCTGCCAGTGTCAGGCTCCTGGCTGCTGGCTGTGCTTGTGACGTCACAGCAGCCTGAGTGCCTCCTAGGCCCGTGGCAGGCTCATGGCTGCTGGCTGTGCTTGTGAGGTCACAGCAGCCTCAGTGCCTCTGAGGCCAGTGGCAGTATCATGCTGCTGGTTGTGCTTGTGAGGTCACAGCAGCCTCAGTGCCTCATCGTTTAGTGTCCAGCGTCCCCTGCTGGCTCTGCTTGTGAACTCACAGCAGCCTCAGTGCCTCTTAGGCCACTATCATGCTCATGGCTGCTGGCTGTACTTGTGAGGTCACAGCAGCCTGAATGCCTCCTAGACCAGTGTCAGGTTCATGGCTGCTGGCTGTGCTTGTGAGGTCACAGCAGCCTCAGTGCCTCCTCTGTCAATGCCATGCTCATGGCTGCTGGCTGTGCTTGTGAGGTCACAGCAGCCTCAGTGCCTCACAGGCCAGTATCAGGCTCATGGCTGCTGGCTGTGCTTGTGAGGTCACAGCAGCCTCAGTGCCTCACAGGCCAGTATCAGGCTCATGGCTGCTGCCTGTGATTGTGAGGTCACAGCAGCCTCAGTGCCTCCTAGGCCAGTGTCAGGCTCATGGTTGCTGGCTGTGCTTATGAGGTCCCTGCAGCCTCAGTGCCTCATAGTTTAGTGTCCAGCGTCCCCAGCTGGCTCTGCTTGTGAGCTCGCACCAGACTCAGTGCCTCTCAGGCCAGTATCCGGCTCATGGCTGCTGGCTGTGCTTGTGAGGTCACAGCAGCCTGAATGCCTCCTAGGGCAGTGTCAGGCTCATGGCTGCTGGCTGTGCTTCTGAGGTCACAGCAGCCTGAATGCCTCCTAGGCCAGTGGCAGGCTCATGGCTGCTGGCTGTGATTGTGAGGTCACAGCAGCCTCAGTGCCTCATCGTTTAGTGTCCAGCGTCCCCTGCTGGCTGTGATTGTGAGGTCACACCAGCCTCAGTGCCTCCTCTGCCAGTGCCATGCTCATGGCTGCTGGCTTTGCTTGTGACGTCACAGCAGCCTCAGTGCCTCCTAGGCCAGTATCAGGCTCATGGCTGCTGGCTGTGCTCGTGAGGTCACAGCAGCCTCAGTGCCTCTTAGGCCAGTGGCAGGCTCATGGCTGCAGGCTGTGCTTGTGAGGTCACAGCAGCCTCAGTGCCTCCTCTGTCAATGCCATGCACATGGCTGCTGGCTGTGCTTGTGAGGTCACAGCAGCCTCAGTGCCTCACAGGCCAGTATCAGGCTCATGGCTGCTGGCTGTGCTTGTGACGTCACAGCAGCCTCAGTGCCTCCTAGGCCAGTATCAGGCTCATGGCTGCTGGCTGTGCTTGTGAGGTCACACTAGCCTCAGTGCCTCACAGGCCAGTATCAGGCTCATGGCTGCTGGCTGTGATTGTGAGGTCACATCAGCCTCAGTGCTTCATAGTTTAGTGTCCAGCGTCCCCTGCTGGCTCTGCTTGTGAGGTCACAGCAGACTCAGTGCCTCAAAAGTTGGTGTCCAGCGCCCCCTGCTGGCTCTGCTTGTGAGGTCACAGCAGCCTCAGTGTCTCCGTGGATAGTGCCATGCTCATGGATGCTGGCTGTGCTTGTGAGGTCACAGCAGCCTCAGTGCCTCACAGGCCAGTATCAGGCTCATGGCTGCTGGCTGTGCTTGTGAGGTCACAGCAGCCTCAGGGCCTCCTAGGCCAGTGGCAGGGTCATGGCTGCTGGCTGTGCTTGTGAGGTCACAGCAGCCTGAATACCTCCTAGGCCAGTGGCAGGCTAATGGCTGCTGGCTGTGCTTGTGAGGTCACAGCAGCCTCAGTGCCTCATAGGTTAGTGTCCATCGACCCCTAGTGGCTGTGCTTGTGAGGTCACACCAGCCTCAGTGCCGCACAGGCCAGTATCAGGCTCATGGCTGCTGGCTGTGCTTGTGAGGTCACAGCAGCCTCAGTGCCTCCTAGGCCAGTATCAGGCTCATGGCTGCTGGCTGTGCTTGTGAGGTCACAGCAGCCTCAGTGCCTCCTAGGCCAGTATCAGGCTCATGGCTGCTGGCTGTGCTTGTGACGTCACAGAAGCCCCAGGGCCTTCTAGGCCAGTGGCAGGCTCATGGCTGCTGGCTGTGCTTGTGAGGTCACAGCAGCCTCAGTGCCTCAGAGGTTAGTGTCCAGTGCCCCCTGCTGGCTGTGCTTGTGAGGTCACAGCAGCCTCAGTGCCTCTCAGGCCAGTATCAGGCTCATGGCTGCTGGCTGTGCTTGTGACGTCACAGCAGCCTCAGTGCCTCCTCTGCCAGTACCATGCTCATGGCTGCTGGCTGTGCTTGTGAGGTCACAGCAGCCTCAGTGCCTCCTAGGCCAGTATCAGGCTCATGGCTGCTGCCTGTGCTTCTGAGGTCAGAGCAGCCTGAATGCCTCCTAGGCCAGTATCAGGCTCATGGCTGCTGCCTGTGCTTGTGAGGTCACAGCAGCCTCAGTGCCTCATAGTTTAGTGTCCAGCGTCCTCTGCTGGCTGTGTTTGTGAGGTCACACCAGCCTCAGTGCCTCATAGGTTAGTGTCCAGCGTCCCCTGCTGGCTGTGCTTGTGAGGTCACAGCAGCCTCAGTGCCTCCTAGGCCAATATCAGGCTCCTGGCTGCTGGCTATGCTTGTGAGGTCACAGCAGCCTGAGTGCCTCCTAGGCCAGTGGCAGGCTCATGGCTACTGGCTGTGCTTGTGACGTCACAGCAGCCTCAGTGCCTCCTAGGTTTGTGTCCATCGCCCCCCAGCGGCTGCGCTTGTGAGGTCACACCAGCTTCAGTGCCTCACAGGCCAGTGGCAGGCTCATGGCTGCTGGCTGTGCTTGTGAGGTCACAGCAGCCACAGTGCCTCATAGTTTAGTGTCCAGTGTCCCCTGCTGGCTCTGCTTGTGAGGTCACACCAGCCTCAGTGCCTCATAGGTTAGTGTCCAGCGCCCCCTGCTGGCTGTGCTTGTGAGGTCACAGCAGACTCAGTGCCTCATAGGTTAGTGTCCAGCGCCCCCTGCTGGCTGTGCTTCTGAGGTCACAGCAGCCTCAGTGCCTCCTCTGCCACTGCCATGCTCATGGCTGCTGGCTGTGCTTGTGAGGTCACAGCAGCCTCAGTGCCTCCTAGGCGAGTATCAGGCTCATGGCTGCTGGCTGTGCTTCTGAGGTCACAGAAACCTGAATGCCTCCTAGGCCAGTGGCAGGCTCATGGCTGCTGGCTGTGCTTCTGAGGTCACAGCAGCCTCAGTGCCTCATCGTTTAGTGTCCAGCGTCCCCTGCTGGCTCTGCTTGTGAGGTCACAGCAGACTCAGTGCCTCATAGGTTAGTGTCCAGCGCCCCCTGCTGGCTGTGCTTGTGAGGTCACAACAGACTCAGTGCCTCACAGGCCAGTGCCATGCTCATGGCTGCTGGCTGTGCTTGTGACGTCACAGCAGCCTCAGTGCCTCCTCTGCCAGTGGCAGTCTCATGGCTGCTGGTTGTGCTTGTGAGGTCACAGCAGCCTGAGTGCCTCCTAGGCCCGTGGCAGGCTCATGGCTGCTGGCTGTGCTTCTGAGGTCATAGCAGCCTGAATGCCTCCTAGGCCATTGGCAGGCTCATGGCTGCTGGCTGTGCTTGTGAGGTCACAGCAGCCTCAGTGCCTCATAGTTTAGTGTCCAACGTCCCATGCTGGCTGTGCTTGTGAGGTCACAGCAGCCTCAGTGCCTCCTAGGCCAATATCAGGCTCCTGGCTGCTGGCTGTGCTTTTGACGTCACAGCAGCCTCAGTGCCTCCCAGGCCGTGGCAGGCTCATGGCTGCTGGCTGTGCTTGTGAGGTCACAGCAGCCTCAGTGTCTCCGTGGATGGTGCCATGCTCATGGCTGCTGGCTGTGCTTGTGAGGTCACAGCAGCCTGAATGCCTCCTAGATCAGTGTCAGGGTCATGGCTGCTGGCTGTGCTTGTGAGGTCACAGCAGCCTCAGTGCCTCCTAGGCCAGTATCAGGCTCATGGCTGCTGGCTGTGCTTGTGAGGTCACAGCAGCCTCAGTGTCTCATAGGTAAGTGTCCAGTGTCCCCTGCTGGCTCTGCTTGTGAGGTCACAGCAGACTCAGGGCCTCAAAAGCTAGTGTCCAGCGCCCCCTACTGGCTGTGCTTGTGAGGTCACAGCAGACTCAGTGCCTCACAGGCCAGTATCAGGCTCATGGCTGCTGGCTGTGCTTGTGACGTCACAGCAGCCCCAGTGCCTCCACAGCCACTGCCATGCACATGGCTGCTGGCTGTGCTTGTGAGGTCACAGCAGCCTCAGTGCCTCCTAGGCCAGTATCAGGCTCATGGCTGCTGGCTGTGCTTCTGAGGTCACAGAAACCTGAATGCCTCCTAGGCCAGTGGCAGGCTCATGGCTGCTGGCTGTGCTTGTGAGGTCACAGCAGACTCAGTGCCTCATAGATTAGTGTCCAGTGCCCCCTGCTGGCTGTGCTTGTGAGGTCACAGCAGCCTCAGTGCCTCCTAGGCCAGTATCAGACTCCTGGCTGCTGGCTGTGCTTCTGAGGTCACAGCAGCCTCAGTGCTTCATAGCTTAGTGTCCAGCGTCCCCTGCTGGCTCTGCTTGTGAGGTCACAGCAGACTCAGTGCCTCAGAAGTTGGTGTCCAGCGCCCCCTGCTGGCTGTGCTTGTGAGGTCACAGCAGACTCAGTGTCTCCGTGGATAGTGCCATGCTCATGGCTGCTGGCTGTGCTTGTGAGGTCACAGCAGCCTCAGTGCCTCTCAGGCCAGTGGCAGTCTCATGGCTGCTGGCTGCGCTTGTGAGGTCACAGCAGCCTCAGTGCCTCCTAGGTTAGTGTCCATCGCCCCCTTCTGGCTGTGCTTGTGAGGTCACAGCAGACTCAGTGCCTGATAGATTATCTCCAGTGCCCCCTGCTGGCTGTGCTTGTGAGGTCACAGCAGCCTCAGTGCCTCCTCTGCCAGTGTCAGGCTCCTGACTGCTGGCTGTGCTTGTGACGTCACAGCAGCCTGAGTGCATCCTAGGCCAGTGGCAGGCTCATGGCTGCTGGCTGTGCTTGTGAGGTCACAGCAGCCTCAGTGCCTCATCGTTTAGTGTCCAGCGCCCCCTGCTGGCTCTGCTTATGAGCTCACAGCAGCCTCAGTGCCTCTTAGGCCAGTATCAGGCTCATGGCTGCTGGCTGTGCTTGTGAGGTCACAGCAGCCTCAGTGCCTCCTCTGCCAATGCCATGCTCATGGCTGCTGGCTGTGCTTGTGAGGTCACAGCAGCCTCAGTGCCTCACAGGCCAGTATCAGGCTCATGGCTGCTGGCTGTGCTTGTGAGGTCACAGCAGCCTCAGTGCCTCCTCTGCCAGTGTCATGCTCATGGCTGCTGCCTGTGATTGTGAGGTCACAGCAGCCTCAGTGCCTCCTCTGCCAGTGGCAGGCTCATGGCTGCTGGCTGTGCTTATGAGGTCACAGCAGCCTCAGTGCCTCATCGTTTAGTGTCCAGCGTCCCCTGCTGGCTGTGCTTGTGAGGTCACAGCAGCCTCAGTGCCTCCTCTGCCAGTGCCATGCTCATGGCTGCTGGCTATGCTTGTGAGGTCACAGCAGCCTGAGTGCCTCCTAGGCCAGTGGCAGGCTCATGGCTGCTGGCTGTGCTTGTGAGGTCACAGCAGCCTCAGTGCCTCCTAGGCCAGTGTCAGGCCCATGGCTGCTGCCTGTGCTTCTGAGATCACAGCAGCCTGAATGCCTCCTAGGCCAGTGGCAGGGTCATGGCTCCTGGCTGTGCTTCTGAGGTCACATCAGCCTCAGTGCTTCATAGTTTAGTGTCCAGCGTCCCCTGCTGGCTGTGTTTGTGAGGTCACAGCAGACTCAGTGCCTCATAGGTTAGTGTCCAGCATCCCCTGCTGGCTGTGCTTGTGAGGTCACAGCAGCCTCAGTGCCTCTGAGGCCAATATCAGGCTCCTGGCTGCTGGCTGTGCTTGTGAGGTCACAGCAGCCTGAGTGCCTCCTAGGCCAGTGGCAGGCTCATGGCTACTGGCTGTGCTTGTGACGTCACAGCAGCCTCAGTGCCTCCTAGGTTAGTGTCCATCGCCCCCCAGTGGCTGCGCTTGTGAGGTCACACCAGCCTCAGTGCCTCCTAGGCCAGTATCAGGCTCATGGCTGCTGGCTGTGATTGTGAGGTCACAGCAGCCTGAGTGCCTCCTAGGCCCGTGGCAGGCTCATGGCTGCTGGCTGTGCTTGTGAGGTCACAGCAGCCTCAGTGCCTCCTAGTTTAGTGTCCAGCGCCCCCTGCTGGCTGTGCTTGTGAGGTCACACCAGCCTCAGTGCCTCATAGATTAGTGTCCCAACGCCCCCTGCTGGCTGTGCTTGTGAGGTCACAGCAGACTCAGTTCCTCACAGGCCAGTATCAGGCTCATGGCTGCTGGCTGTGCTTGTGAGGTCACAGCAGCCTCAGTGCCTTCTCTGCCACTGCCATGCTCATGGCTGCTGGCTGTGCTTGTGAGGTCACAGCAGCCTCAGTGCCTCCTAGGCCAGTATCAGGCTCATGGCTGCTGGCTGTGCTTCTGAGGTCACAGAAACCTGAATGCCTCCTAGGCCAGTGGCAGGCTCATGGCTGCTGGCTGTGCTTGTGAGGTCACAGCAGCCTCAGTGCCTCATCGTTTAGTGTCCAGCGTACCCTGCTGGCTCTGCTTGTGAGGTCACAGCAGCCTCAGTGCCTCGTAGGTTAGTGTCCAGTGCCCCCTGCTGGCTCTGCTTGTGAGGTCACAGCAGCCTCAGTGCCTCACAGGCCAGTATCAGGCTCATGGCTGCTGGCTGTGCTTGTGACGTCACAGCAGCCTGAATGCCTCCTCTGCCAGTGCCATGCTCATGGCTGCTGGCTGTGATTGTGAGGTCACAGCAGCCTCAGTGCCTCCTAGGCCAGTATCAGGCTCATGGCTGCTGGCTGTTCTTCTGAGGTCACAGCAGCCTCAGTGCCTCCTAGGCCAGTGACAGGCTCCTGGCTGCTGGCTGTGATTGTGAGGTCACACCAGCCCCAGTGCCTCACAGGCCAGTATCAGGCTCATGGCTGCTGCCTGTGCTTCTGAGGTCACAGCAGCCTCAGTGCCTCTGAGGCCAGTGGCAGGCTCATGGCTGCTGGCTGTGCTTGTGAGGTCACAGCAGCCTCAGTGCCTCCTAGGGCAGTGCCAGGCTCATGGCTGCTGGCTGTGCTTGTGAGGTCACAGCAGCCACAGTGCCTCATAGTTTAGTGTCCAGCGTCCCCTGCTGGCTGTGCTTGTGAGGTCACAGCAGCCTCAGTGCCTCACAGGCCAGTGTCAGGCTCCTGGCTGCTGGCTGTGCTTGTGACGTCACAACAGCCTGAATGCCTCCTAGGCCTTGGCAGGCTCATGGCTGCTGGCTGTGCTTGTGAGGTCACAGCAGCCTCAGTGCCTCATAGGTTAGTGTCCATCGACCCCTAGTGGCTGTGCTTGTGAGGTCACAGCAGCCTCAGTGCCTCACAGGCCAGTATCAGGCTCATGGCTGCTGGCTGTGCTTGTGACGTCACAGCAGCCTCAGTGCCTCACAGGCCAGTGCGATGCTCATGGCTGCTGGCTGTGCTTGTGAGGTCACAGGAGCCTCAGTGCCTCCTAGGCCAGTATCAGGCTCATGGCTGCTGGCTGTGCTTCTGAGGTCACAGAAGCATCAGGGACTCCTAGGCCAGTGGCAGGCTCATGGCTGCTGGCTGTGCTTGTGACGTCACAGCAGCCTCAGTGCCTCCTCTGCCAGTGGCAGTCTCATGGCTGCTGGTTCTGCTTGTGAGGTCACAGCAGCCTCAGTGCCTCCTAGGCCAGTATCAGGCTCATGCCTGCTGGCTGTGCTTCTGAGGTCATAGCAGCCTGAATGCCTCCTAGGCCATTGGCAGGCTCATGGCTGCTGGCTGTGCTTCTGAGGTCACAGCAGCCTCAGTGCCTCATAGTTTAGTGTCCAGCGTCCCCTGCTGTCTCTGCTTGTGAGGTCACAGCAGCCTCAGTGCCTCCTAGGCCAATATCAGGCTCCTGGCTGCTGGCTGTGCTTTTGACGTCACAGCAGCCTCAGTGCCTCCCAGGCCGTGGCAGGCTCATGGCTGCTGGCTGTGCTTGTGAGGTCACAGCAGCCTCAGTGTCTCCGTGGATGGTGCCATGCTCATGGCTGCTGGCTGTGCTTGTGAGGTCAGAGCAGCCTCAGTGCCTCCTAGGCCAGTATCAGGCTCATGGCTGCTGGCTGTGCTTGTGAGGTCACAGCAGACTCAGTGCCTCACAGGCCAGTATCAGGCTCATGGCTGCTGGCTGTGCTTGTGAGGTCACAGCAGCCTGAGTGCCTCCTAGGCCAGTGGCAGGCTCATGGCTGCTGGCTGTGCTTGTGAGGTCACAGCAGCCTCAGTGCCTCATGGTTTAGTGTCCAGCGTCCCCTGCTGGCTCTGCTTGTGAGGTCACACCAGCCTCAGTGTCTCCGTGGATAGTGCCATGCTCATGGCTGCTGGCTGTTCTTGTGAGGTCACAGCAGCCTCAGTGCCTCTCAGGCCAGTGGCAGTCTCATGGCTGCGGGCTGTGCTTCTGAGGTCACAGCAGCCTCAGTGCCTCCTAGGTTAGTGTCCATCGCCCCCTTCTGGCTGTGCTTGTGAGGTCACAGCAGACTCAGTGCCTGGTAGATTATCTCCAGTGTCCCCTGCTGGCTGTGCTTGTGAGGTCACAGCAGCCTCAGTGCCTCCTCTGCCAGTGTCAGGCTCCTGGCTGCTGCCTGTGCTTCTGAGGTCAGAGCAGCCTGAATGCCTCCTAGGCCAGTGGCAGGCTCCTGGCTCCTGGCTGTGCCTATGAGGTGAGAGCAGCCTCAATGCCTCCTAGGCCAGTGGCAGGCTCATGGCTGCTGGCTGTGCTTCTGAGGTCACAGCAGGCTCAGTGCCTCATAGGTTAGTGTCCAGCGTCCCCTGCTGGCTGTGCTTCTGAGGTCACAGCAGCCTCAGTGCCTCACAGGCCAGTATCAGGCTCGTGACTACTGGCTGTGCTTCTGAGGTCACAGACGCCTGAATGCCTCCTAGGCCAGTGGCAGGCTCCTGGCTGCTGGCTGTGCATCTGAGGTCACAGCAGACTCAGTGCCTCATAGTTTAGTGTCCAGTGTCCCCTGCTGGCTCTGCTTGTGAGGTCCCAGCAGCCTCAGTGCCTCATCGTTTAGTGTCCATCGCCCCCTGCTGGCTGTGCTTGTGAGGTCACAGCAGCCTGAATGCCTCCTAGGGCAGTGGCAGTCTCATGGCTGCTGGCTGTGCTTGTGAGGTCACACCAGCCTGAATGCCTCCTAGGGCAGTGGCAGTCTCATGGCTGCTGGCTGTGCTTGTGAGGTCACAGCAGCCTGAGTGCCTCCTAGGCCAGTGGCAGGCTCATGGCTGCTGGCTGTGCTTGTGAGGTCACACCAGCCTGAATGCCTCCTAGGGCAGTGGCAGTCTCATGGCTGCTGGCTGTGCTTGTGAGGTCACAGCAGCCTGAGTGCCTCCTAGGCCAGTGGCAGGCTCATGGCTGCTGGCTGTGCTTGTGAGGTCACACCAGCCTGAATGCCTCCTAGGGCAGTGGCAGTCTCATGGCTGCTGGCTGTGCTTGTGAGGTCACAGCAGCCTGAGTGCCTCCTAGGCCAGTGGCAGGCTCATGGCTGCTGGCTGTGCTTCTGAGGTCACAGCAGCCTGAATGCCTCCTAGGCCAGTGGCAGGCTCATGGCTGCTGGCTATGCTTGTGACGTCACAGCAGCCTCAGTGCCTCTGAGGCCAATATCAGGCTCCTGGCTGCTGGCTGTGCTTGTGAGGTCACAGCAGCCTGAGTGCCTCCTAGGCCAGTGGCAGGCTGATGGCTACTGGCTGTGCTTGTGACGTCACAGCAGCCTCAGTGCCTCCTAGGTTAGTGTCCATCGCCCCCCAGCGGCTGCGCTTGTGAGGTCACAGCAGCCTCAGTGCCTCACAGGCCAGTATCAGGCTCATGGCTGCTGGCTGTGCTTGTGAGGTCACAGCAGCCTGAGTGCCTCCTAGGCCAGTATCAGGCTCATGGCTGCTGGCTGTGCTTGTGAGGTCACAGCAGCCTCAGTGCCTCATAGTTTAGTGTCCAGCGTCCCCTGCTGGCTCTGCTTGTGAGGTCACAGCACCCTCAGTGCCTCATAGTTTAGTGTCCCAGCGCCCCCTGCTGGCTGTGCTTGTGAGGTCACAGCAGCCTCAGTGCCTCCTCTGCCAGTGCCATGCTCATGGCTGCTGGCTGTGCTTCTGAGGTCACAGCAGCCTCAGTGCCTCCTAGGTTAGTGTCCATCGCCCCCTTCTGGCTGTGCTTGTGAGGTCACAGCAGACTCAGTGCCTGATAGATTATCTCCAGTGTCCCCTGCTGGCTGTGCTTGTGAGGTCACAGCAGCCTCAGTGCCTCCTCTGCCAGTGTCAGGCTCCTGGCTGCTGGCTGTGCTTGTGACGTCACAGCAGCCTGAGTGCCTCCTAGGCCCGTGGCAGGCTCATGGCTGCTGGCTGTGCTTGTGAGGTCACAGCAGCCTCAGTGCCTCTGAGGCCAGTGGCAGTATCATGCTGCTGGTTGTGCTTGTGAGGTCACAGCAGCCTCAGTGCCTCATCGTTTAGTGTCCAGCGTCCCCTGCTGGCTCTGCTTGTGAACTCACAGCAGCCTCAGTGCCTCTTAGGCCACTATCATGCTCCTGGCTGCTGGCTGTACTTGTGAGGTCACAGCAGCCTGAATGCCTCCTAGACCAGTGTCAGGTTCATGGCTGCTGGCTGTGCTTGTGAGGTCACAGCAGCCTCAGTGCCTCCTCTGTCAATGCCATGCTCATGGCTGCTGGCTGTGCTTGTGAGGTCACAGCAGCCTCAGTGCCTCACAGGCCAGTATCAGGCTCATGGCTGCTGGCTGTGCTTGTGAGGTCACACCAGCCTCAGTGCCTCACAGGCCAGTATCAGGCTCATGGCTGCTGCCTGTGATTGTGAGGTCACAGCAGCCTCAGTGCCTCCTAGGCCAGTGGCAGGCTCATGGTTGCTGGCTGTGCTTATGAGGTCACTGCAGCCTCAGTGCCTCATAGTTTAGTGTCCAGCGTCCCCAGCTGGCTCTGCTTGTGAGCTCGCACCAGACTCAGTGCCTCTCAGGCCAGTATCCGGCTCATGGCTGCTGGCTGTGCTTGTGAGGTCACAGCAGCCTGAATGCCTCCTAGACCAGTGTCAGGCTCATGGCTGCTGGCTGTGCTTCTGAGGTCACAGCAGCCTGAATGCCTCCTAGGCCAGTGGCAGGCTCATGGCTGCTGGCTGTGATTGTGAGGTCACAGCAGCCTCAGTGCCTCATCGTTTAGTGTCCAGCGTCCCCTGCTGGCTGTGATTGTGAGGTCGCACCAGCCTCAGTGCCTCCTCTGCCAGTGCCATGCTCATGGCTGCTGGCTTTGCTTGTGACGTCACAGCAGCCTCAGTGCCTCCTAGGCCAGTATCAGGCTCATGGCTGCTGGCTGTGCTCGTGAGGTCACAGCAGCCTCAGTGCCTCTTAGGCCAGTGGCAGGCTCATGGCTGCAGGCTGTGCTTGTGAGGTCACAGCAGCCTCAGTGCCTCCTCTGTCAATGCCATGCACATGGCTGCTGGCTGTGCTTGTGAGGTCACAGCAGCCTCAGTGCCTCACAGGCCAGTATCAGGCTCATGGCTGCTGGCTGTGCTTGTGAGGTCACACCAGCCTCAGTGCCTCACAGGCCAGTATCAGGCTCATGGCTGCTGCCTGTGATTGTGAGGTCACAGCAGCCTCAGTGCCTCCTAGGCCAGTGGCAGGCTCATGGTTGCTGGCTGTGCTTATGAGGTCCCTGCAGCCTCAGTGCCTCATAGTTTAGTGTCCAGCGTCCCCAGCTGGCTCTGCTTGTGAGCTCACACCAGCCTCAGTGCCTCTCAGGCCAGTATCCGGCTCATGGCTGCTGGCTGTGCTTGTGAGGTCACAGCAGCCTGAATGCCTCCTAGGGCAGTGTCAGGCTCATGGCTGCTGGCTGTGCTTCTGAGGTCACAGCAGCCTGAATGCCTCCTAGGCCAGTGGCAGGCTCATGGCTGCTGGCTGTGATTGTGAGGTCACAGCAGCCTCAGTGCCTTCTCTGCCAGTGCCATGCTCATGGCTGCTGGCTTTGCTTGTGAGGTCACACCAGCCTCAGTGCCTCACAGGCCAGTGGCAGTCTCATGGCTGCTGGTTGTGATTGTGAGGTCACAGCAGCCTCAGTGCCTCCTAGGCCAGTGGCAGGCTCATGGCTGCTGGCTGTGCTTGTGAGGTCACCGCAGCCTCAGTGCCTCATATTTTAGTGTCCAGCGTCCCCTGCTGGCTGTGTTTGTGAGGTCACAGCAGACTCAGTGCCTCATAGGTTAGTGTCCATCGCCCCGCAGCGGCTGCGCTTGTGGGGTCACAGCAGCCTCAGTGCCTCACAGGCCAGTATCAGGCTCATGGCTGCTGGCTGTGCTCGTGAGGTCACAGCAGCCTCAGTGCCTCCTAGGCCAGTGGCAGGCTCATGGCTGCAGGCTGTGCTTGTGAGGTCACAGCAGCCTCAGTGCCTCACAGGCCAGTATCAGGCTCCTGGCTGCTGGCTGTGCTTGTGACGTCACAGCAGCCTGAATGCCTCCTCTGCCAGTTCCATGCTCATGGCTGCTGGCTGTGCTTGTGAGGTCACAGCAGCCTCAGTGCCTCACAGGCCAGTATCAGGCTCATGGCTGCTGGCTGTTCTTCTGAGGTCACAGCAGCCTCAGTGCCTCCTAGGCCAGTGACAGGCTCATGGCTGCTGGCTGTGCTTGTGAGGTCACAGCAGCCTCTGTGTCTCCGTGGATAGTGCCATGCTGATGGCTGCTGGCTGTGCTTGTGAGGTCACAGCAGATTCAGTGCCTCATAGTTTAGTGTCCAGCGTCCCCTGCTGGCTGTGTTTGTGAGGTCACAGCAGACTCAGTGCCTCACAGGCCAGTATCAGGCTCATGGCTGCTGGCTGTGCTCGTGAGGTCACAGCAGCCTCAGTGCCTCCTAGGCCAGTGGCAGGCTCATGGCTGCAGGCTGTGCTCGTGAGGTCACAGCAGCCTCAGTGCCTCCTAGGCCAGTGGCAGGCTCATGGCTGCAGGCTGTGCTCGTGAGGTCACAGCAGCCTCAGTGCCTCCTAGGCCAGTGGCAGGCTCATGGCTGCAGTCTGTGCTTGTGAGGTCACACCAGCCTCTGTGCCTCATAGTTTAGTGTCCAGCGCCCCCTGCTGGCTATGCTTGTGAGGTCACAGCAGACTCAGTGCCTCACAGGCCATTATCAGGCTCATGGCTGCTGGCTGTGGTTGTGACGTCACAGCAGCCTCAGTGCCTCCTCTGCCACTGCCATGCTCATGGCTGCTGGCTGTGCTTGTGAGGTCACAGCAGCCTCAGTGCCTCCTAGGCCAGTATCAGGCTCATGGCTGCTGGCTGTGCTTCTGAGGTCACAGAAACCTGAATGCCTCCTAGGCCAGTGGCAGGGTCATGGCTGCTAGCTGTGATGGTGAGGTCACAGCAGCCTCAGTGCCTCATCGTTTAGTGTCCAGCGTCCCCTGCTGGCTGTGCTTGTGAGGTCACAGCAGACTCAGTGCCTCATAGGTTAGTGTCCAGTGCCCCCTGCTGGCTGTGCTTGTGAGGTCACAGCAGCCTCAGTGCCTCCTAGGTTAGTGTCCAGCGTCCCCTGCTGGCTGTGCTTGTGAGGTCACAGCAGCCTCAGTGCCTCTGAGGCCAATATCAGGCTCCTGGCTGCTTGCTGTGCTTGTGAGGTCACAGCAGCCTGAGTGCCTCCTAGGCCAGTGGCAGGCTCATGGCTGCTGGCTGTGCTTCTGAGGTCACAGAAACCTGAATGCCTCCTAGACCAGTGGCAGGCTCATGGCTGCTGGCTGTGCTTGTGACGTCACAGCAGCCTCAGTGCCTCATAGTTTAGTGTCCAGCGTCCCCTACTGGCTCTGCTTGTGAGGTCACAGCAGACTCACTGCCTCATAGGTTAGTGTCCAGCGCCCGCTGCTGGGTGTGCTTGTGAGGTCACAGCAGCCTCAGTGCCTCACAGGCCAGTATCAGGCTCATGGCTGCTGGCTGTGCTTGTGACGTCACAGCAGCCTGAATGCCTCCTCTGCCAGTGCCATGCTCATGGCTGCTGGCTGTGCTTGTGAGGTCACAGCAGCCTCAGTGCCTCCTAGGCCAGTATCAGGCTCATGGCTGCTGGCCGTTCTTCTGAGGTCACAGCAGCCTCAGTGCCTCTGAGGCCAGTGGCAAGCTCATGGCTGCTGGCTGTGATTGTGAGGTCACATCAGCCTCAGTGCTTCATAGTTTAGTGTCCAGCGTCCCCTGCTGTCTCTGCTTGTGAGGTCACAGCAGACTCAGTGCCTCAAAAGTTGGTGTCCAGCGCCCCCTGCTGGCTCTGCTTGTGAGGTCACAGCAGACTCAGGGTCTCCGTGGATAGTGCCATGCTCATGGCTGCTGGCTGTGCTTGTGAGGTCACAGCAGCCTCAGTGCCTCTCAGGCCAGTGGCAGTCTCATGGCTGCTGGCTGTGCTTCTGAGGTCACAGCAGCCTCAGTGCCTCCTAGGTTAGTGTCCATTGCCCCCTTCTGGCTGTGCTTGTGAGGTCACAGCAGCCTCAGGGCCTCCTCTGCCAGTGTCAGGCTCATGGCTGCTGGCTGTGCTTGTGACGTCACAGCAGCCTGAATGCCTCCTAGGCCAGTGACAGGCTCATGGCTGCTGGCTGTGCTTGTGAGGTCATAGCAGCCTGTATTTCCGTGGAAAGTGCCATGCTCAAGGCTGCTGGCTGTGCTTGTGAGGTCACAGCAGCCTCAGTGCCTCTCAGGCCAGTGGCAGTCTCATGGCTGCTGGCTGTGCTTCTGAGGTCACAGCAGCCTCAGTGCCTCCTAGGTTAGTGTCCATCGCCCCCTGCTGGCTGTGCTTGTGAGGCCACAGCAGACTCAGTGCCTGATAGATTATCTCCAGTGCCCCCTGCTGGCTGTGCTTGTGAGGTCACAGCAGCCTCAGTGCCTCCTAGGCCAGTATCAGGCTCATGGCTGCTGGCTGTGCTTCTGAGGTCACAGAAACCTGAATGCCTCCTAGGCCAGTGGCAGTATCATGGCTGCTGCCTGTGCTTGTGAGGTCACAGCAGCCTCAGTGCCTCATCGTTTAGTGTCCAGCGTCCCCTGCTGGCTCTGCTTGTGAGCTCACAGCAGCCTCAGTGCCTCTTAGGCCAGTATCATGCTCCTGGCTGCTGGCTGTGCTTGTGAGGTCACAGCAGCCTGAATGCCTCCTAGGCCAGTGGCAGGCTCATGGCTGCTGGCTGTGCTTGTGAGGTCACAGCAGCCTCAGTGCCTCCTCTGCCAGTGCCATGCTCATGGCTGCTGGCTGTGCTTGTGAGGTCACACCAGCCTCAGTGCCTCACAGGCCAGTATCAGGCTCATGGCTGCTGGCTGTGCTTCTGAGGTCACACCAGCCTCAGTGCCTCACAGGCCAGTATCAGGCTCATGGCTGCTGCCTGTGCTTCTGAGGTCACAGCAGCCTGAATGCCTCCTAGACCAGTGTCAGGCTCATGGCTGCTGGCTGTGATTGTGAGGTCACAACAGCCTCAGTGCCTCATAGTTTAGTGTCCAGCGTCCCCTGCTAGCTCTGCTTGTGAGGTCACAGCAGACTCAGTGCCTCCTACCTTAGTGTCCATCGCCCCCCAGCGGCTGGGCTTGTGAGGTCACAGCAGCCTCAGTGCCTCACAGGCCAGTGGCAGGCTCATGGCTGCTGGCTGTGCTTGTGACGTCACAGCAGCCTCAGTGCCTCATTGTTTAGTGTCCAGCGCCCCCTGCTGGTTGTGCTTGTGAGGTCACAGCAGACTCAGTGCCTCACAGGCCAGTATCAGGCTCATGGCTGCTGGCTGTGCTTGTGACGTCACAGCAGCCTGAGTGCCTCCTAGGCCAGTGGCAGGCTCCTGGCTGCTGGCTGTGCTTGTGACGTCACAGCAGCCTCAGTGCCTCCTCTGCCACTGCCATGCTCATGGCTGCTGGCTGTGCTTGTGAGGTCACAGCAGCCTCAGTGCCCCCTAGGCCAGTATCAGGCTCATGGCTGCTGGCTGTGCTTCGGAGGTCACAGAAACCTGAATGCATCCTAGGCCAGTGGCAGGCCCATGGCTGCTGGCTGTGCTTGTGAGGTCACAGCAGCCTCAGTGCCTCATCGTTGAGTGTCCAGCGTCCCCTGCTGGCTGTGCTTGTGAGGTCACAGCAGCCTCAGTGCCTCCTAGGTTAGTGTCCAGCGCCCCCTGCTGGCTCTGCTTGTGAGGTCACAGCAGCCTCAGTGCCTCACAGGCCAGTATCAGGCTCATGGCTGCTGGCTGTGCTTGTGACGTCACAGCAGCCTGAATGCCTCCTCTGCCACTGCCATGCTCATGGCTGCTGGCTGTGCTTGTGAGGTCACAGCAGCCTCAGTGCCTCACAGGCCAGTATCAGGCTCATGGCTGCTGGCTGTGCTTGTGAGGTCACAGCAGCCTCAGTGCCTCCTAGGCCAGTGACAGGCTCATGGCTGCTGGCTGTGATTGTGAGGTCACAGCAGCCTCAGTGCTTCATAGTTTAGTGTCCAGCGCCCCCTGCTGGCTGTGCTTGTGAGGTCACAGCAGACTCAGTGCCTCAAAAGTAGGTGTCCAGCGTCCCCTGCTGGCTCTGCTTGTGAGGTCACAGCAGACTCAGTGTCTCCGTGGATAGTGCCATGCTCATGGCTGCTGGCTGTGCTTGTGAGGTCACAGCAGCCTCAGTGCCTCTCAGGCCAGTGGCAGTCTCATGGCTGCTGGCTGTGCTTCTGAGGTCACAGCAGCCTCAGTGCCTCCTAGGTTAGTGTCCATCGCCCCCTTCTGGCTGTGCTTGTGAGGTCACAGCAGACTCAGTGCCTGAGAGATTATCTCCAGTGCCCCCTGCTGGCTGTGCTTGTGAGGTCACAGCAGACTCAGTGCCTTCTCTGCCACTGCCATGCTCATGGCTGCTGGCTGTGCTTGTGAGGTCACAGCAGGCTCAGTGCCTCCTAGGCCAGTATCAGGCTCATGGCTGCTGGCTGTGCTTCTGAGGTCACAGAAACCTGAATGCCTCCTAGGCCAGTGGCAGGCTCATGGCTCCTGGCTGTGCCTATGAGGTCAGAGCAGCCTCAATGCCTCCTAGGCCAGTGGCAGGCTCATGGCTGCTGGCTGTGCTTCTGAGGTCACAGCAGGCTCAGTGCCTCATAGGTTAGTGTCCAGCGTCCCCTGCTGGCTGTGCTTCTGAGGTCACAGCAGCCTCAGTGCCTCACAGGCCAGTATCAGGCTCGTGACTACTGGCTGTGCTTCTGAGGTCACAGCAGCCTGAATGCCTCCTAGGCCAGTGGCAGGCTCCTGGCTGCTGGCTGTGCTTCTGAGGTCACAGCAGACTCAGTGCCTCATAGTTTAGTGTCCAGTGTCCCCTGCTGGCTCTGCTTGTGAGGTCCCAGCAGCCTCAGTGCCTCATCGTTTAGTGTCCATCGCCCCCTGCTGGCTGTGCTTGTGAGGTCACAGCAGCCTGAATGCCTCCTAGGGCAGTGGCAGTCTCATGGCTGCTGGCTGTGCTTGTGAGGTCACACCAGCCTGAATGCCTCCTAGGGCAGTGGCAGTCTCATGGCTGCTGGCTGTGCTTGTGAGGTCACAGCAGCCTGAGTGCCTCCTAGGCCAGTGGCAGGCTCATGGCTGCTGGCTGTGCTTGTGAGGTCACACCAGCCTGAATGCCTCCTAGGGCAGTGGCAGTCTCATGGCTGCTGGCTGTGCTTGTGAGGTCACAGCAGCCTGAGTGCCTCCTAGGCCAGTGGCAGGCTCATGGCTGCTGGCTGTGCTTGTGAGGTCACACCAGCCTGAATGCCTCCTAGGGCAGTGGCAGTCTCATGGCTGCTGGCTGTGCTTGTGAGGTCACAGCAGCCTGAGTGCCTCCTAGGCCAGTGGCAGGCTCATGGCTGCTGGCTGTGCTTCTGAGGTCACAGCAGCCTGAATGCCTCCTAGGCCAGTGGCAGGCTCATGGCTGCTGGCTATGCTTGTGACGTCACAGCAGCCTCAGTGCCTCTGAGGCCAATATCAGGCTCCTGGCTGCTGGCTGTGCTTGTGAGGTCACAGCAGCCTGAGTGCCTCCTAGGCCAGTGGCAGGCTCATGGCTACTGGCTGTGCTTGTGACGTCACAGCAGCCTCAGTGCCTCCTAGGTTAGTGTCCATCGCCCCCCAGCGGCTGCGCTTGTGAGGTCACAGCAGCCTCAGTGCCTCACAGGCCAATATCAGGCTCATGGCTGCTGGCTGTGCTTGTGAGGTCACAGCAGCCTGAGTGCCTCCTAGGCCAGTATCAGGCTCATGGCTGCTGGCTGTGCTTGTGAGGTCACAGCAGCCTCAGTGCCTCATAGTTTAGTGTCCAGCGCCCCCTGCTGGCTGTGCTTGTGAGGTCACAGCAGCCTCAGTGCCTCACAGGCCACTATCATGCTCCTGGCTGCTGGCTGTGCTTGTGAGGTCACAGCAGCCTGAATGCCTCCTAGACCAGTGTCAGGTTCATGGCTGCTGGCTGTGCTTGTGAGGTCACAGCAGCCTCAGTGCCTCCTCTGTCAATGCCATGCTCATGGCTGCTGGCTGTGCTTGTGAGGTCACAGCAGCCTCAGTGCCTCACAGGCCAGTATCAGGCTCATGGCTGCTGGCTGTGCTTGTGAGGTCACACCAGCCTCAGTGCCTCACAGGCCAGTATCAGGCTCATGGCTGCTGCCTGTGATTGTGAGGTCACAGCAGCCTCAGTGCCTCCTAGGCCAGTGGCAGGCTCATGGTTGCTGGCTGTGCTTATGAGGTCACTGCAGCCTCAGTGCCTCATAGTTTAGTGTCCAGCGTCCCCAGCTGGCTCTGCTTGTGAGCTCACACCAGCCTCAGTGCCTCTCAGGCCAGTATCAGGCTCATGGCTGCTGGCTGTGCTTGTGAGGTCACAGCAGCCTGAGTGCCTCCTAGGCCAGTATCAGGCTCATGGCTGCTGGCTGTGCTTGTGAGGTCACAGCAGCCTCAGTGCCTCATAGTTTAGTGTCCAGCGTCCCCTGCTGGCTCTGCTTGTGAGGTCACAGCAGACTCAGTGCCTCATAGGTTAGTGTCCAGCGCCCCCTGCTGGCTGTGCTTGTGAGGTCACACCAGTCTCAGTGCCTCACAGGCCAGTATCAGGCTCATGGCTGCTGGCTGTGCTTGTGATGACACAGCATTCTGAATGCCTCCTCTGCCAGTGCCATGCTCATGGCTGCTGGCTGTGCTTGTGACGTCACAGCAGCCTCAGTGCCTCCTAGGCCAGTGACAGGCTCATGGCTGCTGGCTGTGATTGTGAGGTCACATCAGCCTCAGTGCTTCATAGTTTAGTGTCCAGCGCCCCTGCTGTCTCTGCTTGTGAGGTCACAGCAGACTCAGTGCCTCAAAAGTTGGTGTCCAGCGCCCCCTGCTGGCTCTGCTTGTGAGGTCACAGCAGACTCAGTGCCTCAAAAGTCGGTGTCCAGTGCCCCCTGCTGGCTGTGCTTGTGAGGTCACAGCAGCCTCAGTGCCTCCTCTGCCAGTGTCAGGCTCCTGGCTGCTGGCTGTGCTTGTGACGTCACAGCAGACTGAGTGCCTCCTAGGCCTGTGGCAAGCTCATGGCTGCTGGCTGTGATTGTGACATCACAGCTGCCTCAGTGCCTCCTCTGCTACTGCCATGATCATGGCTGGTGGCTGTGCTTGTGAGGTCACAGCAGCCTGAGTGCCTCCTAGGCCAGTATCAGGCTCATGGCTGCTGGCTGTGCTTCTGAGGTCACAGAAACCTGAATGCCTCCTAGGCCAGTGGCAGGGTCATGGCTGCTGGCTGTGCTTCTGAGGTCACAGCAGCCTCAGTGCCTCCTAGGTTAGTGTCCATCGCCCCCTTCTGGCTGTGCTTGTGAGGTCACAGCAGACTCAGTGCCTGATAGATTATCTCCAGTGTCCCCTGCTGGCTGTGCTTGTGAGGTCACAGCAGCCTCAGTGCCTCCTCTGCCAGTGTCAGGCTCCTGGCTGCTGCCTGTGCTTCTGAGGTCAGAGCAGCCTGAATGCCTCCTAGGCCAGTGGCAGGCTCCTGGCTCCTGGCTGTGCCTATGAGGTCAGAGCAGCCTCAATGCCTCCTAGGCCAGTGGCAGGCTCATGGCTGCTGGCTGTGCTTCTGAGGTCACAGCAGGCTCAGTGCCTCATAGGTTAGTGTCCAGCGTCCCCTGCTGGCTGTGCTTCTGAGGTCACAGCAGCCTCAGTGCCTCACAGGCCAGTATCAGGCTCGTGACTACTGGCTGTGCTTCTGAGGTCACAGCAGCCTGAATGCCTCCTAGGCCAGTGGCAGGCTCCTGGCTGCTGGCTGTGCTTCTGAGGTCACAGCAGACTCAGTGCCTCATAGTTTAGTGTCCAGTGTCCCCTGCTGGCTCTGCTTGTGAGGTCCCAGCAGCCTCAGTGCCTCCTAGCTTAGTGTCCATCGCCCCCTGCTGGCTGTGCTTGTGAGGTCACAGCAGCCTGAATGCCTCCTAGGGCAGTGGCAGTCTCATGGCTGCTGGCTGTGCTTGTGAGGTCACACCAGCCTGAATGCCTCCTAGGGCAGTGGCAGTCTCATGGCTGCTGGCTGTGCTTGTGAGGTCACAGCAGCCTGAGTGCCTCCTAGGCCAGTGGCAGGCTCATGGCTGCTGGCTGTGCTTGTGAGGTCACACCAGCCTGAATGCCTCCTAGGGCAGTGGCAGTCTCATGGCTGCTGGCTGTGCTTGTGAGGTCACAGCAGCCTGAGTGCCTCCTAGGCCAGTGGCAGGCTCATGGCTGCTGGCTGTGCTTGTGAGGTCACACCAGCCTGAATGCCTCCTAGGGCAGTGGCAGTCTCATGGCTGCTGGCTGTGCTTGTGAGGTCACAGCAGCCTGAGTGCCTCCTAGGCCAGTGGCAGGCTCATGGCTGCTGGCTGTGCTTCTGAGGTCACAGCAGCCTGAATGCCTCCTAGGCCAGTGGCAGGTTCATGGCTACTGGCTATGCTTGTGACGTCACAGCAGCCTCAGTGCCTCTGAGGCCAATATCAGGCTCCTGGCTGCTGGCTGTGCTTGTGAGGTCACAGCAGCCTGAGTGCCTCCTAGGCCAGTGGCAGGCTCATGGCTACTGGCTGTGCTTGTGACGTCACAGCAGCCTCAGTGCCTCCTAGGTTAGTGTCCATCGCCCCCCAGCGGCTGCGCTTGTGAGGTCACAGCACCCTCAGTGCCTCACAGGCCAATATCAGGCTCATGGCTGCTGGCTGTGCTTGTGAGGTCACAGCAGCCTGAGTGCCTCCTAGGCCAGTATCAGGCTCATGGCTGCTGGCTGTGCTTGTGAGGTCACAGCAGCCTCAGTGCCTCATAGTTTAGTGTCCAGCGCCCCCTGCTGGCTGTGCTTGTGAGGTCACAGCAGCCTCAGTGCCTCTTAGGCCACTATCATGCTCCTGGCTGCTGGCTGTGCTTGTGAGGTCACAACAGCCTGAATGCCTCCTAGACCAGTGTCAGGTTCATGGCTGCTGGCTGTGCTTGTGAGGTCACAGCAGCCTCAGTGCCTCCTCTGTCAATGCCATGCTCATGGCTGCTGGCTGTGCTTGTGAGGTCACAGCAGCCTCAGTGCCTCACAGGCCAGTATCAGGCTCATGGCTGCTGGCTGTGCTTGTGAGGTCACACCAGCCTCAGTGCCTCACAGGCCAGTATCAGGCTCATGGCTGCTGCCTGTGATTGTGAGGTCACAGCAGCCTCAGTGCCTCACAGGCCAGTATCAGGCTCATGGCTGCTGGCTGTGCTTATGAGGTCACTGCAGCCTCAGTGCCTCATAGTTTAGTGTCCAGCGTCCCCAGCTGGCTCTGCTTGTGAGCTCACACCAGCCTCAGTGCCTCTCAGGCCAGTATCAGGCCCATGGCTGCTGGCTGTGCTTGTGAGGTCACAGCAGCCTCAGTGCCTCCTAGGCCAGTATCAGGCTCATGGCTGCTGCCTGTGCTTCTGAGGTCACAGCAGCCTCAGTGCCTCATAGTTTAGTGTCCAGCGTCCCCTGCTGGCTCTGCTTGTGAGGTCACAGAGCCTCAGTGTCTCCGTGGATACTGCCATGCTCATGGCTGCTGGCTGTGCTTCTGAGGTCACAGCAGCCTCAGTGCCTCCTAGGTTAGTGTCCATCGCCCCCTTCTGGCTGTGCTTGTGAGGTCACAGCAGACTCAGTGCCTGATAGATTATCTCCAGTGCCCCCTGCTGGCTGTGCTTGTGAGGTCACAGCAGCCTCAGTGCCTCCTCTGCCAGTGTCAGGCTCCTGGCTGCTGGCTGTGCTTGTGACGTCACAGCAGCCTCAGTGCCTCTGAGGCCAGTGGCAGTATCATGCTGCTGGTTGTGCTTGTGAGGTCACAGCAGCCTCAGTGCCTCATCGTTTAGTGTCCAGCGTCCCCTGCTGGCTCTGCTTGTGAACTCACAGCAGCCTCAGTGCCTCTTAGGCCACTATCATGCTCCTGGCTGCTGGCTGTGCTTGTGAGGTCACAGCAGCCTGAATGCCTCCTAGACCAGTGTCAGGTTCATGGCTGCTGGCTGTGCTTGTGAGGTCACAGCAGCCTCAGTGCCTCCTCTGTCAATGCCATGCTCATGGCTGCTGGCTGTGCTTGTGAGGTCACAGCAGCCTCAGTGCCTCACAGGCCAGTATCAGGCTCATGGCTGCTGGCTGTGCTTGTGAGGTCACACCAGCCTCAGTGCCTCACAGGCCAGTATCAGGCTCATGGCTGCTGCCTGTGATTGTGAGGTCACAGCAGCCTCAGTGCCTCCTAGGCCAGTGGCAGGCTCATGGTTGCTGGCTGTGCTTATGAGGTCACTGCAGCCTCAGTGCCTCATAGTTTAGTGTCCAGCGTCCCCAGCTGGCTCTGCTTGTGAGCTCACACCAGCCTCAGTGCCTCTCAGGCCAGTATCCGGCTCATGGCTGCTGGCTGTGCTTGTGAGGTCACAGCAGCCTGAATGCCTCCTAGACCAGTGTCAGGCTCATGGCTGCTGGCTGTGCTTCTGAGGTCACAGCAGCCTGAATGCCTCCTAGGCCAGTGGCAGGCTCATGGCTGCTGGCTGTGATTGTGAGGTCACAGCAGCCTCAGTGCCTCATCGTTTAGTGTCCAGCGTCCCCTGCTGGCTGTGATTGTGAGGTCACACCAGCCTCAGTGCCTCCTCTGCCAGTGCCATGCTCATGGCTGCTGGCTTTGCTTGTGACGTCACACCAGCCTCAGTGCCTCTCAGGCCAGTATCCGGCTCATGGCTGCTGGCTGTGCTTGTGAGGTCACAGCAGCCTGAATGCCTCCTAGACCAGTGGCAGGCTCATGGCTGCTGGCTGTGCTTGTGAGCTCACACCAGCCTCAGTGCCTCCTAGGCCAGTGGCAGGCTCATGGCTGCTGGCTGTGATTGTGAGGTCACAGCAGCCTCAGTGCCTTCTCTGCCAGTGCCATGCTCATGGCTGCTGGCTTTGCTTGTGAGGTCACACCAGCCTCAGTGCCTCACAGGCCAGTGGCAGTCTCATGGCTGCTGGTTGTGATTGTGAGGTCACAGCAGCCTCAGTGCCTCCTAGGCCAGTGGCAGGCTCATGGCTGCTGGCTGTGCTTGTGAGGTCACCGCAGCCTCAGTGCCTCATAGTTTAGTGTCCAGCGTCCCCTGCTGGCTGTGTTTGTGAGGTCACAGCAGACTCAGTGCCTCATAGGTTAGTGTCCATCGCCCCCCAGCGGCTGCGCTTGTGGGGTCACAGCAGCCTCAGTGCCTCACAGGCCAGTATCAGGCTCATGGCTGCTGGCTGTGCTCGTGAGGTCACAGCAGCCTCAGTGCCTCCTAGGCCAGTGGCAGGCTCATGGCTGCAGGCTGTGCTTGTGAGGTCACAGCAGCCTCAGTGCCTCACAGGCCAGTATCAGGCTCCTGGCTGCTGGCTGTGCTTGTGACGTCACAGCAGCCTGAATGCCTCCTCTGCCAGTTCCATGCTCATGGCTGCTGGCTGTGCTTGTGAGGTCACAGCAGCCTCAGTGCCTCACAGGCCAGTATCAGGCTCATGGCTGCTGGCTGTTCTTCTGAGGTCACAGCAGCCTCAGTGCCTCCTAGGCCAGTGACAGGCTCATGGCTGCTGGCTCTGCTTGTGAGGTCACAGCAGCCTCTGTGTCTCCGTGGATAGTGCCATGCTGATGGCTGCTGGCTGTGCTTGTGAGGTCACAGCAGCCACAGTGCCTCATAGTTTAGTGTCCAGCGTCCCCTGCTGGCTGTGTTTGTGAGGTCACAGCAGACTCAGTGCCTCACAGGCCAGTATCAGGCTCATGGCTGCTGGCTGTGCTCGTGAGGTCACAGCAGCCTCAGTGCCTCCTAGGCCAGTGGCAGGCTCATGGCTGCAGGCTGTGCTCGTGAGGTCACAGCAGCCTCAGTGCCTCCTAGGCCAGTGGCAGGCTCATGGCTGCAGGCTGTGCTTGTGAGGTCACACCAGCCTCAGTGCCTCATAGTTTAGTGTCCAGCGCCCCCTGCTGGCTATGCTTGTGAGGTCACAGCAGACTCAGTGCCTCACAGGCCATTATCAGGCTCATGGCTGCTGGCTGTGCTTGTGACGTCACAGCAGCCTCAGTGCCTCCTCTGCCACTGCCATGCTCATGGCTGCTGGCTGTGCTTGTGAGGTCACAGCAGCCTCAGTGCCTCCTAGGCCAGTATCAGGCTCATGGCTGCTGGCTGTGCTTCTGAGGTCACAGAAACCTGAATGCCTCCTAGGCCAGTGGCAGGGTCATGGCTGCTAGCTGTGATGGTGAGGTCACAGCAGCCTCAGTGCCTCATAATTTAGTGTCCAGCGTCCCCTGCTGGCTGTGCTTGTGAGGTCACAGCAGACTCAGTGCCTCATAGGTTAGTGTTCAGCGCCCCCTGCTGGCTGTGCTTGTGAGGTCACAGCAGCCTCAGTGCCTCCTAGGTTAGTGTCCAGCGTCCCCTGCTGGCTGTGCTTGTGAGGTCACAGCAGCCTCAGTGCCTCTGAGGCCAATATCAGGCTCCTGGCTGCTTGCTGTGCTTGTGAGGTCACAGCAGCCTGAGTGCCTCCTAGGCCAGTGGCAGGCTCATGGCTGCTGGCTGTGCTTGTGAGGTCACAGAAACCTGAATGCCTCCTAGACCAGTGGCAGGCTCATGGCTGCTGGCTGTGCTTGTGACGTCACAGCAGCCTCAGTGCCTCATAGTTTAGTGTCCAGCGTCCCCTACTGGCTCTGCTTGTGAGGTCACAGCAGACTCACTGCCTCATAGGTTAGTGTCCAGCGCCCGCTGCTGGGTGTGCTTGTGAGGTCACAGCAGACTCAGTGCCTCACAGGCCAGTATCAGGCTCATGGCTGCTGGCTGTGCTTGTGACGTCACAGCAGCCTGAATGCCTCCTCTGCCAGTGCCATGCTCATGGCTGCTGGCTGTGCTTGTGAGGTCACAGCAGCCTCAGTGCCTCCTAGGCCAGTATCAGGCTCATGGCTGCTGGCCGTTCTTCTGAGGTCACAGCAGCCTCAGTGCCTCTGAGGCCAGTGGCAAGCTCATGGCTGCTGGCTGTGATTGTGAGGTCACATCAGCCTCAGTGCTTCATAGCTTAGTGTCCAGCGTCCCCTGCTGGCTCTGCTTGTGAGGTCACAGCAGACTCAGTGCCTCAAAAGTTGGTGTCCAGCGCCCCCTGCTGGCTCTGCTTGTGAGGTCACAGCAGACTCAGGGTCTCCGTGGATAGTGCCATGCTCATGGCTGCTGGCTGTGCTTGTGAGGTCACAGCAGCCTCAGTGCCTCTCAGGCCAGTGGCAGTCTCATGGCTGCTGGCTGTGCTTCTGAGGTCACAGCAGCCTCAGTGCCTCCTAGGTTAGTGTCCATTGCCCCCTTCTGGCTGTGCTTGTGAGGTCACAGCAGACTCAGTGCCTGATAGATTATCTCCAGTGCCCCCTGCTGGCTGTGCTTGTGAGGTCACAGCAGCCTCAGTGCCTCCTCTGCCAGTGTCAGGCTCATGGCTGCTGGCTGTGCTTGTGACGTCACAGCAGCCTGAATGCCTCCTAGGCCAGTGACAGGCTCATGGCTGCTGGCTGTGCTTGTGAGGTCATAGCAGCCTGTATTTCCGTGGAAAGTGCCATGCTCAAGGCTGCTGGCTGTGCTTGTGAGGTCACAGCAGCCTCAGTGCCTCTCAGGCCAGTGGCAGTCTCATGGCTGCTGGCTGTGCTTCTGAGGTCACAGCAGCCTCAGTGCCTCCTAGGTTGTGTCCATCGCCCCCTGCTGGCTGTGCTTGTGAGGCCACAGCAGACTCAGTGCCTGATAGATTATCTCCAGTGCCCCCTGCTGGCTGTGCTTGTGAGGTCACAGCAGCCTCAGTGCCTCCTAGGCCAGTATCAGGCTCATGGCTGCTGGCTGTGCTTCTGAGGTCACAGAAACCTGAATGCCTCCTAGGCCAGTGGCAGTATCATGGCTGCTGCCTGTGCTTGTGAGGTCACAGCAGCCTCAGTGCCTCATCGTTTAGTGTCCAGCGTCCCCTGCTGGCTCTGCTTGTGAGCTCACAGCAGCCTCAGTGCCTCTTAGGCCAGTATCATGCTCCTGGCTGCTGGCTGTGCTTGTGAGGTCACAGCAGCCTGAATGCCTCCTAGGCCAGTGGCAGGCTCATGGCTGCTGGCTGTGCTTGTGAGGTCACAGCAGCCTCAGTGCCTCCTCTGCCAGTGCCATGCTCATGGCTGCTGGCTGTGCTTGTGAGGTCACACCAGCCTCAGTGCCTCACAGGCCAGTATCAGGCTCATGGCTGCTGGCTGTGCTTCTGAGGTCACACCAGCCTCAGTGCCTCACAGGCCAGTATCAGGCTCATGGCTGCTGCCTGTGCTTCTGAGGTCACAGCAGCCTGAATGCCTCCTAGACCAGTGTCAGGCTCATGGCTGTTGGCTGTGATTGTGAGGTCACAACAGCCTCAGTGCCTCATAGTTTAGTGTCCAGCGTCCCCTGCTGGCTCTGCTTGTGAGGTCACAGCAGACTCAGTGCCTCCTACCTTAGTGTCCATCGCCCCCCAGCGGCTGGGCTTGTGAGGTCACAGCAGCCTCAGTGCCTCACAGGCCAGTGGCAGGCTCATGGCTGCTGGCTGTGCTTGTGACGTCACAGCAGCCTCAGTGCCTCATTGTTTAGTGTCCTGCGCCCCCTGCTGGTTGTGCTTGTGAGGTCACAGCAGACTCAGTGCCTCACAGGCCAGTATCAGGCTCATGGCTGCTGGCTGTGCTTGTGACGTCACAGCAGCCTGAGTGCCTCCTAGGCCAGTGGCAGGCTCCTGGCTGCTGGCTGTGCTTGTGACGTCACAGCAGCCTCAGTGCCTCCTCTGCCACTGCCATGCTCATGGCTGCTGGCTGTGCTTGTGAGGTCACAGCAGCCTCAGTGCCTCCTAGGCCAGTATCAGGCTCATGGCTGCTGGCTGTGCTTCGGAGGTCACAGAAACCTGAATGCATCCTAGGCCAGTGGAAGGCCCATGGCTGCTGGCTGTGCTTGTGAGGTCACAGCAGCCTCAGTGCCTCATCGTTGAGTGTCCAGCGTCCCCTGCTGGCTGTGCTTGTGAGGTCACAGCAGCCTCAGTGCCTCCTAGGTTAGTGTCCAGCGCCCCCTGCTGGCTCTGCTTGTGAGGTCACAGCAGCCTCAGTGCCTCACAGGCCAGTATCAGGCTCATGGCTGCTGGCTGTGCTTGTGACGTCACAGCAGCCTGAATGCCTCCTCTGCCACTGCCATGCTCATGGCTGCTGGCTGTGCTTGTGAGGTCACAGCAGCCTCAGTGCCTCACAGGCCAGTATCAGGCTCATGGCTGCTGGCTGTGCTTGTGAGGTCACAGCAGCCTCAGTGCCTCCTAGGCCAGTGACAGGCTCATGGCTGCTGGCTGTGATTGTGAGGTCACAGCAGCCTCAGTGCTTCATAGTTTAGTGTCCAGCGCCCCCTGCTGGCTGTGCTTGTGAGGTCACAGCAGACTCAGTGCCTCAAAAGTAGGTGTCCAGCGTCCCCTGCTGGCTCTGCTTGTGAGGTCACAGCAGACTCAGTGTCTCCGTGGATAGTGCCATGCTCATGGCTGCTGGCTGTGCTTGTGAGGTCACAGCAGCCTCAGTGCCTCTCAGGCCAGTGGCAGTCTCATGGCTGCTGGCTGTGCTTCTGAGGTCACAGCAGCCTCAGTGCCTCCTAGGTTAGTGTCCATCGCCCCCTTCTGGCTGTGCTTGTGAGGTCACAGCAGACTCAGTGCCTGAGAGATTATCTCCAGTGCCCCCTGCTGGCTGTGCTTGTGAGGTCACAGCAGACTCAGTGCCTTCTCTGCCACTGCCATGCTCATGGCTGCTGGCTGTGCTTGTGAGGTCACAGCAGGCTCAGTGCCTCCTAGGCCAGTATCAGGCTCATGGCTGCTGGCTGTGCTTCTGAGGTCACAGAAACCTGAATGCCTCCTAGGCCAGTGGCAGGCTCATGGCTGCTGGCTGTGCTTGTGAGGTCACAGCAGCCTCAGTGCCTCATCGTTTAGTGTCCAGCGTCCCCTGCTGGCTCTGCTTGTGAGGTCACAGCAGACTCAGTGCCTCATAAGTTAGTGTCCAGCGCCCCCTGCTGGCTGTGCTTGTGAGGTCACACCAGTCTCAGTGCCTCACAGGCCAGTATCAGGCTCATGGCTGCTGGCTGTGCTTGTGATGTCACAGCAGCCTGAATGCCTCCTCTGCCAGTGCCATGCTCATGGCTGCTGGCTGTGCTTGTGACGTCACAGCAGCCTCAGTGCCTCCTAGGCCAGTATCAGGCTTATGGCTGCTGGCCGTTCTTCTGAGGTCACAGCAGCCTCAGTGCCTCCTAGGCCAGTGACAGGCTCATGGCTGCTGGCTGTGATTGTGAGGTCACATCAGCCTCAGTGCTTCATAGTTTAGTGTCCAGCGTCCCCTGCTGTCTCTGCTTGTGAGGTCACAGCAGACTCAGTGCCTCAAAAGTTGGTGTCCAGCGCCCCCTGCTGGCTCTGCTTGTGAGGTCACAGCAGACTCAGTGCCTCAAAAGTCGGTGTCCAGTGCCCCCTGCTGGCTGTGCTTGTGAGGTCACAGCAGCCTCAGTGCCTCCTCTGCCAGTGTCAGGCTCCTGGCTGCTGGCTGTGCTTGTGACGTCACAGCAGACTGAGTGCCTCCTAGGCCCGTGGCAAGCTCATGGCTGCTGGCTGTGATTGTGACATCACAGCTGCCTCAGTGCCTCCTCTGCTACTGCCATGATCATGGCTGCTGGCTCTGCTTGTGAGGTCACAGCAGCCTGAGTGCCTCCTAGGCCAGTATCAGGCTCATGGCTGCTGGCTGTGCTTCTGAGGTCACAGAAACCTGAATGCCTCCTAGGCCAGTGGCAGGGTCATGGCTGCTGGCTGTGCTTGTGAGGTCACAGCAGCCTCAGTGCCTCCTAGGCCAGTATCAGGCTCATGGCTGCTGGCTGTGCTTGTGAGGTCACAGCAGCCTCAGTGCCTCCTAGGCCAGTGACAGGCTCATGGCTGCTGGCTGTGATTGTGAGGTCACATCAGCCTCAGTGCTTCATAGTTTAGTGTCCAGCGTCCCCTGCTGGCTCTGCTTGTGAGGTCACAGCAGACTCAGTGCCTCAAAGGTAGGTGTCCAGCGTCCCCTGCTGGCTCTGCTTCTGAGGTCACAGCAGACTCAGTGTCTCCCTGGATAGTGCCATGCTCATGGCTGCTGGCTGTGCTTGTGAGGTCACAGCAGCCTCAGTGCCTCTCAGGCCAGTGGCAGTCTCATGGCTGCTGGCTGTGTTTCTGAGGTCACAGCAACCTCAGTGCCTCCTAGGTTAGTGTCCATCTCCCCCTTCTGGCTGTGCTTGTAAGGTCACAGCAGACTCAGTGCCTGATAGATTATCTCCAGTGTCCCCTGCTGGCTGTGCTTGTGAGGTCACAGAAGCCTCAGTGCCTCCTAGGCCAGTATCAGGCTCATGGCTGCTGGCTGTGCTTCTGAGGTCACAGAAACCTGAATGCCTCCTAGGCCAGTGGCAGGCTCATGGCTGCTGGCTGTGATTGTGAGGTCACAGCAGCCTCAGTGCCTCATAGTTTAGTGTCCAGCGTCCCCTGCTGGCTGTGCTTGTGAGGTCACAGCAGACTCACTGCCTCATAGGTTAGTGTCCAGCGCCCCCTGCTGGCTGTGCTTGTGAGGTCACAGCAGCCTCAGTGCCTCACAGGCCAGTATCAGGCTCATGGCTGCTGGCTGTGCTTGTGACGTCACAGCAGCCTGAATGCCTCCTCTGCCACTGCCATGCTCATGGCTGCTGGCTGTGCTTGTGAGGTCACAGCAGCCTCAGTGCCTCCTAGGCCAGTATCAGGCTCATGGCTGCTGGCCGTTGTTCTGAGGTCACAGCAGCCTCAGTGCCTCTGAGGCCAGTGGCAGGCTCATGGCTGCTGGCTGTGCTTGTGAGGTCACATCAGCCTCAGTGCTTCATAGTTTAGTGTCCAGCGTCCCCTGCTGTCTCTGCTTGTGAGGTCACAGCAGACTCAGTGTCTCCGTGGATAGTGCCATGCTCATGGCTGCTGGCTGTGTTTGTGAGGTCACAGCAGCCTCAGTGCCTCTCAGGCCAGTGGCAGTCTCATGGCTGCTGGCTGTGCTTGTGACGTCACAGCAGCCTCAGTGCCTCATAGGTTAGTGTCCATCGCCCCCTTCTGGCTGTGCTTGTGAGGTCACAGCAGACTCAGTGCCTCATAGATTATCTCCAGTGCCAACTGCTGGCTGTGCTTGTGAGGTCACAGCAGCCTCAGTGCCTCCTCTGCCAGTGTCAGGCTCCTGGCTGCTGGCTGTGCTTGTGAGGTCACAGCAGCCTGAGTGCCTCCTAGGCCCGTGGCAAGCTCATGGCTGCTGGCTGTGATTGTGACGTCACAGCAGCCTCACTGCCTCCTAGGCCAGTGGCAGTATCATGGCTGCTGGCTGTGCTTGTGACGTCACAGCAGCCTCAGTGCCTCCTAGGCCAGTATCAGGTCATGGCTACTGGCTGTGTTTCTGAGGTCACAGATGCCTGAATGCCTCCTAGGCCAGTGGCAAGGTCATGGCTGCTGGCTGTGCTTCTGAGGTCACAGCAGCCTCAGTGCCTCACAGGCCAGTATCAGGCTCATGGCTGCTGGCTGTGCTTGTGAGGTCACAGCAGCCTGAATGCCTCCTAGACCAGTGGCAGGCTCATGGCTGCTGGCTGTGCTTGTGAGGTCACAGAAGCCTGAATGCCTCTGAGGCCCGTGGAAATCTCATGGCTGCTGACTGTGCTTGTGAGGTCACAGCAGCCTCAGTGCCTCCTAGGTTAGTGGCCATCTTCCCCTACTGGCTGTGCTTGTGAGGTCACAGCAGCCTCTGTGCCTCCTAGGTTAGTGTCCATCGCCCCCTACTGGCTGTGCTTGTGAGGTCACAGCAGACTCAGTGCCTGATAAGTTATCTCCAGTGCCCCCTGCTGGCTATGTTTTTGTGGTCACAGCAGCCGCAGTGCCTCCTCTGCCAGTGTCAGGCTCATGGCTGCTGGCTGTGCTTGTGGGGTCAAAGGAAACCCAGTGCCTCTCAGGCCAGTATCAGGCTCATGGCTGCTGGCTGTGCTTGTGAGGTCACAGAAGCCTCAGTGCCTCCTCTGCCAGTGGCAGGCTCATGGCTGCTGGCTGTGCTTCTGAGGTCACAGCAGCCTCAGTGCCTTATAGGTTAGTGTGCAGGGCCCCCTACTGGCTGTGCTTGTGAGGTCACAGCAGACTCAGTGCCTCCCAGGCCAATATCAGGCTTCTGGCTGCTTTCTGTGCTTGTGAGGTCACAGCAGCCCCAGTGCCTCCTAAGCCCGTGGCAGTCTCATGGCTGCTGGCTGTGCTTGTGAGGTCACAGCAGACTCAGTGCCTCTGAGGCCAGTGGCAGGCTCATGGCTGCTGGCTGTGTTTGTGAGGTCACAGCAAACTCAGTGCCTCCTAGGCCAGTATAAGGCTCATGGCTGCTGGCTGTGCTTGTGAGGTCACAGCAGCCTCAGTGCCTCCCCTGCCAGTGTCAGGCTCATGGCTGCTGGCTGTGCTTGTGAGGTCACAGCAGCCTCAATGCCTCTGAGGCCAGTGGCAGGCTCATGGCTGCTGGCTGTGTTTGTGAGGTCACAGCAACCTCAGTGCCTCACAGGCCAGTATAAGGCTCATGGCTGCTGGCTGTGCTTGTGAGGTCACAGCAGCCTGAGTGCCTCCTAGGCCAGTGTCAGGCTCATGGCTGCTGGCTGTGTTTGTGAGGTCACAGCAGCCTCAGTGTCTCCGTGGATAGTGCCATGCTCATGGCTGCTGCCTGTGCTTGTGAGGTCACAGCAGCCTCAGTGCCTCTCAGGCCAGTATCAGGCTCATGGCTGATGGCTGTGCTTTTGAGGTCACAGCAACCTCAGTGCCTCTCAGGCCAGTATCAGGCTCATGGCTGCTGGCTGTGCTTGTGAGGTCACAGCAGCCTGAATGCCTCCTAGACCAGTGTCAGGCTCATGGCTGCTGGCTGTGCTTCTGAGGTCACAGCAGCCTCAGTGCCTCAGAGTTTAGTGTCCAGCGTCCCATCCTGGCTATGATTGTGAGATCACAGCAGCCTCAGTGCCTCCTAAGTTAGTGTGCAGACCCCCTGCTGGCTGTGCTTGTGACGTTACAGCAGCCTCAGTGCCTCCTCTGCCAGTGTCAGGCTCATGGCTGCTGGCTGTGCTTGTGACGTCACAGCAGCCTCAGTGCCTCCTCTGCCAGGGGCAGTCTCATGGCTGCTGGCTGTGCTTTTGAGGTCACAGCAGCCTCAGTGCCTCGTAGGCCAGTGGCAGGCTCATGGCTGCTGGTTGTGCTTGTGAGGTCACAGCAGCCTCAGTGCCTCCTAGGTTAGTGTCCATCGCTCCCTACTGGCTGTGCTTGTGAGGTCACAGCAGAGTCAGTGCCTGATAGGTTATCTCCAGTGCCCCCTGCTGGCTGTGCTTCTGAGGTCATAGCAGCCTCAGTGCCTCATAGTTTAGTGTCCAGCGTCCCCTGCTGGCTCTGCTTGTGAGGTCACAGCAGACTCAGTGACTCCTAGTTAAGTGTGCAGTGCCCCCTGCTGGCTGTGCTTGTGAGGTCACAGCAGCCTCAGTGCCTCCCAGGCCAATATCAGGCTCCTGGCTCCTGGCTGTGCTTGTGAGGTCACAGCAGCCTGAGTGCCTCTGAGGCCCGTGGCAGGCTCATGGCTGCTGGCTGTGATTGTGACGTCACAGCAGCCTCAGTGCCCATGAGGCCAGTGGCAGTCTCATGGCTGCTGGCTGTGCTTGTGAGGTCACAGCAGCCTCAGTGCCTCCTCTGCCAGTGGCAGTCTCATGGCTGCTGGCTGTGCTTGTGAGGTCACAGCAGCCTGAGTGCCTCCCAGGCCAATATCAGGCTAATGGCTGCTGGCTGTGCTTGTGAGCTCACAGCAGCCTGAGTGCCTGTGAGGCCTGTGGCAGGCTCATGGCTGCTGGCTGTGCTTGTGACGTCACAGCAGCCTCAGTGCTTCTGAGGCCAGTGGAAGTCTCATGGCTGCTGGCTGTGCTTGTGAGGTCACAGCAGCCTCAGTGCCTCCTAGGTTAGGGTCCATCGCTCCCTACTGGCTGTGCTTGTGAGGTCACAGCAGAGTCAGTGCCTGATAGGTTAGTGTGCAGGGCCCCCTACTGGCTGTGCTTGTGCGGTCACAGCAGCCTCAGTGCCTCCTCTGTCAGTGTCAGGCTCATGGCTGCTGGCTGTGCTTCTGAGGTCACAGCAGACTCAGTGCCCCCTAGGTTAGTGTCCATCGCCCCCTACTGGCTGTGCTTGTGAGGTCACAGCAGACTCAGTGCCTGATAGGTTATCTCCAGTGCCCTCTGCTGGCTGTGCTTGTGACCTCTCAGCAGCCTCAGTGCCTCCTCTGCCAGTGTCAGGCTCATGGCTGCTGGCTGTGCTTGTGAGGTCACAGCAGCCGCAGTGCCTCCTAGGTTAGTGTCCATCTCCCCCTACTGGCTGTGCTTCTGAGGTCACAGCAGACTCAGTGCCTGATAGGTTATCTCCAGTGCCCTTGTTGGCTCTGCTTGTGACCTCTCAGCAGCCTCAGTGCCTGATAGGTTAGTGTCCAACGCCCACTACTGGCTGTGCTTGTGAGGTCACAGCAGACTCAGTGCCTGATAGGTTATCTCCAGTGCCCCCTGCTGGCTCTGCTTGTGAGGTCACAGCAGCCTCAGTGTCTCCGTGGATAGTGCCATGCTCATGGCTGCTGGCTGTGCTTTTCAGGTCACAGCAGCCTCAGTGCCTCTCAGGACAGTATCAGGCTCATGGCTGATGGCTGTGCTTGTGAGGTCACAGCAGCCTCAGTGCCTCCTCTGCCAGTGTCAGGCTCATGGCTGCTGGCTGTACTTCTGATGTCACAGAAGCCTGAATGCCTCCTAGTCCTGTGGCAGGCTCATGGCTGCTGGCTGGGATTGTGAGGTCACAGCAGACTCAGTGCCTGATAGGTTTTCTCCAGTGCCCCCTGCTGGCTCTGCTTGTGAGGTCACAGCAGTCTCAGTTCCTCACAGGCCAGTGTCAGGCTCATGGCTGCTGGCTGTGCTTCTGAGGTCACAGCAGCCTCAGTGTCTCCGTGGATAGTGCCATGCCCATGGCTGCTGGCTGTGCTTTTGAGTACACAGCAACCACAGTGCCTCTCAGTCCAGTATCAGGCTAATGGCTGCTGGCTGTGCTTGTGAGCTCACAGCAGCCTCAGTGTCTCACAGGCCAGCATCAGGCTCATGGCTGCTGGCTGTGCTTGTGACGTCACAGCAGCCTCAGTGCCTCTGAGGCCCGTGGCAGGCTCATGGCTGCTGGCTGTGCTTGTGAAGTCACAGCAGCCTCAGTGCCTCTGAGGCCCGTGGCAGGCTCATGGCTGCTGGCTGTGCTTGTGACGTCACAGCAGCGTCAGTGCCTCATAGTTTAGTGTCCTGCGTCCCCTGCTTGCTCTGCTTGTGAGGTCACAGCAGCCTGAGAGCCTCAAAAGTTAGTGTCCAGTGCCCCCTGCTGGCTGTGCTTGTGAGGTCACAGCAGACTCAGCGCCTCTCAGGCCAGTATCAGGCTCACGGCTGCTGGCTGTGCTTGTGACGTCACAGCAGTCTGAGTGCCTCCTAGACCAGTGTCAGGCTCATGGCTGCTGGCTGTGCTTCTGAGGTCACAGCAGACTCAGTGCCTCCGATGCCAATAGCAGGCTCATGGCTGCTGGCTGTGCTTGTGAGGTCAGAGCAACCTGAGTGCCCCCCTGGCCCGTGGCAGTCTCATGGTTGCTGACTGTGCTTGTGAGGTCACAGAAGCCTCAGTGCCTCCTCTGCCAGTGGCGGGGTCATGGCTGCTGGCTATGATTGTGAGGTCACAGCAGCCTCAGTGTCTCCGTGGATAGTGCCATGCTCATGGCTGCTGGCTGTGCTTGTGAGGTCACAGCAGCCTCAGTTCCTCCTAGGTTAGTGTCCAGCGTCCCCTGCTGGCTGTGCTTGTGAGGTCACAGCAGACTCAGTGCCTCAAAAGTTAGTGTGCAGCGCCCCCTGCTGGCTGTGCTTGTGAGGTCATAGCAGCCTCAGTGCCTCCTAGGCCAGTATCAGGCTCATGGCTGCTGGCTGTGCTTCTGAGGTCACAGCAGCCTCAGTGCCTCCTCTGCCAGTGCCATGCTCATGGCTGCTGGCTATGCTTGTGAGGTCACAGCAACCTCATTGCCTCCGAGGCCAGTATCAGGCTCATGGCTGCTGGCTGTGCTTGTGAGGTCACAGCAGCCTCAGTGCCTCCTCTGCCAGTGCCATGCTCATGGCTGCTGGCTGTGCTTGTGACGTCACAGCAGCCTGAGTGCCTCCTAGGCCAGTGGCAGGCTCATGGCTGCTGGCTGTGATTGTGAGGTCACAGCAGCCTCAGTGCCTCATTGTTTAGTGTCCAGCGTCCCCTGCTGGCTGTGATTGTGAGGTCACAGCAGACTCAGTGCCTCAAAAGTTAGTGTCCAGAGCCCCCTGCTGGCTGTGCCTTTGAGGTCACAGCAGCCGCGGTGCCTCCTCTGCCAGTGTCAGGCTCATGGCTGCTGGCTGTGCTTGTGAGGTCACAGCAGACTCAGGGCCTCGTCTGCCACTGGCAGGGTCATGGCGGCTGGCTGTGCTTGTGAGGTCACACCAGCGTCAGTGTCTCCATGGTTAGTGCCATGCTCATGACTGCTGGCTGTGCTTGTGAGGTGACAGCAACCTCAGTGCCTCCTCTGCCAGTATCAGGCTCATGGCTGCTGGCTGTGCTTGTGAGGTCACAGCAGCCTTAGTGCCTGCTAGCTTAGTGTCCAGCGTCCCCTGCTGGCTGTGCTTGTGAGGTCACAGCAGACTCACTGCCTCAAAAGTTAGTGTGCAGCGCCCCCTACTGGTTGTGCTTGTGAGGTCACAGCGGCCTCAGTGCCTCACAGGCCACTATCAGGCTCATGGCTGCTGGCTGTGCTTGTGAGGTCACAGCAGCCTCAGTGCCTCCTAGGCCAGTGTCAGGCTCATGGCTGCTGGCTGTGCTTGTGAGGTCACAGCAGCCTGAATGCCTCTGAGGCCAGTGGCAGGCTCATGGCTGCTGGCTGTCATTGAGAAGTCACAGCAGCCCCAGTGCCTCCTCTGCCAGTGTCAGCCTCATAGCTGCTGGCTGTGCTTGTGAGGTCACCGCAGCCTCAGTGTCTCCGTGGATAGTACCATGCTCATGGCTGCTGGCTGTGTTTGTGACGTCACAGCAGCCTCAGTGCCTCTCAGGCCAGTATCAGGCTCATGGCTGCTGGCTGTGCTTGTGAGGTCACAGCAGCCTGAATGCCTCTGAGGCCAGTGGCAGGCTCATGGCTGCTGGCTGTGCTTGTGAGGTCACAGCAGCCTCAGTGCCTCATAGTTTAGAGTCCAGCGTCCCCTCCTGGCTATGATTGTGAGGTGACAGCAGCCTCAGTGCCTCCTAAGTTAGTGTGCAGGCCCCCTGCTGGCTGTGCTTCTGAGGTCACAGCAGCCTCAGTGCCTCATAGTTTAGTGTCCAGCGTCCCCTGCTGGCTCTGCTTGTGACGTCACAGCAGCCTCAGTGCCTCCTCTGCCAGTGTCAGGCTCATGGCTGCTGGCTGTGCTTGTGACGTCACAGCAGCCTCAGTGCCTCCTCTGCCAGGGGCAGTCTCATGGCTGCTGGCTGTTCTTTTGAGGTCACAGAAGCCTCAGTGCCTCGTAGGCCAGTGGCAGGCTCATGGCTGCTGGCTGTGCTTGTGAGGTCACAGCAGCCTCAGTGCCTCCTAGGTTAGTATCCATCGCTCCCTACTGGCTGTGCTTGTGAGGTCACAGCAGACTCAGTGCCTGATAGATTATCTCCAGTGCCCCCTGCTGGCTGTGCTTCTGAGGTCATAGCAGCCTCAGTGCCTCATAGTTTAGTGTCCAGCGTTCCCTGCTGGCTCTGCTTGTGAGGTCACAGCAGCCTCAGTGCCTCCCAGGCCAACATCAGGCTCCTGGCTCCTGGCTGTGCTTGTGAGGTCACAGCAGCCTGAGTGCCTCTGAGGCCCGTGGCAGTCTCATGGCTGCTGGCTGTGCTTGTGAGGTCACAGCAGCCTCAGTGCCTCCTCTGCCAGTGGCAGTCTCATGGCTGCTGGCTGTGCTTGTGAGGTCACAGCAGCCTCAGTGCCTCCCACGCCAATATCAGGCTCATGGCTGCTGGCTGTGCTTGTGAGGTCACAGAAGCCTGAGTGCCTCTGAGGCCCGTGGCAGGCTCATGGCTGCTGGCTGTGCTTGTGACGTCACAGCAGCCTCAGTGCTTCTGAGGCCAGTGGCAGTCTCATGGCTGCTGGCTGTGCTTGTGAGGTCACAGCAGCCTCAGTGCCTCCTAGGTTAGGGTCCATCGCCCCCTACTGGCTGTGTTTGTGAGGTCACAGCAGAGTCAGTGCCTGATAGTTTAGTGTGCAGGGCCCCCTACTGGCTGTGCTTGTGTGCTCACAGCAGCCTCAGTGCCTCCTCTGCCAGTGTCAGGCTCATGGCTGCTGGCTGTGCTTCTGAGGTCACAGCAGCCTCAGTGCCTCATAGTTTAGTGTCCAGCGTCCCCTGCTGTCTCTGCTTGTGAGGTCACAGCAGACTCAGTGCCCCCTAGGTTAGTGTCCATCGCCCCCTACTGGCTGTGCTTGTGAGGTCACAGCAGACTCAGTGCCTGATAGGTTATCTCCAGTGCCCTCTGCTGGCTGTGCTTGTGACCTCTCAGCAGCCTCAGTGCCTCCTCTGCCAGTGTCAGGCTCATGGCTGCTGGCTGTGCTTGTGAGGTCACAGCAGCCTGAATGCCTCCTAGACCAGTGCCAGGGTCATGGATGCTGGCTGTCTTTCTGAGGTCACAGAAGCCTGAATGCCTCCTAGGCCAGTGGCAGGCTCTTGGCTGCTGGCTGTGCTTGTGAGGTCATAGCAGCCTCAGAGCATCTGAGGCCACTGGCAGGCTCATGGCTGCTGGCTGTGCTTCTGAGGTCACAGCAGCCTCAGCGCCTCCTAGGTTAGTGTCCATCGCCCCCTATTGGCTGTGCTTGTGAGGTCACAGCAGACTAAGTGCCTGATAGGTTATCTCCAGTGCCCTCTGCTGGCTGTGCTTGTGACCTCTCAGCAGCCTCAGTGCCTCCTCTGCCAGTGTCAGGCTCATGGCTGGTGGCTGTGCTTGTGAGGTCACAGCAGCCTGAATGCCTCCTAGACCAGTGCCAGGGTCATGGATGCTGGCTGTCTTTCTCAGGTCACCGAAGCCTGAATGCCTCCTAGGCCAGTGGCAGGCTCTTGGCTGCTGGCTGGGATTGTGAGGTCACAGCAGCCTCAGTGCCTCATAGTTTAGTGTCCAGCGTCCCCTACTGGCTGTGCTTGTGAGGTCACAGCAGACTCAGTGCCTGATAGTTTATCTCCAGTGCCCCCTGCTGGCTCTGCTTGTGAGGTCACAGCAGCCTCAGTGTCTCCGTGGATAGTGCCAGGCTCATGGCTGCTGGCTGTGCTTGTGAGGTCACAGCAACCTCAGTGCCTCTCAGGCCAGTATCAGGCTCATGGCTGCTGGCTGTGCTTGTGAGCTCACAGCAGCCTGAATGTCTCCTAGCCCAGTGTCAGGGTCATGGCTGCTGGCTGTGCTTGTGAGGTCACAGCAGCCTGAATGCCTCCTAGGCCAGTGGCAGGCTCATGGCTGCTGGCTGTGCTTGTGAGGTCACAGCAGCCTTAGTGCCTCATAGTTTAGAGTCCAGCGTCCCCTCCTGGCTATGATTGTGAGGTCACAGCAACCTCAGTGCCTCCTAAGTTAGTGTGCAGGCCCCCTGCTGGCTGTGCTTGTGAGGTCACAGCAGCCTCAGTGCCTCATAATTTAGTGTCCAGCGTCCCCTGCTGGCTGTGCTTGTGACGTCACAGCAGCCTCAGTGCCTCCTCTGCCAGTGTCAGGCTCATGGCTGCTGGCTGTGCTTGTGACGTCACAGCAGCCTCAGTGCCTCCTCTGCCAGGGGCAGTCTCATGGCTGCTGGCTGTGCTTTTGAGGTCACAGAAGCCTCAGTGCCTCGTAGGCCAGTGGCAGGCTCATGGCTGCTGGCTGTGCTTGTGAGGTCACAGCAGCCTCAGTGCCTCCTAGGTTAGTGTCCATCGCTCCCTACTGGCTGTGCTTGTGAGGTCACAGCAGAGTCAGTGCCTGATAGGTTATCTCCAGTGCCCCCTGCTGGCTGTGCTTCTGAGGTCATAGCAGCCGCAGTGCCTCATAGTTTAGTGTCCAGCGTCCCCTGCTGGCTCTGCTTGTGAGGTCACAGCAGACTCAGTGCCTCCTAGTTTAGTGTGCAGTGCCCCCTGCTGGCTGTGCTTGTGAGGACACAGCAGCCTCAGTGCCTCCTAGGCCGGTGGCAGGCTCATGGCTGCTGGCTGTGCTTGTGACGTCACAGCAGCCTCAGTGCCTCTGAGGCCAGTGGCAGTCTCATGGCTGCTGGCTGTGCTTGTGAGGTCACAGCAGACTCAGTGCCTCCTCTGCCAGTGGCAGTCTCATGGCTGCTGGCTGTGCTTGTGAGGTCACAGCAGCCTCAGTGCCTCCCACGCCAATATCAGGCTCCTATCTGCTGGCTGTGCTTGTGAGGTCACAGCAGACTCAGTGCCTCTGAGGCCCGTGGCAGGCTCATGGCTGCTGGCTGTGCTTGTGACGTCACAGCAGCCTCAGTGCTTCTGAGGCCAGTGGCAGTCTCATGGCTGCTGGCTGTGCTTGTGAGGTCACAGCAGCCTCAGTGCCTCCTAGGTTAGGGTCCATCGCCCCCTACTGGCTGTGCTTGTGAGGTCACAGCAGCCTCAGTGCCTCCTCTGCCAGTGTCAGGCTCATGGCTGCTGGCTGTGCTTCTGAGGTCACAGCAGCCTCAGTGCCTCATAGTTTAGTGTCCAGCGTCCCCTGCTGGCTCCGCTTGTGAGGTCACAGCAGACTCAGTGCCCCCTAGGTTAGTGTCCGTCGCCCCCTACTGGCTGTGCTTCTGAGGTCACAGCAGACTCAGTGTCTGATAGGTTATCTCCAGTGCCCTCTGCTGGCTGTACTTGTGACCTCTCAGCAGCCTCAGTGCCTCCTCTGCCAGTGTCAGGCTCATGGCGGCTGGCTGTGCTTGTGAGGTCACAGCAGCCTGAATGCCTCCTAGACCAGTGCCAGGGTCATGGATGCTGGCTGTCTTTCTCAGGTCACAGAAGCCTGAATGCCTCCTCTGCCAGTGGCAGGCTCGTGGCTGCTGGCTGTGCTTGTGAGGTCACAGCAGCCTCAGAGCCTCTGAGGCCAGTGGCAGGCTCATGGCTGCTGGCTGGGATTGTGAGGTCACAGCAGCCTCAGTGCCTCATAGTTTAGTGTCCAGCGTCCCCTACTGGCTGTGCTTGTGAGGTCACAGCAGACTCAGTGCCTGATAGGTTATCTCCAGTGCCCCCTGCTGGCTCTGCTTGTGAGGTCCCAGCAGCCTCAGTGTCTCCGTGGATAGTGCCAGGCTCATGGCTGCTAGCTGTGCTTTTCAGGTCACAGCAACCTCAGTGCCTCTCAGGCCAGTATCAGGCTCATGGCTGCTGGCTGTGCATGTGAGCTCACAGCAGCCTGAATGTCTCCTAGCCCAGTGTCAGGCTCATGGCTGCTGGCTGTGCTTGTGAGGTCACAGCAGCCTGAAGGCCTCCTGTGCCAGTGGCAGGCTCATGGCTGCTGGCTGTGCTTGTGAGGTCACAGCAGCCTCAGTGCCTCATAGTTTAGTGTCCAGCGTCCCCTGCTGGCTCTGCTTGTGACGTCACAGCAGCCTCAGTGCCTCATAGTTTACTGTCCAGCGTCCCCTGCTGGCTGTGCTTGTGACGTCACAGCAGCCTCAGTGCCTCCTCTGCCAGTGTCAGGCTCATGGCTGCTGGCTGTGCTTCTGAGGTCACAGCAGCGTGAATGCCTCCTCTGTCAGTGGCAGTCTCATGGCTGCTGGCTGTGCTTGTGAGGTCACAGCAGCCTCAGTGCCTCTCAGGCCAGTATCAGGCTCATGGCTGCTGGCTGTGCTTGTGAGGTCACAGCAGCCTCAGTGTCTCCGTGGATAGTGCCATGCTCACGGCTGCTGGCTGTGGTTGTGAGGTCACAGCAGCCTCAGTGCCTCCTAGGTTAGTGTCCAGCGGCCCCTGCTGGCTGTGCTTGTGAGGTCACAGCAGACTCAGTGCCTCAAAAGTTAGTGTGCAGCGCCCCCTGCTGGCTGTGCTTGTGAGGTCACAGCAGCCTCAGTGCCTCTCAGGCTAGTATCAGGCTCATGGCTGCTGGCTGTGCTTGTGAGGTAACAGCAGCCTCAGTGCCTCCTAGGACAGTGCCATGCTCCTGGCTGCTGGCTGTGCTTGTGAGGTCACAGCAGCCTCAGTGCCTCTGAGGCCAGTATCAGGCTCATGGCTGCTGGCTGTGCTTGTGAGGTCACAGCAACCTCAGTGCCTCCTCTGCCAGTGGCAGTCTCATGGCTGCTGGCTGTGCTTGTGAGGTCACAGCAGCCTCAGTGCCTCCTAGGTCAGTATCAGGCTCATGGCTGCTGGCTGTGCTTGTGAGGTCACAGAAGCCTCAGTGCCTCAAAAGTTAGTGTGCAGCGCCCCCTGCTGGCTGTGCTTTTGAGGTCACAGCAGCCGCAGTGCCTCCTCTGCCAGTGTCAGGCTCATGGCTGCTGGCTGTGCTTGTGAGGTCACAGCAGCCTCAGTGTCTCCGTGGATAGTGCCATGCTCACGGCTGCTGGCTGTGCTTGTGAGGTCACAGCAGCCTCAGTGCCTCCTAGGTTAGTGTCCAGCGTCCCCTGCTGGCTGTGCTTGTGAGGTCACAGCAGACTCAGTGCCTCAAAAGTTAGTATGCAGTGCCTCCTGCTGGCTGTGCTTGTGAGGTCACAGCAGCCTTAGTGCCTCTCAGGCCAGTATCAGGCTCATGGCTGCTGGCTGTGCTTGTGAGGTCACAGCAGCATGAATGCCTCCTAGACCAGTATCAGGCTCATGGCTGCTGGCTGTGCTTGTGAGGTCACAGCAGCCTGAATGCCTCCTAGGCCAGTGGCAGGCTCATGGCTGCTGGCTGTGATTGTGAGGTCACAGCAGCCTCAGTACCTCATAGTTTAGTGTCCAGTGTCCCCTGCTGGGTCTGCTTGTGAGGACACAGCAGATTCAGTGCCTCTGAGGTTAGTATCCATCGCCCCCTACTGGCTGTGCTTGTGACGTCACAGCAGCCTCAGTGCCTCCCAGGCCAATATCAGGCTCATGGCTGCTGGCTGTGCTTGTGAGCTCTCAGCAGCCTCAGAGCCTCTGCGGCCAGTGGCAATGCCATGGCTGCTGGCTGTGCTTGTGAGGTCACAGAAGCCTCAGTGCCTCCTCTGCCAGTGGCAGGGTCATGGCTGCTGGCTGTGCTTGTGAGGTCACAGCAGCCTGAGTGCCTCCTAGGTTAGTGTCCATCTCCCCCTAGTGGCTGTGCTTGTGAGGTCACAGCAGACTCAGTGCCTGATAGGTTATCTCCAGCGCCCCCTGCTGGCTGTGCTTGTGAGGTCTCAGCAGCCTCAGTGCCTCTGAGGCCAGTGGCAGGCTCATGTCTGCTGGCTGTGCTTGTGATGTCACAGCAGCCTGAATGACTCCTAGAGCAGTGGCAGGATCATGGCTGCTGGCTGTGCTTGTGAGGTCACAGTAGCCTCAGTGCCTCATAGTTTAGTGTCCAGCGTCCCCTGCTGCCTGTGCTTGTGAGGTCACAGCAGCCTCAGTGCCTCACAGGCCAGTATCAGGCTCATGGCTGCTGGCTGTGCTTCTGAGGTCACAGCAGCCTCAGTGCCTCCTCTGCCAGTGTCAGGCTCATGGCTGCTGGCTGTGCTTGTGAGGTCACAGCAGACTCAGTGCCTCCTAGTTTAGTGTGCAGCGCCCCCTGCTGGCTGTGCTTGTGACGTCACAGCAGCCTCAGTGCCTCCTCTGCCAGTGTAAGGCTCATGGCTGCTGGCTGTGCTTCTGAGGTCACAGAAGCCTGAATGCCTCCTAGACCAGTGTCAGGGTCATGGATGCTGGCTGTCTTTCTGAGGTCACAGAAGCCTGAATGCCACCTAGGCCTGTTTCAGGGTCATGGCTGCTGGCTGTGCTTGTGAGGTCACAGCAGCCTCAGTGCCACATACTTTAGTGTCCAGCGTCCCCTGCTGGCTGTGCTTGTGAGGTCACAGCAGACTCAGTGCCTGATAGGTTATCTCCAGTGCCCCCTGCTGGCTCTGCTTGTGAGGTCACAGCAGTCTCAGTGCCTCACAGGCCAGTGTCAGGCTCATGGCTGCTGGCTGTGCTTGTGAGCTCACAGCAGCCTCAGTGTCTCACAGACCAGCATCAGGCTCATGGCTGCTGGCTGTGCTTGGAACGTCACAGAAGCCTCAGTGCCTCTGAGGCCCGTGGCAGGCTCATGGCTGCTGTCTGTGCTTGTGAGGTCACAGCAGCCTCAGTGCCTCTGAGGCCCGTGGCAGGCTCATGGCTGCTGGCTGTGATTGTGAGGTCACAGCAGCCTCAGTGCCTCCGAGGCCAGTTTCAGGCTCATGGCTGCTGACTGTGCTTCTGAGGTCACAGAAGCCTGAATGCCTCCTAGGCCAGTGGCAGGCTCATGGCTGCTGGCTGTGCTTGTGAGGTCACAGCAGCCTCAGTGCCTCATAGTTTAGTGTCCAGCGTCCCCTGCTTGCTCTGCTTGTGAGGTCACAGCAGCCTCAGTGCCTCAAAAGTTAGTGTGCAGCGCCCCCTGCTGGCTGTGCTTGTGAGGTCACAGCAGCCTGACTGACTCCTAGGCCAGTCTCAGGCTCATGGTTGCTGGCTGTGCGTGTAAGGTCACAGCAGCCTGAGTGCCTCCTAGACCAGTGTCAGGCTCATGGCTGCTGGCTGTGCTTCTGAGGTCACAGCAGACCCAGTGCCTCCGAGACCAATAGCAGGCTCATGGCTGCTGGCTGTGCTTGTGAGGTCAGAGCAACCTGAGTGCCCCCTAGGCCCGTGGCAGTCTCATGGTTGCTGGCTGTGCTTGTGAGGTCCCAGCAGCCTCAGAGCCTCCTCTGCCAGTGGCGGGGTCATGGCTGCTGGCTATGATTGTGAGGTCACAGCAGCCTCAGTGTCTCCGTGGATAGTGCCATGCTCATGGCTGCTGGCTGTGCTTGTGACGTCACAGCAGACTCAGTGCTTCATAGTTTAGTGTCCAGTGTCCCGTGCTGGCTGTGATTGTGAGGTCACAGCAGACTCAGTGCCTCTAAAGTTAGTGTCCAGCGCCCCCTGCTGGCTGTGCTTGTGAGGTCACAGCAGGCGCGGTGCCTCCTCTGCCAGTGTCAGGCTCATGGCTGCTGGCTGTGCTTGTGAGGTCACAGCAGCCTCAGTGTCTCCGTGGACAGTGCCATGCTCACGGCTGCTGGCTGTGCTTGTGAGGTCACAGCAGCCTTAGTGCCTCCTAGCTTAGTGTCCGGCATCCCCTGCTGGCTGTGCTTGTGAGGTCACAGCAGACTCAGTGCCTCAAAAGTTAGTGTGCAGTGCCTCCTGCTGGCTGTGCTTGTGAGGTCACAGCAGCCTCAGTGCCTCCTAGGCCCGTGGCAGGCTCCTGGCTGCTGGCTGTGCTTGTGACGTCACAGCAGCCTCAGTGCCTCCTAGGCCCGTGGCAGGCTCATGGCTGCTGGCTCTGCTTGTGACGTCACAGCAGCCTCAGTGCCTCTGAGGCCAGTGGCAGTCTCATGGCTGCTGGCTGTGCTTGTGAGGTCACAGAAGCCTCAGTGCCTCTGAGGCCAGTGGCAGTCTCATGGCTGCTGGCTGTGCTTGTGAGGTCACAGCAGCCTCACTGTCTCTGTGGATAGTGCCATGCTCATGGCTGCTGGCTGTGCTTGTGAGGTCACAGCAGCGTCAGTGCCTCATAGATTAGTGTCCAGCGTCCCCTGCTGGCTCTGCTTGTGAGGTCATAGCAGACTCAGTGCCTCAAAAGTTAGTGTGCAGCGCCCCCTGCTGGCTGTGCTTGTGAGGTCATAGCAGCATCAGTGCCTCTCAGGCCAGTATCAGGCTCATGGCTGCTGGCTGTGCTTGTGAGGTCACAGCAGCCTCAGTGCCTCCTCTGCCAGTGCCACGCTCATGGCTGCTGGCTGTGCTTGTGAGGTCACAGCAGTCTCAGTGCATCCTAGGCCAGTATCAGGCTCATGGCTGCTGGCTGTGCTTGTGAGGTCACAGCAGCCTCAGTGCCTCATAGTTTAGTGTCCAGCGTCCCCTGCTGGCTGTGATTGTGAGGTCACAGCAGACTCAGTGCCTCAAAAGTTAGTGTGCAGCGCCCCCTGCTGGCTGTGCTTTTGAGGTCACAGCAGCCGCGGTGCCTCCTCTGCCAGTGTCAGGCTCATGGCTGCTGGCTGTGCTTGTGAGGTCACAGCAGCCTCAGTGTCTCCGTGGATAGTGCCATGCTCACGGCTGCTGGCTGTGCTTGTGAGGTCACAGCAGCCTTAGTGCCTCCTAGCTTAGTGTCCAGCGTCCCCTGCTGGCTGTGCTTGTGAGGTCACAGCAGACTCAGTGCCTCAAAATTTAGTGTGCAGTGCCTCCTGCTGGCTGTGCTTGTGACGTCACAGCAGCCTCAGTGCCTCTGAGGCCAGTGGCAGTCTCATGGCTGCTGGCTGTGCTTGTGAGGTCACAGAAGCCTCAGTGCCTCTGAGGCCAGTGGCAGTCTCATGGCTGCTGGCTGTGCTTGTGACGTCACAGCAGCCTCAGTGCCTCTGAGGCCAGTATCAGGCTCATGGCTGCTGGCTGTGATTCTGAGGTCACAGAAGCCTCAGTGCCTCCTCTGCCAGTGGCAGGCTCTTGGCTGCTGGCTGTGCTTGTGAGGTCACAGATGCCTCAGTGCCTCTGAGCCCAGTGTCAGGCTCATGGCTGCTGGCTGTGCTTGTGAGGTCACAGCAGCCTCAGTGTCTCCGTGGATAGTGCCATGCTCATGGCTGCTGGCTGTGCTTGTGAGGTCACAGCAGCCTCAGTGCCTCATAGGTTAGTGTCCAGCGTCCCCTGCTGGCTCTGCCTGTGAGGTCACAGCAGACTCGGTGCCTCAAAAGTTAGTGTGCAGCGCCCCCTGCTGGCTGTGCTTGTGAGGTCACAGCAGCCTCAGTGCCTCTCAGGACAGTACCAGGCTCATGGCTGCTGGCTGTGCTTGTGAGGTCACAGCAGCCTCAGTGCCTCCTAGATTAGTGTCCATCGCCCCCTGCTGGCTGTGCTTGTGAGGCCACAGGAGACTCAGTGCCTGATACGTTTTCTCCAGTGCCCCCTGCTGGCTGTGTTGTGAGGTCACAGCAGCCTCAGTGCCTCCCCTGCCAAAGTCAGGCTCATGGCTGCTGGCTGTGCTTCTGAGATCACAGCAGCCTCAGTGCCTCTCAGCCCAGTATCATGCTCATGGCTGCTGGCTGTGCTTGTGAGGTCACAGCAGCCTCAGTGCCTCATAGTTTAGTGTCCAGCGTCCCCTGTTGGCCCTGCTTGTGAGGTCATAGCAGCCTCAGTGCCTCTGAGGCCAGTGGCAGTCTCATGGCTGATGGCTGTGCTTCTGAGGTGACAGCAGCCTCAGTGTCTACGTGGATAGTGCCATGCTCATGGCTGCTGGCTGTGCTTGTGAGGTCACAGACGCCTGAATGCCTCCTAGGTTAGTGTCCAGCGCCCCCTGCTGGCTGTGCTTGTGAGGTCACAGCAGACTCAGTGCCTCTCAGGCTAGTATCAGGCTCATGGCTGCTGGCTGTGCTTGTGACGTTACAGCAGCCTCAGTGCCTCCTAGGACAGTGCCATGGTCCTGGCTGCTGGCTGTGCTTGTGAGGTCACAGCAGCCTCAGTGCCTCCGAGGCCAGTATCAGGCTCCTGGCTCCTGGCTGTGCTTGTGAGGTCACAGCAGCCTCAGTGCCTCCTAGGTCAGTATCAGGCTCATGGCTGCTGGCTGTGCTTCTGAGGTCACAGCAGCCTCAGTGTCTACGTGGATAGTGCCATGCTCATGGCTGCTGGCTGTGCTTGTGAGGTCACAGACGCCTGAATGCCTCCTAGGTTAGTGTCCAGCGCCCCCTGCTGGCTGTGCGTGTGAGGTCACAGCAGACTCGGTGCCTCAAAAGTTAGTGTGCAGCGCCCCCTGCTGGCTGTGCTTGTGACGTCACAGCAGCGTCAGTGCCTCCTAGGACAGTGCCATGCTCCTGGCTGCTGGCTGTGCTTGTGAGGTCACAGCAGCCTCAGTGCCTCCGAGGCCAGTATCAGGCTCCTGGCTGCTGGCTGTGCTTGTGAGGTCACAGCAGCCTCAGTGCCTCCTCTGCCAGTGGCAGTCTCATGGCTCCTGGCTGTGCTTGTGAGGTCACAGCAGCCTCAGTGCCTCAAAGATTAGTGTCCAGCGCCCCCTGCTGGCTGTGCTTGTGAGGTCACAGCAGCCTCAGTGCCTCAAAGTTTAGTGTCCAGCGCCCCCTGCTGGCTCTGCTTGTGAGGTCACAGCAGACTCAGTGCCTCAAAAGTTAGTGTGCAGCGCCCCCTGCTGGCTGTGCTTGTGACGTCACAGCAGCCGCAGTGCCTCCTCTGCCAGTGTCAGGCTCATGGCTGCTGGCTGTGCTTGTGAGGTCACAGCAGCCTCAGTGTCTCCGTGGATAGTGCCATGCTCACGGCTGCTGGCTGTGCTTGTGAGGTCACAGCAGCCTCAGTGTCTCCGTGGATAGTGCCATGCTCACGGCTGCTGGCTGTGCTTGTGAGGTCACAGCAGCCTCAGTGCCTCAAAAGTTAGTGTGCAGTGCCTCCTGCTGGCTGTGCTTGTGAGGCCACAGCAGCCTTAGTGCCACTCAGGCCAGTATCAGGCTCATGGCTGCTGGCTGTGCTTGTGAGGTCACAGCAGACTCAGTGCCTCAAAAATTAGTGTGCAGCGCCCCCTGCTGGCTGTGCTTGTGAGGTCATAGCAGCCTCAGTGCCTCTCAGGCCAGTATCAGGCTCATGGCTGCTGGCTGTGCTTGTGACGTCACAGCAGCCTCAGTGCCTCCTCTGCCAGTGTCAGGCTCATGGCTGCTGGCTGTGCTTGTGAGGTCACAGCAGCCTCAGTGCCTCCGAGGCCAGTATTAGGCTCATGGCTGCTGGCTGTGCTTCTGAGGTCACAGCAGCCTCAGTGCCTCCTCTGCCAGTGCCACGCTCATGGCTGCTGGCTGTGCTTCTGAGGTCACAGCAGCCTCAGTGCCTCATAGTTTAGTGTCCAGCGTCCCCTGCTGGCTGTGATTGTGAGGTCACAGCAGACTCAGTGCCTCAAAAGTTAGTGTGCAGCGCCCCCTGCTGGCTGTGCTTTTGAGGTCACAGCAGCCGCGGTGCCTCCTCTGCCAGTGTCAGGCTCATGGCTGCTGGCTGTGCTTGTGAGGTCACAGCAGCCTCAGTGTCTCTGTGGATAGTGCCATGCTCACGGCTGCTGGCTGTGCTTGTGAGGTCACAGCAGCCTTAGTGCCTCCTAGCTTAGTGTCCAGCGTCCCCTGCTGGCTGTGCTTGTGACGTCTCAGCAGACTCAGTGCCTCTGAGGCCAGTGGCAGGCTCATGGCTGCTGGCTGTGCTTGTGAGGTCACAGAAGCCTCAGTGCCTCTGAGGCCAGTGGCAGTCTCATGGCTGATGGCTGTGCTTGTGACGTCACAGCAGCCTCAGTGCCTCCATGGCCAGTGGCAGTCTCATGGCTGCTGGCTGTGATTGTGAGGTCACAGTAGCCTCAGTGCCTCCTCTGCCAGTGGCAGGCTCTTGGCTGCTGGCTGTGCTTGTGAGGTCACAGAAGCCTCAGTGCCTCTGAGGCCAGTGTCAGGCTCATGGCTGCTGGCTGTGCTTGTGAGGTCACAGCAGCCTCAGTGTCTCCGTGGATAGTGCCATGCTCATGGCTGCTGGCTGTGCTTGTGAGGTCACAGCAGCCTCAGTGCCTCATAGGTTAGTGTCCAGCGTCCCCTGCTGGCTTTGCTTGTGAGGTCACAGCAGACTCGGTGCCTCAAAAGTTAGTGTGCAGCGCCCCCTGCTGGCTGTGCTTGTGAGGTCACAGCAGCCTCAGTGCCTCTCAGGACAGTACCAGGCTCATGACTGCTGGCTGTGCTTGTGAGGTCACAGCAGCCTCGGTATCTCTGAGGCCAGTGGCAGTCTCATGGCTGCTGGCTGTGCTTGTGAGGTCACAGCAACCTCAGTGCCTCCTAGATTAGTCTCCATCGCCTCCTGCTGGCTGTGCTTGTGAGGCCACAGGAGACTCAGTGCCTGATACGTTTTCTCCAGTGCCCCCTGCTGGCTGTGTTGTGAGGTCACAGCAGCCTCAGTGCCTCCCCTGCCAATGTCAGGCTCATGGCTGCTGGCTGTGCTTCTGAGATCACAGCAGCCTCAGTGCCTCTCAGCCCAGTATCATGCTCATGGCTGCTGGCTGTGCTTGTGAGGTCACAGCAGCCTCAGTGCCTCATAGTTTTGTGTCCAGTGTCCCCTGTTGGCCCTGCTTGTGAGGTCACAGCAGCCTCAGTGCTTCTGAGGCCAGTGGCAGTCTCATGGCTGCTGGCTGTGCTTGTGAGGTCACAGAAGCCTCAGTGCCTCTGAGGCCAGTGGCAGTCTCATGGCTGCTGGCTGTGCTTCTGAGGTCACAGCAGCCTCAGTGTCTACGTGGATAGTGCCATGCTCATGGCTGCTGGCTGTGCTTGTGAGGTCACAGCAGACTCAGTGCCTCTCAGGCTAGTATCAGGCTCATGGCTGCTGGCTGTGCTTGTGACGTCACAGCAGACTCAGTGCCTCCTAGGACAGTGCCATCCTCCTGGTGATGGCTGTGCTTGTGAGGTCACAGCAACCTCAGTGCCTCCGAGGCCAGTATCAGGCTCATGGCTGCTGGCTGTGGTTGTGAGGTCACAGCAGCCTCAGTGCCTCCTAGGTCAGTATCAGGCTCATGGCTGCTGGCTGTGCTTGTGAGGTCACAGCAGCCTCAGTGCCTCAAAGTTTAGTGTCCAGCGTCCCCTGCTGCCTGTGCTTGTGAGGTCACAGCAGACTCAGTGCCTCAAAAGTTAGTGTGCAGCGCCCCCTGCTGGCTGTGCTTGTGAGGTCACAGCAGCCTCAGTGCCTCCTCTGCCAGTGTCAGGCTCATGGCTGCTGGCTGTGCTTGTGAGGTCACAGCAGCCTCAGTGCCTCCTAGGTTAGTGTCCAGCGTCCCCTGCTGGCTCTGCTTGTGAGGTCACAGCAGACTCAGTGCCTCAAAAGTTAGTGTGCAGTGCCTCCTGCTGGCTGTGCTTGTGAGGTCACAGCAGACTCAGTGCCTCAAAAGTTAGTTTGCAGTGCCTCCTGCTGGCTGTGCTTGTGACGTCACAGCAGCCTCAGTGCCTCTGAGGCCAGTGGCAGTCTCATGGCTGCCGGCTGTGCTTGTGAGGTCACAGAAGCCTCAGTGCCTCTGAGGCCAGTGGCAGTCTCATGGCTGATGGCTGTGCTTGTGACATCACAGCAGCCGCAGTGTCTCTGTGGATAGTGCCATGCTCATGGCTGCTGGCTGTGCTTGTGAGGTCACAGCAGCCTCAGTGCCTCATAGTTTAGTGTCCAGCATCCCCTGTTAGCCCTGCTTGTGAGGTCACAGCAGCCTCAGTGCCTCTGAGGCCAGTGGCAGTCTCATGGCTGATGGCTGTGCTTGTGAGGTCACAGAAGCCTCAGTGCCTCTGAGGCCAGTGGCAGTCTCATGGCTGCTGGCTGTGCTTCTGAGGTCACAGCAGCCTCAGTGTCTCCGTGGATAGTGCCATGCTCATGGCTGCTGGCTGTGCTTGTGAGGTCACAGACGCCTGAATGCCTCCTAGGTTAGTGTCCAGCGCCCCCTGCTGTCTGTGCTTGTGAGGTCACAGCAGACTCGGTTCCTCAAAAGTTAGTGTGCAGCGCCCCCTGCTGGCTGTGCTTGTGAGGTCACAGCAGACTCAGTGCCTCTCAGGCTAGTATCAGGCTCATGGCTGCTAGCTGTGCTTGTGACGTCACAGCAGCATCAGTGCCTCCTAGGACAGTGCCATGCTCCTGGCTGCTGGCTGTGCTTGTGAGGTCACAGCAGCCTCAGTGCCTCCGAGGCCAGTATCAGGCTCCTGGCTGCTGGCTGTGGTTGTGAGGTCACAGCAGACTCAGTGCCTCTGAGGCCAGTGGCAGTCTCATGGCTCCTGGCTGTGCTTGTGCGGTCACAGCAGCCTCAGTGCCTCCTAGGTCAGTATCAGGCTCATGGCTGCTGGCTGTGCTTGTGAGGTCACAGCAGCCTCAGTGCCTCAAAGTTTAGTGTCCAGCGCCCCCTGCTGGCTGTGGTTGTGAGGTCACAGCAGACTCAGTGCCTCAAAAGTTAGTGTGCAGCGCCCCCTGCTGGCTGTGCTTGTGAGGTCACAGCAGCCGCAGTGCCTCCTCTGTCAGTGTCAGGCTCATGGCTGCTGGCTGTGCTTTTGAGGTCACAGCAGCCTCAGTGTCTCCGTGGATAGTGCCATGCTCACGGCTGCTGGCTGTGCTTGTGAGGTCACAGCAGCCTCAGTGTCTCCGTGGATAGTGCCATGCTCACGGCTGCTGGATGTGCTTGTGAGGTCACAGCAGCCTCAGTGCCTCAAAAGTTAGTGTGCAGTGCCTCCTGCTGGCTGTGCTTGTGAGGTCACAGCAGCCTTAGTGCCTCTCAGGCCAGTATCAGGCTCATGGCTGCTGGCTGTGCTTTTGAGGTCACAGCAGACTCAGTGCCTCAAAAGTTAGTGTGCAGCGCCCCCTGCTGGCTGTGCTTGTGAGGTCACAGCAGCCTCAGTGCCTTTGAGGCCAGTGGCAGTCTCAAGGCTGATGGCTGTGCTTCTGAGGTCACAGCAGCCTCAGTGTCTACGTGGATAGTGCCATGCTCATGGCTGCTGGCTGTGCTTGTGAGGTCACAGACGCCTGAATGCCCCCTAGGTTAGTGTCCAGCGCCCCCTGCTGGCTCTGCTTGTGAGGTCACAGCAGACTCGGTGCCTCAAAAGTTAGTGTGCAGCGCCCCCTGCTGGCTGTGCTTGTGAGGTCACAGCAGACTCAGTGCCTCTCAGGCTAGTATCAGGCTCATGGCTGCTGGCTGTGCTTGTGACGTCACAGCAGCATCAGTGCCTCCTAGGACAGTGCCATGCTCCTGGCTGCTGGCTGTGCTTGTGAGGTCACAGCAGCCTCAGTGCCTCCGAGGCCAGTATCAGGCTCCTGGCTGCTGGCTGTGCTTGTGAGGTCACAGCAGCCTGAATGCCTCCTAGGCCAGTGGCAGTCTCATGGCTCCTGGCTGTGCTTGTGAGGTCACAGCAGCCTCAGTGCCTCCTAGGTCAGTATCAGGCTCATGGCTGCTGGCTGTGGTTGTGAGGTCACAGCAGACTCAGTGCCTCAAAAGTTAGTGTGCAGCGCCCCCTGCTGGCTGTGCTTGTGAGGTCACAGCAGCCGCAGTGCCTCCTCTGCCAGTGTCAGGCTCATGGCTGCTGGCTGTGCTTGTAAGGTCACAGCAGCCTCAGTGTCTCCGTGGATAGTGCCATGCTCACGGCTGCTGGCTGTGCTTGTGAGGTCACAGCAGCCTCAGTGCCTCCTAGGTCAGTATCAGGCTCATGGCTGCTGGCTGTGGTTGTGAGGTCACAGCAGACTCAGTGCCTCAAAAGTTAGTGTGCAGCGCCCCCTGCTGGCTGTGCTTGTGAGGTCACAGCAGCCTTAGTGCCTCTCAGGCCAGTGTCAGGCTCATGGCTGCTGGCTGTGCTTGTGAGGTCACAGCAGACTCAGTGCCTCAAAAGTTAGTGTGCAGCGCCCCCTGCTGGCTGTGCTTGTGAGGTCACAGCAGCCTCAGTGCCTCTGAGGCCAGTCGCAGTCTCAGGCTGCTGGCTGTGCTTGTGAGGTCACAGCAGCCTCAGTGCCTCTGAGGCCAGTGGCAGTCTCATGGCTGATGGCTGTGCTTGTGACGTCACAGCAGCCTGAGTGCCTCATAGGCCAGTGGCAGTCTCATGGCTGCTGGCTGTGCTTGTGAGGTCACAGAAGCCTCAGTGCCTCCTCTGCCAGTGGCAGTCTCATGGCTGATGGCTGTGCTTGTGACATCACAGCAGCCGCAGTGTCTCTGTGGATAGTGCCATGCTCATGGCTGCTGGCTGTGCTTGTGAGGTCACAGCAGCCTCAGTGCCTCATAGTTTAGTGTCCAGCATCCCCTGTTAGCCCTGCTTGTGAGGTCACAGCAGACTCAGTGCCTCTGAGGCCAGTCGCAGTCTCATGGCTGATGGCTGTGCTTGTGAGGTCAGAGAAGCCTCAGTGCCTCTGAGGCCAGTGGCAGTCTCATGGCTGCTGGCTGTGCTTCTGAGGTCACAGCAGCCTCAGTGTCTCCGTGGATAGTGCCATGCTCATGGCTGCTGGCTGTGCTTGTGAGGTCACAGACGCCTGAATGCCTCCTAGGTTAGTGTCCAGCGCCCCCTGCTGTCTGTGCTTGTGAGGTCACAGCAGACTCGGTTCCTCAAAAGTTAGTGTGCAGCGCCCCCTGCTGGCTGTGCTTGTGAGGTCACAGCAGACTCAGTGCCTCTCAGGCTAGTATCAGGCTCATGGCTGCTAGCTGTGCTTGTGACGTCACAGCAGCATCAGTGCCTCCTAGGACAGTGCCATGCTCCTGGCTGCTGGCTGTGCTTGTGAGGTCACAGCAGCCTCAGTGCCTCCTAGGTCAGTATCAGGCTCATGGCTGCTGGCTGTGCTTGTGAGGTCACAGCAGCCTCAGTGCCTCAAAGTTTAGTGTCCAGCGCCCCCTGCTGGCTGTGGTTGTGAGGTCACAGCAGACTCAGTGCCTCAAAAGTTAGTGTGCAGCGCCCCCTGCTGGCTGTGCTTGTGAGGTCACAGCAGCCGCAGTGCCTCCTCTGTCAGTGTCAGGCTCATGGCTGCTGGCTGTGCTTTTGAGGTCACAGCAGCCTCAGTGTCTCCGTGGATAGTGCCATGCTCACGGCTGCTGGATGTGCTTGTGAGGTCACAGCAGCCTCAGTGCCTCAAAAGTTAGTGTGCAGTGCCTCCTGCTGGCTGTGCTTGTGAGGTCACAGCAGCCTTAGTGCCTCTCAGGCCAGTATCAGGCTCATGGCTGCTGGCTGTGCTTTTGAGGTCACAGCAGACTCAGTGCCTCAAAAGTTAGTGTGCAGCGCCCCCTGCTGGCTGTGCTTGTGAGGTCACAGCAGCCTCAGTGCCTCTGAGGCCAGTCGCAGTCTCATGGCTCCTGGCTGTGCTTGTGAGGTCACAGAAGCCTCAGTGCCTTTGAGGCCAGTGGCAGTCTCAAGGCTGATGGCTGTGCTTCTGAGGTCACAGCAGCCTCAGTGTCTACGTGGATAGTGCCATGCTCATGGCTGCTGGCTGTGCTTGTGAGGTCACAGACGCCTGAATGCCTCCTAGGTTAGTGTCCAGCGCCCCCTGCTGGCTCTGCTTGTGAGGTCACAGCAGACTCGGTGCCTCAAAAGTTAGTGTGCAGCGCCCCCTGCTGGCTGTGCTTGTGAGGTCACAGCAGACTCAGTGCCTCTCAGGCTAGTATCAGGCTCATGGCTGCTGGCTGTGCTTGTGACGTCACAGCAGCATCAGTGCCTCCTAGGACAGTGCCATGCTCCTGGCTGCTGGCTGTGCTTGTGAGGTCACAGCAGCCTCAGTGCCTCCGAGGCCAGTGGCAGGCTCCTGGCTGCTGGCTGTGCTTGTGAGGTCACAGCAGCCTGAATGCCTCTGAGGCCAGTGGCAGTCTCATGGCTCCTGGCTGTGCTTGTGAGGTCACAGCAGCCTCAGTGCCTCCTAGGTCAGTATCAGGCTCATGGCTGCTGGCTGTGGTTGTGAGGTCACAGCAGACTCAGTGCCTCAAAAGTTAGTGTGCAGCGCCCCCTGCTGGCTGTGCTTGTAAGGTCACAGCAGCCTCAGTGTCTCCGTGGATAGTGCCATGCTCACGGCTGCTGGCTGTGCTTGTGAGGTCACAGCAGCCTCAGTGTCTCCGTGGATAGTGCCATGCTCACGGCTGCTGGCTGTGCTTGTGAGGTCACAGCAGCCGCAGTGCCTCCTCTGCCAGTGTCAGGCTCATGGCTGCTGGCTGTGCTTGTGACGTCACAGCAGCCTCAGTGCCTCCTAGGACAGTGCCATCCTCCTGGCTGATGGCTGTGCTTGTGAGGTCACAGCAACCTCAGTGCCTCCGAGGCCAGTATCAGGCTCATGGCTGCTGGCTGTGGTTGTGAGGTCACAGCAGCCTCAGTGCCTCCTAGGTCAGTATCAGGCTCATGGCTGCTGGCTGTGCTTGTGAGGTCACAGCAGCCTCAGTGCCTCAAAGTTTAGTGTCCAGCGTCCCCTGCTGCCTGTGCTTGTGAGGTCACAGCAGACTCAGTGCCTCAAAAGTTAGTGTGCAGCGCCCCCTGCTGGCTGTGCTTGTGAGGTCACAGCAGCCTCAGTGCCTCCTCTGCCAGTGTCAGGCTCATGGCTGCTGGCTGTGCTTGTGAGGTCACAGCAGCCTCAGTGCCTCCTAGGTTAGTGTCCAGCGTCCCCTGCTGGCTCTGCTTGTGAGGTCACAGCAGACTCAGTGCCTCAAAAGTTAGTGTGCAGTGCCTCCTGCTGGCTGTGCTTGTGAGGTCACAGCAGACTCAGTGCCTCAAAAGTTAGTTTGCAGTGCCTCCTGCTGGCTGTGCTTGTGACGTCACAGCAGCCTCAGTGCCTCTGAGGCCAGTGGCAGTCTCATGGCTGCTGGCTGTGCTTGTGAGGTCACAGAAGCCTCAGTGCCTCTGAGGCCAGTGGCAGTCTCATGGCTGATGGCTGTGCTTGTGACATCACAGCAGCCGCAGTGTCTCTGTGGATAGTGCCATGCTCATGGCTGCTGGCTGTGCTTGTGAGGTCACAGCAGCCTCAGTGCCTCATAGTTTAGTGTCCAGCATCCCCTGTTAGCCCTGCTTGTGAGGTCACAGCAGACTCAGTGCCTCTGAGGCCAGTCGCAGTCTCATGGCTGATGGCTGTGCTTGTGAGGTCACAGAAGCCTCAGTGCCTCTGAGGCCAGTGGCAGTCTCATGGCTGCTGGCTGTGCTTCTGAGGTCACAGCAGCCTCAGTGTCTCCGTGGATAGTGCCATGCTCATGGCTGCTGGCTGTGCTTGTGAGGTCACAGACGCCTGAATGCCTCCTAGGTTAGTGTCCAGCGCCCCCTACTGTCTGTGCTTGTGAGGTCACAGCAGACTCGGTTCCTCAAAAGTTAGTGTGCAGCGCCCCCTGCTGGCTGTGCTTGTGAGGTCACAGCAGACTCAGTGCCTCTCAGGCTAGTATCAGGCTCATGGCTGCTAGCTGTGCTTGTGACGTCACAGCAGCATCAGTGCCTCCTCTGCCAGTGTCAGGCTCATGGCTGCTGGCTGTGCTTGTGAGGTCACAGCAGCCTCAGTGCCTCCGAGGCCAGTATCAGGCTCCTGGCTGCTGGCTGTGGTTGTGAGGTCACAGCAGACTCAGTGCCTCTGAGGCCAGTGGCAGTCTCATGGCTCCTGGCTGTGCTTGTGCGGTCACAGCAGCCTCAGTGCCTCCTAGGTCAGTATCAGGCTCATGGCTGCTGGCTGTGCTTGTGAGGTCACAGCAGCCTCAGTGCCTCAAAGTTTAGTGTCCAGCGCCCCCTGCTGGCTGTGGTTGTGAGGTCACAGCAGACTCAGTGCCTCAAAAGTTAGTGTGCAGTGCCTCCTGCTGGCTGTGCTTGTGAGGTCACAGCAGCCTTAGTGCCTCTCAGGCCAGTATCAGGCTCATGGCTGCTGGCTGTGCTTTTGAGGTCACAGCAGACTCAGTGCCTCAAAAGTTAGTGTGCAGCGCCCCCTGCTGGCTGTGCTTGTGAGGTCACAGCAGCCTCAGTGCCTTTGAGGCCAGTGGCAGTCTCAAGGCTGATGGCTGTGCTTCTGAGGTCACAGCAGCCTCAGTGTCTACGTGGATAGTGCCATGCTCATGGCTGCTGGCTGTGCTTGTGAGGTCACAGACGCCTGAATGCCTCCTAGGTTAGTGTCCAGCGCCCCCTGCTGGCTCTGCTTGTGAGGTCACAGCAGACTCGGTGCCTCAAAAGTTAGTGTGCAGCGCCCCCTGCTGGCTGTGCTTGTGAGGTCACAGCAGACTCAGTGCCTCTCAGGCTAGTATCAGGCTCCTGGCTGCTGGCTGTGCTTGTGACGTCACAGCAGCATCAGTGCCTCCTAGGACAGTGCCATGCTCCTGGCTGCTGGCTGTGCTTGTGAGGTCACAGCAGCCTCAGTGCCTCCGAGGCCAGTATCAGGCTCCTGGCTGCTGGCTGTGCTTGTGAGGTCACAGCAGCCTGAATGCCTCCTAGGCCAGTGGCAGTCTCATGGCTCCTGGCTGTGCTTGTGAGGTCACAGCAGCCTCAGTGCCTCCTAGGTCAGTATCAGGCTCATGGCTGCTGGCTGTGGTTGTGAGGTCACAGCAGACTCAGTGCCTCAAAAGTTAGTGTGCAGCGCCCCCTGCTGGCTGTGCTTGTGAGGTCACAGCAGCCGCAGTGCCTCCTCTGCCAGTGTCAGGCTCATGGCTGCTGGCTGTGCTTGTAAGGTCACAGCAGCCTCAGTGTCTCCGTGGATAGTGCCATGCTCACGGCTGCTGGCTGTGCTTGTGAGGTCACAGCAGCCTCAGTGCCTCCTAGGTCAGTATCAGGCTCATGGCTGCTGGCTGTGGTTGTGAGGTCACAGCAGACTCAGTGCCTCAAAAGTTAGTGTGCAGCGCCCCCTGCTGGCTGTGCTTGTGAGGTCACAGCAGCCTCAGTGCCTCTCAGGCCAGTGTCAGGCTCATGGCTGCTGGCTGTGCTTGTGAGGTCACAGCAGACTCAGTGCCTCTGAGGCCAGTGGCAGTCTCATGGCTGATGGCTGTGCTTGTGAGGTCACAGAAGCCTCAGTGCCTCTGAGGCCAGTGGCAGTCTCATGGCTGCTGGCTGTGCTTGTGAGGTCACAGAAGCCTCAGTGCCTCTGAGGCCAGTGGCAGTCTCATGGCTGATGGCTGTGCTTGTGACATCACAGCAGCCGCAGTGTCTCTGTGGATAGTGCCATGCTCATGGCTGCTGGCTGTGCTTGTGAGGTCACAGCAGCCTCAGTGCCTCATAGTTTAGTGTCCAGCATCCCCTGTTAGCCCTGCTTGTGAGGTCACAGCAGACTCAGTGCCTCTGAGGCCAGTCGCAGTCTCATGGCTGATGGCTGTGCTTGTGAGGTCAGAGAAGCCTCAGTGCCTCTGAGGCCAGTGGCAGTCTCATGGCTGCTGGCTGTGCTTCTGAGGTCACAGCAGCCTCAGTGTCTCCGTGGATAGTGCCATGCTCATGGCTGCTGGCTGTGCTTGTGAGGTCACAGACGCCTGAATGCCTCCTAGGTTAGTGTCCAGCGCCCCCTGCTGTCTGTGCTTGTGAGGTCACAGCAGACTCGGTTCCTCAAAAGTTAGTGTGCAGCGCCCCCTGCTGGCTGTGCTTGTGAGGTCACAGCAGACTCAGTGCCTCTCAGGCTAGTATCAGGCTCATGGCTGCTAGCTGTGCTTGTGACGTCACAGCAGCATCAGTGCCTCCTAGGACAGTGCCATGCTCCTGGCTGCTGGCTGTGCTTGTGAGGTCACAGCAGCCTCAGTGCCTCCTAGGTCAGTATCAGGCTCATGGCTGCTGGCTGTGCTTGTGAGGTCACAGCAGCCTCAGTGCCTCAAAGTTTAGTGTCCAGCGCCCCCTGCTGGCTGTGGTTGTGAGGTCACAGCAGACTCAGTGCCTCAAAAGTTAGTGTGCAGCGCCCCCTGCTGGCTGTGCTTGTGAGGTCACAGCAGCCGCAGTGCCTCCTCTGTCAGTGTCAGGCTCATGGCTGCTGGCTGTGCTTTTGAGGTCACAGCAGCCTCAGTGTCTCCGTGGATAGTGCCATGCTCACGGCTGCTGGATGTGCTTGTGAGGTCACAGCAGCCTCAGTGCCTCAAAAGTTAGTGTGCAGTGCCTCCTGCTGGCTGTGCTTGTGAGGTCACAGCAGCCTTAGTGCCTCTCAGGCCAGTATCAGGCTCATGGCTGCTGGCTGTGCTTTTGAGGTCACAGCAGACTCAGTGCCTCAAAAGTTAGTGTGCAGCGCCCCCTGCTGGCTGTGCTTGTGAGGTCACAGCAGCCTCAGTGCCTCTGAGGCCAGTCGCAGTCTCATGGCTCCTGGCTGTGCTTGTGAGGTCACAGAAGCCTCAGTGCCTTTGAGGCCAGTGGCAGTCTCAAGGCTGATGGCTGTGCTTCTGAGGTCACAGCAGCCTCAGTGTCTACGTGGATAGTGCCATGCTCATGGCTGCTGGCTGTGCTTGTGAGGTCACAGACGCCTGAATGCCTCCTAGGTTAGTGTCCAGCGCCCCCTGCTGGCTCTGCTTGTGAGGTCACAGCAGACTCGGTGCCTCAAAAGTTAGTGTGCAGCGCCCCCTGCTGGCTGTGCTTGTGAGGTCACAGCAGACTCAGTGCCTCTCAGGCTAGTATCAGGCTCATGGCTGCTGGCTGTGCTTGTGACGTCACAGCAGCATCAGTGCCTCCTAGGACAGTGCCATGCTCCTGGCTGCTGGCTGTGCTTGTGAGGTCACAGCAGCCTCAGTGCCTCCGAGGCCAGTGGCAGGCTCATGGCTGCTGGCTGTGCTTGTGAGGTCACAGCAGCCTGAATGCCTCTGAGGCCAGTGGCAGTCTCATGGCTCCTGGCTGTGCTTGTGAGGTCACAGCAGCCTCAGTGCCTCCTAGGTCAGTATCAGGCTCATGGCTGCTGGCTGTGGTTGTGAGGTCACAGCAGACTCAGTGCCTCAAAAGTTAGTGTGCAGCGCCCCCTGCTGGCTGTGCTTGTGAGGTCACAGCAGCCGCAGTGCCTCCTCTGCCAGTGTCAGGCTCATGGCTGCTGGCTGTGCTTGTAAGGTCACAGCAGCCTCAGTGTCTCCGTGGATAGTGCCATGCTCACGGCTGCTGGCTGTGCTTGTGAGGTCACAGCAGCCTCAGTGCCTCCTAGGTCAGTATCAGGCTCATGGCTGCTGGCTGTGGTTGTGAGGTCACAGCAGACTCAGTGCCTCAAAAGTTAGTGTGCAGCGCCCCCTGCTGGCTGTGCTTGTGAGGTCACAGCAGCCTTAGTGCCTCTCAGGCCAGTGTCAGGCTCATGGCTGCTGGCTGTGCTTGTGAGGTCACAGCAGACTCAGTGCCTCAAAAGTTAGTGTGCAGCGCCCCCTGCTGGCTGTGCTTGTGAGGTCACAGCAGCCTCAGTGCCTCTGAGGCCAGTCGCAGTCTCATGGCTGCTGGCTGTGCTTGTGAGGTCACAGCAGCCTCAGTGCCTCTGAGGCCAGTGGCAGTCTCATGGCTGCTGGCTGTGCTTGTGAGGTCACAGAAGCCTCAGTGCCTCTGAGGCCAGTGGCAGTCTCATGGCTGCTGGCTGTGCTTCTGAGGTCACAGCAGCCTCAGTGTCTACGTGGATAGTGCCATGCTCATGGCTGCTGGCTGTGCTTGTGAGGTCACAGCAGCATCAGTGCCTCCTAGGACAGTGCCATGCTCCTGGCTGCTGGCTGTGCTTGTGAGGTCACAGCAGCCTCAGTGCCTCCGAGGCCAGTATCAGGCTCCTGGCTGCTGGCTGTGCTTGTGAGGTCACAGCAGCCTCAGTGCCTCTGAAGCCAGTGGCAGTCTCATGGCTCCTGGCTGTGCTTGTGAGGTCACAGCAGCCTCAGTGCCTCCTAGGTCAGTATCAGGCTCACGGCTGCTGGCTGTGGTTGTGAGGTCACAGCAGACTCAGTGCCTCAAAAGTTAGTGTGCAGCGCCCCCTGCTGGCTGTGCTTGTGAGGTCACAGCAGCCGCAGTGCCTCCTCTGCCAGTGTCAGGCTCATGGCTGCTGGCTGTGCTTCTGAGGTCACAGCAGCCTCAGTGTCTACGTGGATAGTGCCATGCTCATGGCTGCTGGCTGTGCTTGTGAGGTCACAGCAGCCTCAGTGTCTCCGTGGATAGTGCCATGCTCACGGCTGCTGGCTGTGCTTGTGAGGTCACAGCAGCCTCAGTGCCTCACAGGCCAGTATCAGGCTCATGGCTGCTGGCTGTGCTTGTGACGTCACAGCAGCCTCAGTGCCTCCTCTGCCAGTGCCATGCTCATGGCTGCTGGCTGTGATTGTGAGGTCACAGCAGCTTCAGTGCCTCCTAGTTTAGTGTGCAGCGCCCCCTGCTGGCTGTGCTTGTGACGTCACAGCAGCCTCAGTGCCTCCTCTGCCAGTGTAAGGCTCATGGCTGCTGGCTGTGCTTGTGAGGTCACAGCAGCCTGAATGCCTCCTAGACCAGTGTCAGGGTCATGGGTGCTGGCTGTCTTTCTGAGGTCACAGAAGCCTGAATGCCTCCTAGGCCCGTGGCAGGCTCATGGCTGCTGGCTGTGCTTGTGAGGTCACAGCAGCCTCAGAGCCTCTGAGGCCAGTGGCAGGCTCATGGCTGCTGGCTGTGCTTGTGAGGTCACAGCAGCCTCAGTTTCTCACAGTTAAATGTCCATCGCCCCCTGCTGGCTGTGCTTGTGAGGTCACAGCAGCCTCAGTGCCTCCCAGGCCAATTTCAGGCTCCTGGCTTTTGGCTGTGCTTGTGACTTCACAGCAGACTCAGTGCCTCCTAGGCCCATGGCAGGCTCATGGCTGCTGGCTGTGCTTGTGAGGTCACAGCAGCCTCAGTGCCTCCTAGGCCCGTGGCAGGCTCATGGCTGCTGGCTGGGATTGTGACGTCACAGCAGCCTCAGTGCCTCCTCTGCCAGTGGCAGTCTCATGGCTGCTGGCTGTGCTTGTGAGGTTACAGCAGCCTCAGTGCCTCCTAGGCCAGTGGCAGGCTCATGGCTGCTGGCTGTGCTTGTGAGGTCACAGCAGACTCAGTGCCTCCTAGGTTAGTGTCCATCGCCCCCTACTGGCTGTGCTGGTGAGGTCACAGCAGCCTCAGTACCCCTCAGGCCAGTATCATGCTCATGGCTGCTGGCTCTGCTTGTGAGGTCACAGCAGCCTCAGTGCCTCCTAGGATCGTGGCAGGCTCATGGCTGCTGGCTGTGCTTGTGAGGTCACAGCAGCCTCAGTGCCTCCTAGGTTAGTGTCCATCGCCCCCTAATGGCTGTGCTTCTGAGGTCACAGCAGACTCAGTGCCTGATAGGTTATGTCCAGTGCCCCCTGCTGGCTCTGCTAGTGAGGTCACAGCAGCCGCAGTGCCTCCTCTGCCAGTGCCATGCTCATGGCTGCTGGCTGTGCTTTTCAGGTCACAGCAACCTCAGTGCCTCTCAGGCCAGTATCAGGCTCATGGCTGCTGGCTGTGCTTGTGAGCTCACAGCAGCCTGAATGTCTCCTAGCCCAGTGTCAGGGTCATGGCTGCTGGCTGTGCTTGTGAGGTCACAGAAGCCTGAATGCCTGCTCGGCCAGTGGCAGGCTCATGGCTGCTGGCTGTGCTTCTGAGGTCACAGCAGACTCAGTGCCTCATAGTTTAGTGTCCAGCGCCCCCTGCTGGCTCTGCTGGTGAGGTCACAGCAGACTCAGTGCCTCCTAGTTTAGTGTGCAGCGCCCGCTGCTGGCTGTGCTTGTGAGGTCACAGCAGCCTCAGTGCCTCCTCTGCCAGTGTCAGGCTCATGGCTGCTGGCTGTGCTTGTGAGGTCGCAGCAGCCTGAATGCCTCCTAGACCAGTGTCAGGGTCATGGATGCTGGCTGTGCTTGTGAGGTCACAGAAGCCTGAATGCCTCCTAGGCCAGTGGCAGTCTCATGGCTGCTGGCTGTGCTTGTGAGGTCACAGCAGCCTCGGCGCCTCTGAGGCCAGTGGCAGGCTCATGGCTGCTGGCTGTGCTTGTGAGGTCACAGCAGACTCAGTTCCTGATAGGTTTTCTCCAGTGCCCCCTGCTGGCTGTGCTTCTGAGGTCACAGCAGCCTCAGTGCCTCTCAGGCCAGTATCATGCTCATGGCTGCTGGCTGTGCTTGTGAGGTCACAGCAGACTCAGTGCCTCATACGTTAGTGTCCAGCGCCCCCTACTGGCTGTGTTTGTGAGGTCACAGCAGCCTCAGTGCCTCCCAGGCCAATATCAGGCTCATGGCTGCTGGCTGTGCTTGTGAGGTCACAGCAGCCTCAGTGCCTCCTAGGCCCTTGGCAGGCTCATGGCTGCTGGCTGTGCTTGTGACATCACAGCAGCCTCAGTGCCTCCTCTGCCAGTGGCAGTCTCATGGCTGCTGGCTCTGCTTGTGAGGTCACAGCAGACTCAGTGCCCCCTAGGTTAGTGTCCATCGCCCCCTACTGGCTGTGCTTGGGAGGTCACAGCAGACTCAGTGCCTGATAGGTTATCTCCAGTGCCCTCTGCTGGCTGTGCTTGTGATGTCACAGCAGCCTCAGTGCCTCCTCTGCCAGTGTCAGGCTCATGGCTGCTGGCTGTGCTTCTGAGGTCACAGCAGCCTGAATGCCTCCTAGACCAGTGCCAGGGTCATGGATGCTGGCTGTCTTTCTGAGGTCACAGAAGCCTGAATGCCTCCTAGGCCAGTGGCAGGCTCTTGGCTGCTGGCTGTGCTTGTGAGGTCACAGCAGCCTCAGAGCCTCTGAGGCCAGTGGCAGGCTCATGGCTGCTGGCTGGGATTGTGAGGTCACAGCAGCCTGAATGCCTCCTAGCCCAGTGTCAGGGTCATGGCTGCTGGCTGTGCTTGTGAGGTCACAGCAGCCTGAATGCCTCCTAGGCCAGTGGCAGGCTCATGGCTGCTGGCTGTGCTTGTGAGGTCACAGCAGACTCAGTGCCTCATAGTTTAGTGTCCAGCGTCCCCTGCTGGCTCTGCTTGTGAGGTCACAGCAGCCTCAGTGCCTCCTAGTTAAGTGTGCAGCGCCCCCTGCTGGCTGTGCTTGTGACGTCACAGCAGCCTCAGTGCCTCCGCTGCCAGTGTCAGGCTCATGGCTGCTGGCTGTGCTTGTGAGGTCACAGCAGCCTGAATGCCTCTGAGGCCAGTGGCAGGCTCATGGCTGCTGGCTGTGCTTGTGAGGTCACAGCAGCCTCAGTGCCTCATAGTTTAGAGTCCATCGTCCCCTCCTGGCTATGATTGTGAGGTCACAGCAGGCTCAGTGCCTCCTAAGTTAGTGTGCAGGGCCCCCTGCTGGCTGTGCTTGTGAGGTCACAGCAGCCTCAGTGCCTCTCAGGCCAGTATCACGCTCATGGCTGCTGGCTGTGCTTCTGAGGTCACAGCAGACTCAGTGCCTCCGAGGCCAATAGCAGGCTCATGGCTGCTGGCTGTGCTTGTGACGTCACAGCAGCCTCAATTCCTCCTAGGTTAGTGTCCAGCGTCCCCTGCTGGCTGTGCTTGTGAAGTCACAGCAGACTCAGTGCCTCAAAAGTTACTGTGCAGCGCCCCCTGCTGGCTGTGCTTGTGAGGTCATAGCAGCCTCAGTGCCTCTCAGGCCAGTATCAGGCTCATGGCTGCTGGCTGTGCTTGTGACGTCACAGCAGCCTGAGTGCCTCCTCTGGCAGTGCCTTGCTAATGGCTGCTGGCTGTGCTTGTGAGCTCACAGCAGCCTCAGTGCCTCCGAGGCCAGTATCAGGCTCATGGCTGCTGGCTGTGTATGTGAGGTCACAGCAGCCTCAGTGCCTCATAGTTTAGAGTCCAGCGTCCCCTCCTGGCTATGATTGTGAGGTCACAGCAGCCTCAGTGCCTCCTAAGTTAGTGTGCAGGGCCCGCTGCTGGCTGTGCTTGTGAGGTCACAGCAGCCTCAGTGCCTCTCAGGCCAGTGTCAGGCTCATGGCTGCTGGCTGTGCTTGTGAGGTCACAGCAGGCTCAGTGCCTCCTCTGCCAGTGTCAGGCTCATGGCTGCTGGCTGTACTTCTGAGGTCACAGAAGCCTGAATGCCTCCTAGGCCAGTGGCAGTCTCATGGCTGCTGGCTGTGTTTGTGAGGTCACAGCAGCCTCAGTGCCTCATAGTTTAGTGTCCAGCGTCCCCTACTGAATATGCTTGTGAGGTCACAGCAGACTCAGTGCCTGATAGGTTATCTCCGGTGCCCCCTGCTGGCTGTGCTTGTGAGGTCACAGCAGTCTCAGTGGCTCACAGGCCAGTGTCAGGCTCATGGCTGCTGGCTGTGCTTCTGAGGTCACAGCAGCCTCAGTGTCTCCGTGGATAGTGCCATGCTCATGGCTGCTGGCTGTGATTGTGAGGTCACAGCAACCACAGTGCCTCTCAGTCCAGTATCAGGCTAATGGCTGCTGGCTGTGCTTGTGAGCTCACAGCAGCCTCAGTGTCTCACAGGCCAGCATCAGGCTCATGGCTGCGGGCTGTGCTTGTGAGGTCACAGCAGCCTCAGTGCCTCTGAGGCCCGTGGCAGGCTCATGGCTGCTGGCTGTGCTTGTGAGGTCACAGCAGCCTCAGTGCCTCTGAGGCCCGTGGCAGGCTCATGGCTGCTGGCTGTGCTTGTGAGGTCACAGCAGCCTCAGTGCCTCCGAGGCCAGTATCAGGCTCATGGCTGCTGACTGTGCTTCTGAGGTCACAGAAGCCTGAATGCCTCCTAGGACAGTGGCAGGCTCATGGCTGCTGGCTGTGCTTGTGACGTCACAGCAGCCTCAGTGCCTCATAGTTTAGTGTCCAGCGTCCTCTGCTTGCTCTTCTTGTGAGGTCACAGCAGCCTCAGTGCCTCAAAAGTTAGTGTGCAGCGCCCCCTGCTGGCTGTGCTTGTGAGGTCACAGCAGCCTCAGTGCCTCTCAGGCCAGTATCAGGGTCACGGCTGCTGGCTGTGCTTGTGACGTCACAGCAGCCTGAGTGCCTCCTAGGCCAGTGTCAGGTTCATGGTTGCTGGCTGTGCTTGTGAGGTCACAGCAGCCTGAGTGCCTCCTTGACCAGTGTCAGGCTCATGGCTGCTGGCTGTGCTTCTGAGGTCACAGCAGACTCAGTGCCTCCGAGGCCAATAGCAGGCTCATGGCTGCTGGCTGTGCTTGTGAGGTCAGAGCAGCCTGAGTGCCCCCTAGGCCCGTGGCAGTCTCATGGTTGCTGGCTGTGCTTGTGAGGTCACAGAAGCCTCAGTGCCTCCTCTGCCAGTGGCAGGGTCATGGCTGCTGGCTATGATTGTGAGGTCACAGCAGCCTCAGTGTCTCCGTGGATAGTGCCATGCTCATGGCTGCTGGCTGTGCTTGTGACGTCACAGCAGCCTCAATTCCTGCTAGGTTAGTGTCCAGCGTCCCCTGCTGGCTGTGTTTTTCAGGTCACAGCAGCCGCAGTGCCTCCTCTGCCAGTGTCAGGCTCATGGCTGCTGGCTGTGCTTGTGACGTCACAGCAGCCTCAATTCCTGCTAGGTTAGTGTCCAGCGTCCCCTGCTGGCTGTGTTTTTCAGGTCACAGCAGCCGCAGTGCCTCCTCTGCCAGTGTCAGGCTCTTGGCTGCTGGCTGTGCTTGTGAGGTCACAGCAGCCTCAGAGCCTCTGAGGCCAGTGGCAGGCTCCTGCCTGCTGGCTGTGCTTGTGACGTCACAGCAGCCTGAATGCCTCCTAGCCCAGTGTCAGGGTCATGGCTGCTGGCTGTGCTTGTGAGGTCACAGCAGCCTGAATGCCTCCTAGCCCAGTGTCAGGGTCATGGCTGCTGGCTGTGCTTGTGAGGTCACAGCAGCCTGAATGCCTCCTAGGCCAGTGGCAGGCTCATGGCTGCTGGCTGTGCTTGTGAGGTCACAGCAGACTCAGTGCCTCATAGTTTAGTGTCCAGCGTCCCCTGCTGGCTCTGCTTGTGAGGTCACAGCAGCCTCAGTGCCTCATAGTTTAGTGTGCAGCGCCCCCTGCTGGCTGTGCTTGTGACGTCACAGCAGCCTCAGTGCCTCCGCTGCCAGTGTCAGGCTCATGGCTGCTGGCTGTGCTTGTGGGGTCAAAGCAAACCCAGTGCCTCTCAGGCCAGTATCATGCTCATGGCTGCTGGCTGTGGTTGTGAGGTCACAGCAGCCTGAATGCCTCTGAGGCCAGCGGAAGGCTCATGGCTGCTGGCTGTGCTTGTGAGGTCACAGCAGCCTCAGTGCCTCATAGTTTAGAGTCCATCGTCCCCTCCTGGCTATGATTGTGAGGTCACAGCAGGCTCAGTGCCTCCTAAGTTAGTGTGCAGGGCCCCCTGCTGGCTGTGCTTGTGAGGTCACAGCAGCCTCAGTGCCTCTCAGGCCAGTATCACGCTCATGGCTGCTGGCAGTGCTTCTGAGGTCACAGCAGACTCAGTGCCTCCGAGGCCAATAGCAGGCTCATGGCTGCTGGCTGTGCTTGTGAGGTCAGAGCAGCCTGAGTGCCCCCTAGGCCCGTGGCAGTCTCATGGTTGCTAGCTGTGGTTGTGAGGTGACAGAAGCCTCAGTGCCTCCTCTGCCAGTGGCAGGGTCATGGCTGCTGTCTATGATTGTGAGGTCACAGCAGCCCCAGTGTCTCCGTGGATAGTGCCATGCTCATGGCTGCTGGCTGTGCTTGTGACGTCACAGCAGCCTCAATTCCTCCTAGGTTAGTGTCCAGTGTCCCCTGCTGGCTGTGCTTGTGAGGTCACAGCAGACTCAGTGCCTCAAAAGTTACTGTGCAGCGCCCCCTGCTGGCTGTGCTTGTGAGGTCATAGCAGCCTCAGTGCCTCTCAGGCCAGTATCAGGCTCATGGCTGCTGGCTGTGCTTGTGACGTCACAGCAGCCTGAGTGCCTCCTCTGCCAGTGCCTTGCTAATGGCTGCTGGCTGTGCTTGTGAGCTCACAGCAGCCTCAGTGCCTCCGAGGCCAGTATCAGGCTCATGGCTGCTGGCTGTGTATGTGAGGTCACAGCAGCCTCAGTGCCTCATAGTTTAGAGTCCAGCGTCCCCTCCTGGCTATGATTGTGAGGTCACAGCAGCCTCAGTGCCTCCTAAGTTAGTGTGCAGGGCCCGCTGCTGGCTGTGCTTGTGAGGTCACAGCAGCCTCAGTGCCTCTCAGGCCAGTGTCAGGCTCATGGCTGCTGGCTGTGCTTGTGAGGTCACAGCAGCCTCAGTGCCTCCTCTGCCAGTGTCAGGCTCATGGCTGCTGGCTGTACTTCTGAGGTCACAGAAGCCTGAATGCCTCTGAGGCCAGTGGCAGTCTCATGGCTGCTGGCTGGGATTGTGAGGTCACAGCAGCCTCAGTGCCTCATCGTTTAGTGTCCAGCGTCCCCTACTGAATATGCTTGTGAGGTCACAGCAGACTCAGTGCCTGATAGGTTATCTCCGGTGCCCCCTGCTGGCTGTGCTTGTGAGGTCGCAGCAGTCTCAGTGCCTCACAGGCCAGTGTCAGGCTCATGGCTGCTGGCTGTGCTTCTGAGGTCACAGCAGCCTCAGTGTCTCCGTGGATAGTGCCATGCTCATGGCTGCTGGCTGTGCTTTTGAGGTCACAGCAACCACAGTGCCTCTCAGTCCATTATCAGGCTAATGGCTGCTGGCTGTGCTTGTGAGCTCACAGCAGCCTCAGTGTCTCACAGGCCAGCATCAGGCTCATGGCTGCTGGCTGTGCTTGTGACGTCACAGCAGCCTCAGTGCCTCTGAGGCCCGTGGCAGGCTCATGGCTGCTGGCTGTGCTTGTGAGGTCACAGCAGCCTCAGTGCCTCTGAGGCCCGTGGCAGGCTCATGGCTGCTGGCTGTGCTTGTGAGGTCACAGCAGCCTCAGTGCCTCCGAGGCCAGTATCAGGCTCATGGCTGCTGATTGTGCTTCTGAGGTCACAGAAGCCTGAATGCCTCCTAGGCCAGTGGCAGGCTCATGGCTGCTGGCTGTGCTTGTGACGTCACAGCAGCCTCAGTGCCTCATAGTTTAGTGTCCAGCGTCCTCTGCTTGCTCTGCTTGTGAGGTCACAGCAGCCTCAGTGCCTCAAAAGTTAGTGTGCAGCGCCCCCTGCTGGCTGTGCTTGTGAGGTCACAGCAGCCTCAGTGCCTCTCAGGCCAGTATCAGGGTCACGGCTGCTGGCTGTGCTTGTGACGTCACAGCAGCCTGAGTGCCTCCTAGGCCAGTGTCAGGTTCATGGTTGCTGGCTGTGCTTGTGAGGTCACAGCAGCCTGAGTGCCTCCTTGACCAGTGTCAGGCTCATGGCTGCTGGCTGTACTTGTGAGGTCACAGCAGACTCAGTGCCTCCGAGGCCAATAGCAGGCTCATGGCTGCTGGCTGTGCTTGTGAGGTCAGAGCAGCCTGAGTGCCCCCTAGGCCCGTGGCAGTCTCATGGTTGCTGGCTGTGCTTGTGAGGTCACAGAAGCCTCAGTGCCTCCTCTGCCAGTGGCAGGGTCATGGCTGCTGGCTATGATTGTGAGGTCACAGCAACCTCAGTGTCTCCGTGGATAGTGCCATGCTCATGGCTGCTGGCTGTGCTTGTGACGTCACAGCAGCCTCAATTCCTGCTAGGTTAGTGTCCAGCGTCCCCTGCTGGCTGTGTTTTTCAGGTCACAGCAGCCGCAGTGCCTCCTCTGCCAGTGTCAGGCTCATGGCTGCTGGCTGTGCTTGTGGGGTCAAGGCAAACCCAGTGCCTCTCAGGCCCGTATCAGGCTCATGGCTGGTGGCTGTGCTTGTGAGGTCACAGCAGCCTGAATGCCTCTTGGCCCAGTGTCAGGGTCATGGCTGCTGGCTGTCCTTGTGAGGTCACAGAAGCCTCAGTGCCTCCTCTGCCAGTGGCAGGCTCATGGCTGCTGGCTGTGCTTCTGAGGTCACAGCAGACTCAGTGCATTATAGGTTAGTGTGCAGGGCCCCCTACTGGCTGTGCTTGTGAGGTCACAGCAGCCTCAGTGCCTCCCAGACCAATATCAGGCTCATGGCTGCTGGCTGTGCTTGTGAGGTCACAGCAGCCTCAGTGCCTCCTAGGCCCGTGGCAGGCTCATGGCTGCTGGCTGTGCTTGTGAGGTCACAGCAGACTCAGTGCCTGATACGTTTTCTCCAGTGCCCCCTGCTGGCTGTGTTGTGAGGTCACAGCAGCCTCAGTGCCTCACAGGCCAGTGGCAGGCTCATGGCTGCTGGCTGTGTTTGTGACGTCACAGCAGACTCAGTGCCTCCTAGGCCAGTGTCAGGCTCATGGCTGCTGGCTGTGCTTGTGAGGTCACAGCAGCCTGAATGCCTCTGAGGCCAGTGGCAGGCTCATGGCTGCTGGCTGTCATTGTGAAGTCACAGCAGCCCCAGTGCCTCCTCTGCCAGTGTCAGCCTCATGGCTGCTGGCTGTGCTTCTGAGGTCACAGCAGCCTCAGTGTCTCCGTGGATAGTACCATGCTCATGGTTGCTGGCTGTGCTTGTGAGGTCACAGCAGCCTGAGTGCCTCTCAGGCCAGTATCATGCTCATGGCTGCTGGCTGTGCTTGTGAGGTCACAGCAGCCTGAATGCCTCTGAGGCCAGTGGCAGGCTCATGGCTGCTGGCTGTGCTTGTGAGGTCACAGCAGCCTCAGTGCCTCATAGTTTAGAGTCCAGCGTCCCCTCCTGGCTGTGATTGTGAGGTCACAGCAGCCTCAGTGCCTCCTAAGTTAGTGTGCAGGGCCCCCCCGCTGGCTGTGCTTGTGAGGTCACAGCAGCCTCAGTGCCTCTCAGGCCAGTATCATGCTCATGGCTGATGGCTGTGCTTGTGAGGTCACAGCAGCCTCAGTGCCTCCTCTGCCAGTGCCAGGCTCATGGCTGTTGGCTGTACTTCTGAGGTCACAGAAGCCTGAATGCATCCTAGGCCTGTGGCAGGCTCATGGCTGCTGGCTGGGATTGTGAGGTCACAGCAGCCTCAGTGCCTCATAGTTTAGTGTCCAGCATCCCCTACTGGCTGTGCTTGTGAGGTCACAGCAGCCTCGGTGCCTCTGAGGCCAGTGGCAGGCTCATGGCTGCTGGCTGTGCTTGTGACGTCACAGCAGCCTCAGTGCCTCCTAGGTTAGTGTTCATCGCCCCCTGCTGGCTGTGCCTGTGAGGTCACAGCAGACTCAGTGCCTGATAGGTTTTCTCCAGTGCCCCCTGCTGGCTGTGCTTCTGAGGTCACAGCAGCCTCAGTGCCTCTCAGGCCAGTATCATGCTCCTGGCTGCTGGCTGTGCTTGTGAGGTCACAGCAGACTCAGTGCCTCATACTTAGTGTCCAGCGCCCCCTACTGGCTGTGTTTGTGAGGTCACAGCAGCCTCAGTGCCTCCTAGGCCCTTGGCAGGCTCATGGCTGCTGGCTGTGCTTGTGAGGTCACAGCAGCCTCAGTGCCTCTGAGGCCAGTGCCATGCTCATGGCTGCTGGCTGTGCTTTTCAGGTCACAGCAACCTCACTGCCTCTCAGGCCAGTATCAGGCTCATGGCTGCTGGCTGTGCTTGTGAGGTCACAGCAGCCTGAATGTCTCCTAGCCCAGTGTCAGGGTCATGGCTGCTGGCTGTGCTTGTGAGGTCACAGCAGCCTGAATGCCTCCTAGGCCAGTGGCAAGCTCATGGCTGCTGGCTGTGCTTGTGAGGTCACGGCAGCCTCAGTGCCTCATAGTTTAGTGTCCAGCGTCCCCTGCTGGCTGTGCTTGTGAGGTCACAGCAGCCTCAGTGCCTCCTAGTTTAGTGTGCAGCGCCCCCTGCTGACTGTGCTTGTGACATCACAGCAGCCTCAGTGCCTTCTCTGCCAGTGTCAGGCTCATGGCTGCTGGCTGTGCTTGTGAGGTCACAGCAGCCTCAGTGCCTCATATTTTAGAGTCCAGCGTCCCCTCCTGGCTATGATTGTGAGGTCACAGCAGCCTCAGTGACTCCTAAGTTAGTGTGCAGGGCCCCCTGCTGGCTGTGCTTGTGAGGTCACAGCAGCCTCAGTGCCTCCTAGGTTAGTGTTCATCGCCCCCTGCTGGCTGTGCTTGTGAGGTCACAGCAGACTCAGTTCCTGATAGGTTTTCTCCAGTGCCCCCTGCTGGCTGTGTTTCTGAGGTCACAGCAGCCTCAGTGCCTCCTCTGCCAGTGTCAGGCTCATGGCTGCTGGCTGTGCTTGTGAGGTCACAGCAGCCAGAATGCCTCCTAGACCAGTGCCAGGGTCATGGATGCTGGCTGTCTTTCTCAGGTCACAGAAGCCTGAATGCCTCCTAGGCCCGTGGCAGGCTCTTGGCTGCTGGCTGTGCTTGTGAGGTCACAGCAGCCTCAGAGCCTCTGAGGCCAGTGGCAGGCTCATGGCTGCTGGCTGTGCTTGTGAGGTCACAGCAGCCTCAGTGCCTCATAGTTTAGTGTCCAGCGTCCCCTACTGGCTGTGCTTGTGAGGTAACAGCAGCCTCAGTGTCTCCGTGGATAGTGCCATGCTCATGGCTGCTGGCTGTGCTTTTCAGGTCACAGCAACCTCAGTGCCTCTCAGGCCAGTATCAGTCTCATGGCTGCTGGCTGTGCTTGTGAGGTCACAGCAGCCTGAATGCCTCCTAGGCCAGTGGCAGGCTCATGGCTGCTGGCTGTGCTTGTGAGGTCACAGCAGACTCAGTGCCTCATAGTTTAGTGTCCAGCGTCCCCTGCTGGCTCTGCTTGTGAGGTCACAGCAGCCTCAGTGCCTCCTAGTTTAGTGTGCAGCGCCCCCTGCTGGCTGTGCTTGTGAGGTCACAGCAGCCTCAGTGCCTCCTCTGCCAGTGGCAGTCTCATGGCTGCTGGCTGTGCTTGTGAGGTCACAGCAGCCTCAGAGCCTCCTAGGCCAGTGGCAGGCTCATGGCTGCTGGCTGTGCTTGTGAGGTCACAGCAGCCTCAGTGTCTCATAGTTTAGTGTCCAGCGTCCCCTGCTGGCTCTGCTTGTGAGGTCACAGCAGCCTCAGTGCCCGGTAGGCCCGTGGCAGGCTCATGGCTGCTGGCTGTGCTTGTGACGTCACAGCAGCCTCAGTGCCTCCTCTGCCAGTGGCAGTCTCATGGCTGCTGGCTGTGCTTTTGAGGTCACGGAAGCCTCAGTGCCTCCTCTGCCAGTGGCAGTGTCATGGCTGCTGGCTGTGTTTGTGAGGTCACAGCAGACTCAGTGCCTCTCAGGGCAGTATTAGGCTCATGGCTGCTGGCTGTGCTTGTGAGCTCACAGCAGCCCGAATGCCTCCTAGCCCAATGTCAGGGTCATGGCTGCTGGCTGTGCTTCTGAGGTCACAGAAGCCTGAATGCCTCTGAGGCCAGTGGAAATCTCATGGCTGCCGGCTGTGCTTGTGAAGTCACAGCAGCCTCAGTGCCTCCTAGGTTAGTGTCCATCGCCCCCTACTGCCTGTGCTTGTGAGGTCACAGCAGACTCAGTGCCTGATAAGTTATCTCCAGTGCCCCCTGCTGGCTGTGCTTGTGAGGTCACAGCAGCCGCAGTGCCTCCTCTGCCAGTGTCAGGCTCATGGCTGCTGGCTGTGCTTGTGGGGTCAAAGCAAACCCAGTGCCTCTCGGGCCAGTATCAGGCTCATGGCTGCTGGCTGTGCTTGTGAGGTCACAGCAGCCTGAATGCCTCTGAGGCCAGTGGCAGGCTCATGGCTGCTGGCTGTGCTTGTGAGGTCACAGCAGCCTCAGTGCCTCATAGTTTAGAGTCCAGCGTCCCCTCCTGGCTATGATTGTGAGGTCACAGCAGCCTCAGTGCCTCCTAAGTTAGTGTGCAGGGCCCCCTGCTGGCTGTGCTTGTGAGGTCACAGCAGCCTCAGTGCCTCTCAGGCCAGTATCATGCTCATGGCTGATGGCTGTGCTTGTGAGGTCACAGCAGCCTCAGTGCCTCCTCTGCCAGTGTCAGGCTCATGGCTGCTGGCTGTACTTCTGAGGTCACAGAAGCCTGAATGCATCCTAGGCCTGTGGCAGGCTCATGGCTGCTGGCTGGGATTGTGAGGTCACAGCAGCCTCAGTGCCTCATAGTTTAGTGTCCAGCGTATCCTACTGGATGTGCTTGTGAGGTCACAGCAGACTCAGTGCCTGATAGGTTATCTCCAGTGCCCCCTGCTGGCTCTGCTTGTGAGGTCACAGCAGTCTCAGTGCCTCACAGGCCAGTGTCAGGCTCATGGCTGCTGGCTGTGCTTCTGAGGTCACAGCAGCCTCAGTGTCTCCGTGGATAGTGCCATGCTCATGGCTGCTGGCTGTGCTTTTGAGGTCACGGAAACCTCAGTGCCTCCTCTGCCAGTGGCAGGCTCATGGCTGCTGGCTGTGCTTGTGAGGTCACAGCAGCCTCAGTGTCTCCGTGGATAGTGCCATGCTCATGGCTGCTGGCTGTGCTTTTGAGGTCACAGCAACCACAGTGCCTCTCAGTCCAGTATCAGACTAATGGCTGCTGGCTGTGCTTGTGAGCTCACAGCAGCCTCAGTGTCTCACAGGCCAGCATCAGGCTCATGGCTGCTGGCTGTGCTTGTGACGTCACAGCAGCCTCAGTGCCTCTGAGGCCCGTGGCAGGCTCATGGCTGCTGGCTGTGCTTGTGAGGTCACAGCAGCCTCAGTGCCTCTGAGGCCCGTGGCAGGCTCATGGCTGCTGGCTGTGCTTGTGAGGTCACAGCAGCCTCAGTGCCTCTCAGGCCAGTATCATGCTCATGGCTGATGGCTGTTCTTGTGAGGTCACAGCAGCCTCAGTGCCTCCTCTGCCAGTGTCAGGCTCATGGCTGCTGGCTGTACTTCTGAGGTCACAGAAGCCTGAATGCATCCTAGGCCTGTGGCAGGCTCATGGCTGCTGGCTGGGATTGTGAGGTCACAGCAGCCACAGTGCCTCATAGTTTAGTGTCCAGCGTATCCTACTGGATGTGCTTGTGAGGTCACAGCAGCCTCAGTGCCTGATAGATTATCTACAGTGCCCCCTGCTGGCTGTGCTTGTGAGGTCACAGCAGCTTCAGTGCCTCTCAGGGCAGTATTAGGCTCATGGCTGCTGGCTGTGCTTGTGATGTCATAGCAGCCCGAATGCCTCCTAGCCCAGTGTCAGGGTCATGGCTGCTGGCTGTGCTTCTGAGGTCACAGAAGCCTGAATGCCTCTGAGGCCAGTGGAAATCTCATGGCTGCTGGCTGTGCTTGTGACGTCACAGCAGCCTCAGTGCCTCATAGTTTAGAGTCTAGCGTCCCCTGCTTGCTCTGCTTGTGAGGTCACAGCAGCCTCAGTGCCTCTCAGGCCAGTATCAGGCTCACGGCTGCTGGCTGTGCTTATGACGTCACAGCAGCCTGAGTGCCTCCTAGGCCAGTGTCAGGTTCATGGTTGCTGGCTGTGCTTGTGAGGTCACAGCAGCCTGAGTGCCTCCTAGACCAGTGTCAGGCTCATGGCTGCTGGCTGTGCTTGTGAGGTCACAGAAGCCTGAATGCCTCTGAGGCCAGTGGCAGGCTCATGGCTGCTGGCTGTGCTTGTGAGGTCACAGCAGCCTCAGTGTCTCCGTGGATAGTACCATGCTCATGGCTGCTGGCTGTGCTTGTGAGGTCACAGCAGCCTCAGTGCCTCTGAGGCCAGTATCATGCCTATGGCTGCTGGCTGTGATTGTGAGGTCACAGCAGCCTGAATGCCTCTGAGGCCAGTGGCAGGCTCATGGCTGCTGGCTGTGCTTGTGAGGCCACAGCAGCCTCAGTGCCTCATAGTTTAGAGTCCAGCGTCCCCTCCTGGCTATGATTGTGAGGTCACAGCAGCCTCAGTGACTCCTAAGTTAGTGTGCAGGGCCCCCTGCTGGCTGTGCTTGTGAGGTCACAGCAGCCTCAGTGCCTCTCAGGCCAGTATCATGCTCATGGCTGATGGCTGTGCTTGTGAGGTCACAGCAGCCTCAGTGCCTCCTCTGCCAGTGTCAGGCTCATGGCTGCTGGCTGTACTTCTGAGGTCACAGAAGGCTGAATGCATCCTAGGCCTGTGGCAGGCTCGTGGCTGCTGGCTGAGACTGTGAGGTCACAGCAGCCTCAGTGCCTCATAGTTTAGTGTCCAGCATCCCCTACTGGCTGTGCTTCTGAGGTCACAGCAGCCTCGGAGCCTCTGAGGCCAGTGGCAGGTTCATGGCTGCTGGCTGTGCTTGTGAGGTCACAGCAGCCTCAGTGGCTCCTAGGTTAGTGTTCATCGCCCCCTGCTGGCTGTGCTTGTGAGGTCACAGCAGACTCAGTTCCTGATAGGTTTTCTCCAGTGCCCCCTGCTGGCTGTGCTTGTGAGGTCACAGCAGCCTCAGTGCCTCTCAGGCCAGTATCATGCTCATGGCTGCTGGCTGTGCTTGTGAGGTCACAGCAGACTCAGTGCCTCATAGTTTAGTGTCCAGCGTCCCCTGCTGGCTCTGGTTGTGAGGTCACAGCAGCCTCAGTGCCTCCTCTGCCAGTGTCAGGCTCATGGCTGCTGGCTGTGCTTGTGAGGTCACAGCAGACTCAGTTCCTGATAGGTTTTCTCCAGTGCCCCCTGCTGGCTGTGCTTCTGAGGTCACAGCAGCCTCAGTGCCTCTCAGGCCAGTATCATGCTCATGGCTGCTGGCTGTGCTTGTGAGGTCACAGCAGACTCAGTGCCTCCTAGTTTAGTGTGCAGCGCCCCCTGCTGGCTGTGCTTGTGACGTCACAGCAGCCTCAGTGCCTCCTCTGCCAGTGTCAGGCTCATGGCTGCTGGCTGTGCTTGTGAGATCACAGCAGCCTGAATGCCTCCTAGACCAGTGTCAGGGTCATGGATGCTGGCTGTCTTTCTGAGGTCACAGAAGCCTGAATGCCTCCTCTGCCAGTGGCAGTCTCATGGCTGCTGGCTGTGCTTGTGAGGTCACAGCAGCCTCAGTGCCTCTGAGGCCAGTGGCAGGCTCATGGCTGCTGGCTGTGCTTGTGACGTCACAGCAGCCTCAGTGTCTCATAGTTTAGTGTCCAGCGTCCCCTGCTGGCTCTGCTTGTGAGGTCACAGCAGCCTCAGTGTCCCCTAGGCCCGTGGCAGGCTCATGGCTGCTGGCTGTGCTTGTGACGTCACAGCAGCCTCAGTGCCTCCTCTGCCAGTGGCAGTCTCATGGCTGCTGGCTGTGCTTTTGAGGTCACGGAAACCTCAGTGCCTCCTCTGCCAGTGGCAGGCTCATGGCTGCTGGCTGTGCTTGTCAGGTCACAGCAGCCTCAGTGTCTCCGTGGATAGTGCCATGCTCTGGCTGCTGGCTGTGCTTTTGAGGTCACAGCAACCACAGTGCCTCTCAGTCCAGTATCAGACTAATGGCTGCTGGCTGTGCTTGTGAGCTCACAGCAGCCTCAGTGTCTCACAGGCCAGCATCAGGCTCATGGCTGCTGGCTGTGCTTGTGACGTCACAGCAGCCTCAGTGCCTCTGAGGCCCGTGGCAGGCTCATGGCTGCTGGCTGTGCTTGTGAGGTCACAGCAGCCTCAGTGCCTCTGAGGCCCGTGGCAGGCTCATGGCTGCTGGCTGTGCTTGTGAGGTCACAGAAGCCTGAATGCCTCTGAGGCCAGTGGCAGGCTCATGGCTGCTGGCTGTCATTGTGAAGTCACAGCAGCCCCAGTGCCTCCTCTGCCAGTGTCAGCCTCATGGCTGCTGGCTGTGCTTCTGAGGTCACAGCAGCCTCAGTGTCTCCGTGGATAGTACCATGCTCATGGCTGATGGCTGTGCTTGTGAGGTCACAGCAGCCTCAGTGCCTCTGAGGCCAGTGGCAGGCTCATGGCTGCTGGCTGTGCTTGTGAGGTCACAGCAGCCTCAGTGCCTCATAGTTTAGAGTCCAGCGTCCCCTCCTGGCTATGATTGTGAGGTCACAGCAGCCTCAGTGCCTCCTAAGTTAGTGTGCAGGGCCCGCTGCTGGCTGTGCTTGTGAGGTCACAGCAGCCTCAGTGCCTCTCAGGCCAGTATCATGCTCATGGCTGATGGCTGTGCTTGTGAGGTCACAGCAGCCTCAGTGCCTCCTCTGCCAGTGTCAGGCTCATGGCTGCTGGCTGTACTTCTGAGGTCACAGAAGCCTGAATGCATCCTAGGCCTGTGGCAGGCTCATTGCTGCTGGCTGGGATTGTGAGGTCACAGCAGCCTCAGTGCCTCATAGTTTAGTGTCCAGCGTATCCTACTGGACGTGCTTGTGAGGTCACAGCAGACTCAGTGCCTGATAGGTTATCTCCAGTGCCCCCTGCTGGCTCTGCTTGTGAGGTCACAGCAGTCTCAGTGCCTCACAGGCCAGTGCCATGCTCATGGCTGCTGGCTGTGCTTTTGAGGACACAGCAACCACAGTGCCTCTCAGTCCAGTATCAGGCTAATGGCTGCTGGCTGTGCTTGTGAGCTCACAGCAGCCTCAGTGTCTCACAGGCCAGCATCAGGCTCATGGCTGCTGGCTGTGCTTGTGACGTCACAGCAGCCTCAGTGCCTCTGAGGCCCGTGGCAGGCTCATGGCTGCTGGCTGTGCTTGTGAGGTCACAGCAGCCTCAGTGCCTCTGAGGCCCGTGGCAGGCTCATGGCTGCTGGCTGTGCTTGTGAGTTCACAGCAGCCTCAGTGCCTCCGAGGCCAGTATCAGGCTCATGGCTGCTGACTGTGCTTCTGAGGTCACAGAAGCCTGAATGCCTCCTAGGCCAGTGGCAGGCTCATGGCTGCTGGCTGTGCTTGTGACTTCACAGCAGCCTCAGTGCCTCATAGTTTAGTGTCTAGCGTCCCCTGCTTGCTCTGCTTGTGAGGTCACAGCAGCCTCAGTGCCTCAAAAGTTAGTGTGCAGCGCCCCCTGCTGGCTGTGCTTGTGAGGTCACAGCAGCCTCAGTGCCTCTCAGGCCAGTATCAAGCTCACGGCTGCTGGCTGTGCTTATGACGTCACACCAGCCTGAGTGCCTCCTAGGCCAGTGTCAGGTTCATGGTTGCTGGCTGTGCTTGTGAGGTCACAGCAGCCTGAGTGCCTCCTAGACCAGTGTCAGGCTCATGGCTGCTGGCTGTGCTTGTGAGGTCACAGAAGCCTGAATGCCTCTGAGGCCAGTGGCAGGCTCATGGCTGCTGGCTGTCATTGTGAAGTCACAGCAGCCCCAGTGCCTCCTCTGCCAGTGTCAGCCTCATGGCTGCTGGCTGTGCTTCTGAGGTCACAGCAGCCTCAGTGTCTCCGTGGATAGTACCATGCTCATGGCTGCTGGCTGTGCTTGTGAGGTCACAGCAGCCTCAGTACCTCTGAGGCCAGTATCATGCCTGTGGCTGCTGGCTGTGATTGTGAGGTCACAGCAGCCTGAATGCCTCTGAGGCCAGTGGCAGGCTCATGGCTGCTGGCTGTGCTTGTGAGGCCACAGCAGCCTCAGTGCCTCATAGTTTAGAGTCCAGCGTTCCCTCCTGGCTATGATTGTGAGGTCACAGCAGCCTCAGTGACTCCTAAGTTAGTGTGCAGGGCCCCCTGCTGGCTGTGCTTGTGAGGTCACAGCAGCCTCAGTGCCTCTCAGGCCAGTATCATGCTCATGGCTGATGGCTGTGCTTGTGAGGTCACAGCAGCCTCAGTGCCTCCTCTGCCAGTGTCAGGCTCATGGCTGCTGGCTGTACTTCTGAGGTCACAGAAGCCTGAATGCATCCTAGGCCTGTGGCAGGCTCGTGGCTGCTGGCTGAGACTGTGAGGTCACAGCAGCCTCAGTGCCTCATAGTTTAGTGTCCAGCATCCCCTACTGGCTGTGCTTCTGAGGTCACAGCAGCCTCGGAGCCTCTGAGGCCAGTGGCAGGCTCATGGCTGCTGGCTGTGCTTGTGAGGTCACAGCAGCCTCAGTGGCTCCTAGGTTAGTGTTCATCGCCCCCTGCTGGCTGTGCTTGTGAGGTCACAGCAGACTCAGTTCCTGATAGGTTTTCTCCAGTGCCCCCTGCTGGCTGTGCTTCTGAGGTCACAGCAGCCTCAGTGCCTCTCAGGCCAGTATCATGCTCATGGCTGCTGGCTGTGCTTGTGAGGTCACAGCAGACTCAGTGCCTCATAGTTTAGTGTCCAGCGTCCCCTGCTGGCTCTGCTTGTGAGGTCACAGCAGCCTCAGTGCCTCCTAGTTTAGTGTGCAGCGCCCCCTGCTGGCTGTGCTTGTGACGTCACAGCAGCCTCAGTGCCTCCTCTGCCAGTGTCAGGCTCATGGCTGCTGGCTGTGCTTGTGAGATCACAGCAGCCTGAATGCCTCCTAGACCAGTGTCAGGGTCATGGATGCTGGCTGTCTTTCTGAGGTCACAGAAGCCTGAATGCCTCCTCTGCCAGTGGCAGTCTCATGGCTGCTGGCTGTGCTTGTGAGGTCACAGCAGCCTCAGTGCCTCTGAGGCCAGTGGCAGGCTCATGGCTGCTGGCTGTGCTTGTGACGTCACAGCAGCCTCAGTGTCTCATAGTTTAGTGTCCAGCGTCCCCTGCTGGCTCTGCTTGTGAGGTCACAGCAGCCTCAGTGCCCCCTAGGCCCGTGGCAGGCTCATGGCTGCTGGCTGTGCTTGTGACGTCACAGCAGCCTCAGTGCCTCCTCTGCCAGTGGCAGTCTCATGGCTGCTGGCTGTGCTTTTGAGGTCACGGAAACCTCAGTGCCTCCTCTGCCAGTGGCAGGCTCATGGCTGCTGGCTGTGCTTGTGAGGTCACAGCAGACTCAGTGCCTCCTAGGTTAGTGTCCATCGCCCCCTACTGGCTGTGCTTGTGAGGTCACAGCAGCCTCAGTGCCTTCTAGGTTAGTGTCCATCGCCCCCTACTGGCTGTGCTTGTGAGGTCACAGCAGACTCAGTGCCTGATAAGTTATCTCCAGTGCCCCCTGCTGGCTGTGTTTGTGAGGTCACAGCAGCCGCAGTGCCTCCTCTGCCAGTGTCAGGCTCATGGCTGCTGGCTGTGCTTGTGGGGTCAAAGCAAACCCAGTGCCTCTCAGGCCAGTATCATGCTCATGGCTGCTGGCTGTGCTTGTGAGGTCACAGCAGCCTGAATGCCTCTGAGGCCAGTGGCAGGCTCATGGCTGCTGGCTGTGCTTGTGAGGTCACAGCAGCCTCAGTGCCTCATAGTTTAGAGTCCAGCGTCCCCTCCTGGCTATGATTGTGAGGTGACAGCAGCCTCAGTGCCTCCTAAGTTAGTGTGCAGGGCCCCCTGCTGGCTGTGCTTCTGAGGTCACAGCAGCCTCAGTGCCTCTCAGGCCAGTATCATGCTCATGGCTGATGGCTGTGCTTGTGAGGTCACAGCAGCCTCAGTGTCTCACAGGCCAGCATCAGGCTCATGGCTGCTGGCTGTGCTTGTGACGTCACAGCAGCCTCAGTGCCTCTGAGGCCCGTGGCAGGCTCATGGCTGCTGGCTGTGCTTGTGAGGTCACAGCAGCCTCAGTGCCTCTGAGGCCCGTGGCAGGCTCATGGCTGCTGGCTGTGCTTGTGAGGTCACAGCAGCCTCAGTGCCTCCGAGGCCAGTATCAGGCTCATGGCTGCTGACTGTGCTTCTGAGGTCACAGAAGCCTGAATGCCTCCTAGGCCAGGGGCAGGCTCATGGCTGCTGGCTGTGCTTGTGACGTCACAGCAGCCTCAGTGCCTCATAGTTTAGTGTCTAGCGTCCCCTGCTTGCTCTGCTTGTGAGGTCACAGCAGCTTCAGTGCCTCAAAAGTTAGTGTGCAGCGCCCCCTGCTGGCTGTGCTTGTGAGGTCACAGCAGCCTCAGTGCCTCCTAGGCCAGTGTCAGGTTCATGGTTGCTGGCTGTGCTTGTGAGGTCACAGCAGCCTGAGTGCCTCCTAGACCAGTGTCAGGCTCATGGCTGCTGGCTGTGCTTGTGAGGTCACAGCAGCCTGAATGCCTCTGAGGCCAGTGGCAGGCTCATGGCTGCTGGCTGTGCTTCTGAGGTCACAGCAGACTCAGTGCCTCCGAGGCCAATAGCAGGCTCATGGCTGCTGGCTGTGCTTGTGAGGTCAGAGCAGCCTGAGTGCCCCCTAGGCCCGTGGCAGTCTCATGGTTGCTGGCTGTGCTTGTGAGGTCACAGAAGCCTCAGTGCCTCCTCTGCCAGTGGCAGGGTCATGGCTGCTGGCTATGATTGTGAGGTCACAGCAGCCTCAGTGTCTCCGTGGATAGTGCCATGCTCATGGCTGCTGGCTGTGCTTGTGACGTCACAGCAGCCTCAATTCCTCCTAGGTTAGTGTCCAGCGTCCCCTGCTGGCTGTGCTTGTGAGGTCACAGCAGACTCAGTGCCTCAAAAGTTAGTGTGCAGCGCCCCCTGCTGGCTGTGCTTGTGAGGTCATAGCAGCCTCAGTGCCTCTCAGGCCAGTATCAGGCTCATGGCTGCTGGCTGTGCTTGTGACGTCACAGCAGCCTCAGTGCCTCCTCTGCCAGTGCCATGCTCATGGCTGCTGGCTGTGCTTGTGAGGTCACAGCAGCCTCAGTGCCTCCGAGGCCAGTATCAGGCTCATGGCTGCTGGCTGTGTATGTGAGGTCAAAGCAGCCTCAGTGCCTCATAGTTTAGAGTCCAGCGTCCCCTCCTGGCTATGATTGTGAGGTCACAGCAGCCTCAGTGCCTCCTAAGTTAGTGTGCAGGGCCCGCTGCTGGCTGTGCTTGTGAGGTCACAGCAGCCTCAGTGCCTCCCAGGCCAGTGTCAGGCTCATGGCTGCTGGCTGTGCTTGTGAGGTCACAGCAGCCTCAGTGCCTCCTCTGCCAGTGTCAGGCTCATGGCTGCTGGCTGTACTTCTGAGGTCACAGAAGCCTGAATGCCTCCTAGGCCTGTGCCATGCTCATGGCTGCTGGCTGTCCTTGTGACATCACAGCAGCCTCAATTCCTCCTAGGTTAGTGTCCAGCGTCCCCTACTGGCTGTGCTTGTGAGGTCACAGTAGACTCAGTGCCTGATAGGTTATCTCCAGTGCCCCCTGCTGGCTCTGCTTGTGAGGTCACAGCAGCCTGAATGCCTTCTGGCCCAGTGTCAGGGTCATGGCTGCTGGCTGTGCTTGTGAGGTCACAGAAGCCTCAGTGCCTCCTCTGCCAGTGGCAGGCTCATGGCTGCTGGCTGTGCTTCTGAGGTCACAGCAGCCTCAGTGCCTTATAGGTTAGTGTGCAGGGCCCCCTACTGGCTGTGCTTGTGAGCTCACAGCAGCCTCAGTGCCTCCCAGGCCAATATCAGGCTTCTGGCTGCTTTCTGTGCTTGTGAGGTCACAGCAGCCTCAGTGCCTCCTCTGCCAGTGTCAGGCTCATGGCTGCTGCCTGTGCTTGTGAGGTCACAGCAGCCTCAGTGCCTCTCAGGCCAGTAGCAGGCTCATGGCTGATGGCTGTGCTTGTGAGGTCACAGCAACCTCAGTGCCTCTCAGGCCAGTATCAGGCTCATGGCTGATGGCTGTTCTTGTGAGGTCACAGCAGCCTGAATGCCTCCTAGGCCAGTGGCAGGCTCATGGCTGCTGGCTGTGCTTGTGAGGTCACAGCAGCCTCAGTGCCTCATAGTTTAGTGTCCAGCGTCCCCTGCTGGCTCTGCTTGTGAGGTCACAGCAGCCTCAGTGCCTCAAAAGTTAGTGTGCAGCGCCCCCTGCTGGCTGTGCTTGTGAGGTCACAGCAGCCTCAGTGTCTCACAGGCCAGTGGCAGGCTCATGGCTGCTGGCTGTGCTTGTGAGGTCACAGCAGCCTCAGTGCCTCTGAGGCCAGTGTCAGGCTCATGGCTGTTGGCTGTACTTCTGAGGTCACAGAAGCCTGAATGCATCCTAGGCCTGTGGCAGGCTCATGGCTGCTGGCTGGGATTGTGAGGTCACAGCAGCCTCAGTGCCTCTTAGGTTAGTGTCCATCGCCCCCCACTGGCTGTGCTTGTGAGGTCACATCAGCCTCAGTGCCTCATAGTTTAGTGTCCAGCATCCCCTACTGGCTGTGCTTGTGAGGTCACAGTAGACTCAGTGCCTGATAGGTTATCTCCAGTGCCCCCTGCTGGCTCTGCTTGTGAGGTCACAGCAGTCTCAGTACCTCACAGGCCAGTGTCAGGCTCATGGCTGCTGGCTGTGCTTCTGAGGTCACAGCAGCCTCAGTGTCTCCGTGGATAGTGCCATGCTCATGGCTGCTGGCTGTGCTTGTGAGCTCACAGCAGCCTCAGTGTCTCACAGGCCAGCATCAGGCTCATGGCTGCTGGCTGTGCTTGTGAGCTCACAGCAGCCTCAGTGTCTCACAGGCCAGCATCAGGCTCATGGTTGCTGGCTGTGCTTGTGACGTCACAGCAGCCTCAGTGCCTCTGAGGCCCGTGGCGGGCTCATGGCTGCTGGCTGTGCTTGTGAGGTCACAGCAGCCTCAGTGCCTCTGAGGCCCGTGGCAGGCTCATGGCTGCTGGTTGTGCTTGTGAGGTCACAGCAGACTCAGTGCCTCTCAGGCCAGTATCAGGCTCATGGCTGCTGGCTGTGCTTGTGAGCTCACAGCAGCCCGAATGCCTCCTAGCCCAGTGTCAGGGTCATGGCTGCTGGCTGTGCTTGTGAGGTCACAGCAGCCTCAGTGCCTCCTAGGTTAGTGTCCATCGCCCCCTACTGGCTGTGCTTGTTAGGTCACAGCAGCCTCAGTGCCTTCTAGGTTAGTGTCCATCGCCCCCTACTGGCTGTGCTTGTGAGGTCACAGCAGACTCAGTGCCTGATAAGTTATCTCCAGTGCCCCCTGCTGGCTGTGTTTTTCATGTCACAGCAGCCGCAGTGCCTCCTCTGCCAGTGTCAGGCTCATGGCTGCTGGCTGTGCTTGTGGGTCAAAGGAAACCCAGTGCCTCTCAGGCCAGTATCAGGCTCATGGCTGATGGCTGTGCTTGTGAGGTCACAGCAGCCTGAATGCCTCTGAGGCCAGTGGCAGGCTCATGGCTGCTGGCTGTGCTTGTGAGGTCACAGCAGCCTCAGTGCCTCATAGTTTAGAGTCCAGCGTCCCCTCCTGGCTATGATTGTGAGGTCACAGCAGCCTCAGTGACTCCTAAGTTAGTGTGCAGGGCCCCCTGCTGGCTGTGCTTCTGAGGTCACAGCAGCCTCAGTGCCTCTCAGGCCAGTATCATGCTCATGGCTGATGGCTGTGCTTGTGAGGTCACAGCAGCCTCAGTGCCTCCTCTGCCAGTGTCAGGCTCATGGCTGCTGGCTGTACTTCTGAGGTCACAGAAGGCTGAATGCATCCTAGGCCTGTGGCAGGCTCATGGCTGCTGGCTGGGATTGTGAGGTCACAGCAGCCTCAGTGCCTCATAGTTTAGTGTCCAGCATCCCCTACTGGATGTGCTTGTGAGGTCACAGCAGACTCAGTGCCTGATAGGTTATCTCCAGTGCCCCCTGCTGGCTCTGCTTGTGAGGTCACAGCAGTCTCAGTGCCTCACAGGCCAGTGTCAGGCTCATGGCTGCTGGCTGTGCTTCTGAGGTCACAGCAGCCTCAGTGTCTCCGTGGCTAGTGCCATGCTCATGGCTGCTGGCTGTGCTTTTGAGGTCACAGCAACCACAGTGCCTCTCAGTCCAGTATCAGGCTCATGGCTGCTGGCTGTGCTTGTGAGGTCACAGCAGCCTCAGTGCCTCCGAGGCCAGTATCAGGCTCATGGCTGCTGACTGTGCTTCTGAGGTCACAGAAGCCTGAATGCCTCCTAGGCCAGGGGCAGGCTCATGGCTGCTGGCTGTGCTTCTGACGTCACAGCAGCCTCAGTGCCTCATAGTTTAGTGTCTAGCGTCCCCTGCTTGCTCTGCTTGTGAGGTCACAGCAGCCTCAGTGCCTCAAAAGTTAGTGTGCAGGGCCCCTGCTGGCTGTGCTTGTGAGGTCACAGCAGCCTCAGTGCCTCCTAGGCCAGTGTCAGGTTCATGGTTGCTGGCTGTGCTTGTGAGGTCACAGCAGCCTGAGTGCCTCCTAGACCATTGTCAGGCTCATGGCTGCTGGCTGTGCTTGTGAGGTCACAGCAGCCTGAATGCCTCTGAGGCCAGTGGCAGGCTCATGGCTGCTGGCTGTGCTTCTGAGGTCACAGCAGACTCACTGCCTCCGAGGCCAATAGCAGGCTTGTGAGGTCACAGCAGCCTCAGTGCCTCCTAGGCCAGTGTCAGGTTCATGGTTGCTGGCTGTGCTTGTGAGGTCACAGCAGCCTGAGTGCCTCCTAGACCAGTGTCAGGCTCATGGCTGCTGGCTGTGCTTGTGAGGTCACAGCAGCCTGAATGCCTCTGAGGCCAGTGGCAGGCTCATGGCTGCTGGCTGTGCTTCTGAGGTCACAGCAGACTCAGTGCCTCCGAGGCCAATAGCAGGCTCATGGCTGCTGGCTGTGCTTGTGAGGTCACAGCAGCCTGAGTGCCCCCTAGGCCCGTGGCAGTCTCATGGTTGCTGGCTGTGCTTGTGAGGTCACAGAAGCATCAGTGCCTCCTCTGCCAGTTGCAGGGTCATGGCTGCTGGCTATGATTGTGAGGTCACAGCAGCCTTAGTGTCTCCGTGGATAGTGCCATGCTCATGGCTGCTGGCTGTGCTTGTGACGTCACAGCAGCCTCAAATCCTCCTAGGTTAGTGTCCAGCGTCCCCTGCTGGCTGTGCTTGTGAGGTCACAGCAGACTCAGTGCCTCAAAAGTTAGTGTGCAGGGCCCCTGCTGGCTGTGCTTGTGAGGTCACAGCAGCCTCAGTGCCTCCCAGGCCAGTGTCAGGCTCATGGCTGCTGGCTGTGCTTGTGAGGTCACAGCAGCCTCAGTGCCTCCTCTGCCAGTGTCAGGCTCATGGCTGCTGGCTGTACTTCTGAGGTCACAGAAGCCTGAATGCCTCCTAGGCCTGTGCCATGCTCATGGCTGCTGGCTGTCCTTGTGACATCACAGCAGCCTCAATTCCTCCTAGGTTAGTGTCCAGCGTCCCCTACTGGCTGTGCTTGTGAGGTCACAGTAGACTCAGTGCCTGATAGGTTATCTCCAGTGCCCCCTGCTGGCTCTGCTTGTGAGGTCACAGCAGCCTGAATGCCTCCTGGCCCAGTGTCAGGGTCATGGCTGCTGGCTGTGCTTGTGAGGTCACAGAAGCCTCAGTGCCTCCTCTGCCAGTGTCAGGCTCATGGCTGCTGGCTGTGCTTCTGAGGTCACAGCAGCCTCAGTGCCTTATAGATTAGTGTGCAGGGCCCCCTACTGGCTGTGCTTGTGAGCTCACAGCAGCCTCAGTGCCTCCCAGGCCAATATCAGGCTTCTGGCTGCTTTCTGTGCTTGTGAGGTCACAGCAGCCTCAGTGCCTCTGAGGCCAGTGGCAGGCTCATGGCTGCTGCCTGTGCTTGTGAGGTCACAGCAGCCTCAGTGCCTCTCAGGCCAGTATCAGGCTCAAGGCTGATGGCTGTGCTTGTGAGGTCACAGCAACCTCAGTGCCTCTCAGGCCAGTATCAGGCTCATGGCTGATGGCTGTGCTAGTGAGGTCACAGCAGCCTGAATGCCTCCTAGGCCAGTGGCAGGCTCATGGCTGCTGGCTGTGCTTGTGAGGTCACAGCAGCCTCAGTGCCTCATAGTTTAGTGTCCAGCGTCCCCTGCTGGCTCTGCTTGTGAGGTCACAGCAGACTCACTGCCTCAAAAGTTAGTGTGCAGCGCCCCCTACTGCCTGTGCTTGTGAGGTCACAGCAGCCTCAGTGTCTCACAGGCCAGTGGCAGGCTCATGGCTGCTGGCTGTGCTTGTGAGGTCACAGAAGCCTCAGTGCCTCTGAGGCCAGTGTCAGGCTCATGGCTGCTGGCTGTGCTTGTGAGCTCACAGCAGCCTGAATGCCTCTGAGGCCAGTGGCAGGCTCATGGCTGCTGGCTGTCATTGTGAAGTCACAGCAGCCCCAGTGCCTCCTCTGCCAGCGTCAGCCTCATGGCTGCTGGCTGTGCTTCTGAGGTCACAGCAGCCTCAGTGTCTCCGTGGATAGTAGCATGCTCATGGCTGCTGGCTGTGCTTGTGAGGTCACAGCAGCCTCAGTGCCTCTCAGGCCAGTATCATGCTCATGGCTGCTGGCTGTGCTTGTGAGGTCACAGCAGCCTGAATGCCTCTGAGGCCAGTGGCAGGCTCATGGCTGCTGGCTGTGCTTGTGAGGTCACAGCAGCCTCAGTGCCTCATAGTTTAGAGTCCAGCATCCCCTCCTGGCTATGATTGTGAGGTCACAGCAGCCTCAGTGCCTCATCGTTTAGTGTCTAGCACCCCCTGCTGGCTGTGCTCCTGAGGTCACAGCAGCCTCAGTGCCTCTCAGGCCAGTATCATGCTCATGGCTGATGGCTGTGCTTGTGAGGTCACAGCAGCCTCAGTGCCTCCTCTGCCAGTGTCAGGCTCATGGCTGTTGGCTGTACTTCTGAGGTCACAGAAGCCTGAATGCATCCTAGGCCTGTGGCAGGCTCATGGCTGCTGGCTGGGATTGTGAGGTCACAGCAGCCTCAGTGCCTCATAGTTTAGTGTCCAGCTTCCCCTACTGGCTGTGCTTGTGAGGTCACAGTAGACTCAGTGCCTCACAGGCCAGTGTCAGGCTCATGGCTGCTGGCTGTGCTTCTGAGGTCACAGCAGCCTCAGTGTCTCCGTGGATAGTGCCATGCTCATGGCTGCTGGCTGTGCTTGTGAGCTCACAGCAGCCTCAGTGTCCCACAGGCCAGCATCAGGCTCATGGCTGCTGGCTGTGCTTGTGAGCTCACAGCAGACTCAGTGTCTCACAGGCCAGCATCAGGCTCATGGCTGCTGGCTGTGCTTGTGACGTCACAGCAGCCTCAGTGCCTCTGAGGCCCGTGGCAGGCTCATGGCTGCTGGCTGTGCTTGTGAGGTCACAGCAGCCTCAGTGCCTCTGAGGCCCGTGGCAGGCTCATGGCTGCTAGTTGTGCTTGTGAGGTCACAGCAGCCTCAGTGCCTCCGAGGCCAGTATCAGGCTCATGGCTGCTGACTGTGCTTCTGAGGTCACAGAAGCCTGAATGCCTCCTAGGCCAGTGGCAGTCTCATGGCTGCTGGCTGTGCTTGTGACGTCACAGCAGCCTCAGTGCCTCATAGTTTAGTGTCTAGCGTCCCCTGCTTGCTCTGTTTGTGAGGTCACAGCAGCCTCAGTGCCTCAAAAGTTAGTGTGCAGGGCCCCTGCTGGCTGTGCTTGTGAGGTCACAGCAGACTCAGTGCCTCTCAGGCCAGTATCAGGCTCACGGCTGCTGGCTGTGCTTGTGACATCACAGCAGCCTCAGTGCCTCCTAGGCCAGTGTCAGGTTCATGGCTGCTGGCTGTGCTTGTGAGGTCACAGCAGCCTCAGAGCCTCTGAGGCCCGTGGCAGGCTCATGGCTGCTGGCTGTGCTTGTGAGGTCACACAAGCCTCAGTGCCTCTGAGGCCCGTGGCAGGCTCATGGCTGCTGGCTGTGCTTGTGAGGTCACAGCAGCCTCAGTGCCTCCGAGGCCAGTATCAGGCTCATGGCTGCTGACTGTGCTTCTGAGGTCACAGAAGCCTGAATGCCTCCTAGGCCAGTGGCAGGCTCATGGCTGCTGGCTGTGCTTGTGACGTCACAGCAGCCTCAGTGCCTCATAGTTTAGTGTCCAGCGTCCCCTGCTTGCTCTGCTTGTGAGGTCACAGCAGCCTCAGTGCCTCAAAAGTTCGTGTGCAGCGCCCCCTGCTGGCTGTGCTTGTGAGGTCACAGCAGCCTCAGTGCCTCTCAGGCCAGTATCAGGGTCACGGCTGCTGGCTGTGCTTGTGACGTCACAGCAGCCTGAGTGCCTCCTAGGCCAGTGTCAGGTTCATGGTTGCTGGCTGTGCTTGTGAGGTCACAGCAGCCTGAGTGCCTCCTAGACCAGTGTCAGGCTCATGGCTGCTGGCTGTGCTTCTGAGGTCACAGCAGACTCAGTGCCTACGAGGCCAATAGCAGGCTCATGGCTGCTGGCTGTGCTTGTGAGGTCAGAGCAGCCTGAGTGCCCCCTAGGCCCGTGGCAGTCTCATGGCTGCTGGCTGTGCTTGGGAGGTCACAGAAGCCTCAGTGCCTCCTCTGCCAGTGGCAGGGTCATGGCTGCTGGCTATGATTGTGAGGTCACAGCAGCCTCAGTGTCTCCGTGGATAGTGCCATGCTCATGGCTGCTGGCTGTGCTTGTGAGGTCACAGCAGCCTCAAATCCTCCTAGGTTAGTGTCCAGCGTCCCCTGCTGGCTGTGCTTGTGAGGTCACAGCAGACTCAGTGCCTCAAAAGTTACTGTGCAACGCCCCCTGCTGGCTGTGCTTGTGAGGTCATAGCAGCCTCAGTGCCTCTCAGGCCAGTATCAGGCTCATGGCTGCTGGCTGTGCTTGTGACGTCACAGCAGCCTCAGTGCATCCTAGGCCAGTATCAGGCTCATGCCTGCTGGCTGTGCTTCTGAGGTCACAGCAGCCTCAGTGCCTCATAGTTTACTGTCTAGCGTCCTCTGCTGGCTGTGATTGTGAGGTCACAGCAGACTCAGTGCCTCAAAAGTTAGTGTCCAGCGCCCCCTGCTGGCTGTGCTTTTGAGGTCACAGCAGCCGCGGTGCCTCCTCTGCCAGTGTCAGGCTCATGGCTGCTGGCTGTGCTTGTGAGGTCACAGCAGCCTCAGTGCCTCATAGTTTAGTGTCCAGCGTCCCCTGTTGGCCCTGCTTGTGAGGTCACAGCAGCCTCAGTGCCTCTGAGGCCAGTGGCAGTCTCATGGCTGCTGGCTGTGCTTGTGAGGTAACAGAAGCCTCAGTGCCTCTGAGGCCAGTGGCAGTCTCATGGCTGATGGCTGTGCTTCTGAGGTCACAGCAGCCTCAGTGTCTCCGTGGATAGTGCCATGCTCATGGCTGCTGCCTGTGCTTGTGAGGTCACAGCAGCCTGAATGCCTCCTAGGTTAGTGTCCAGCACCCCCTGCTGGCTGTGCTTGTGAGGTCACAGCAGACTCAGTGCCTCAAAAGTTAGTGTGCAGCGTCCCCTGCTGGCTGTGCTTGTGCGGTCACAGCAGACTCAGTGCCTCTCAGGCTAGTATCAGGCTCATGGCTGCTGGCTGTGCTTGTGACGTCACAGCACCCTCAGTGCCTCTTCTGCCAGTGCCATGCTCATGGCTGCTGGCTGTGCTTGTGAGGTCACAGCAGCCTCAGTGCCTCCTCTGCCTGTGGCAGTCTCATGGCTCCTGGCTGTGCTTTTGAGGTCACAGAAGCCTCAGTGCCTCCTAGGTCAGTATCAGGCTCATGGCTGCTGGCTGTGCTTGTGAGGTCACAGCAGCCTCAGTGCCTCAAAGTTTAATATCCAGCGTCCCCTGCTGGCTGTGCTTGTGAGGTCACAGCAGCCTCAGTGCCTCATAGTTTAGTGTCCAGTGTCCCCTGCTGGCTCTGCTTGTGAGGTCACAGCAGACTCAGTGCCTCAAAAGTTAGTGTGCAGCACCCCCTGCTGGCTGTCCTTGTGAGGTCACAGAAGCCTCAGTGCCTCCTCTGCCAGTGTCAGTCTCATGGCTGCTGGCTGTGCTTGTGATGTCACAGCAGCCTCAGTGCCTCTCAGGCCAGTATCACGCTCATGGCTGCTGGCTGTGCTTCTGAGGTCACAGCAGCCTCAGTGCCTCCTAGGCCCGTTGTAGTCTCATGGCTGCTGGCTGTGCTTGTGACGTCACAGCAGCCTGACTGCCTCCTAGGCCCGTGGCAGTGTCATGGCTGCTGGCTGTGCTTGTGAGGTCACAGCAGCCTGAGTGCCTCCTCTGCCAGTGGCAGTCTCATGGCTGCTGGCTGTGCTTGTGACGTCACAGCAGCCTCAGTGCCTCCTGTGCCAGTGGCAGTCTCATAGCTGCTGGCTATGCTTGTGAGGTCACAGCAGACTCAGTGCCTCAAAAGTTAGTGTGCAGCGCCTCCTGCTGGCTGTGCTTGTGACGTCACAGCAGCCTCAGTGCCTCTCAGGCCAGTATCATGCTCATGCCTGCTGGCTGTGCTTCTGAGGTCACTGAAGCCTGAATGCCTCCTAGACCAGTGTCAGGCTCATGGCTGCTGGCTGTGCTTGTGAGGTCACAGAAGCCTGAATGCCTTCTAGGCCAGTGGCAGGCTCATGGCTGCTGGCTGTGCTTGTGAGGTCACAGCAGACTCAGTGCCTCACAGGCCAATTTCAGGCCCATGGCTGATGGCTGTGCTTGTGACGTCACAGCAGCCTCAGTGCCTCCTCTGCCAGTGGCAGTCTCATGGCTGCTGGCTGTGCTTGTGAGGTCACAGCAGACTCAGTGCCTCACAGGCCAATTTCAGGCCCATGGCTGATGGCTGTGCTTGTGACGTCACAGCAGCCTCAGTGCCTCCTAGGCCAGTGGCAGTCTCATGGCTGCTGGCTGTGCTTGTGAGGTCACAGCAGCCTCAGTGCCTCATAGTTTAGTGTCCTGTGTCCCCTGCTGGCTCTGCTTGTGAGGTCACAGCAGACTCAGTGCCTCACAGGCCAATTTCAGGCTCATGGCTGATGGCTGTGCTTGTGACGTCACAGCAGCCTCAGTGCATCCGAGGATAGTGCCATGCTCATGGCTGCTGGCTGTGCTTGTGAGGTCACAGCAGTCTCAGTGCCTCATAGTTTAGTGCCCTGCGTCCCCTACTGGCTCTGCTTGTAAGGTCACAGCAGCCTCAGTGCCTCTCAGGCCAGTGTCAGGGTCATGGCTGCTGGCTGTGCTTGTGAGGTCACAGCAGCCTCAGTGCCTCATAGTTTAGTGTCCAGCGTCCCCTGCTGGCTGTGCTTGTGAGGTCACAATAGACTCAGTGCCGCATACCTTAGAGTCCAGTGCCCCCTACGGGCTGTGCTCGTGAGGTCACAGCAGACTCAGTGCCTCCTAGGCCCGTGGCAGGCTCATGGCTGCTGGCTGTGCTTGTGACATCACAGCAGCCTCAGTGCCTCCTCTGCCAGGGGCAATCTCAGGGCTGCTGGCTGTGCTTGTGAGGTCACAGCAGCCTCAGTGCATCCTAGGTCAGTGTCCGTCGCCCCCTACTGGCTGTACTTGTGAGGTCACAGCAGCCTCAGTGCCTCATAGTTTAGTGTCCAGTGTCCCCTGCTGGCTCTGCTTGTGAGGTCACAACAGACTCAGTGCCTCAAAAGGTAGTGTGCAGCGCCTCCTGCTGGCTGTGCTTGTGAGGTCACAGCAGCCTCAGTGCCTCCTAGGCCAGTGTCAGGCTCATGGCTGCTGGCTGAGCTTGGGAGGTCACAGCAGTCTGAGTGCCTCCTAGGCCAGTGGCAGTCTCATGGCTGCTGGCTGTGCTTGTGAGGTCACAGCAGCCTCAGTGCCTCCTCTGCCAGTGCCATGCTCATGGCTGCTGGCTGTGCTTTTCAGGTCAAAGCAACCTCACTGCCTCTCAGGCCAGTATCAGGCTCATGGCTGCTGGCTGTGCTTCTGAGGTCACAGAAGCCTGAATGCCTCCTCTGCCAGTGGCAGGCTCATGGCTGCTGGCTGGGATTGTGAGGTCACAGCAGCCTCAGTGCCTCATTGCTTAGTGTGCAGCACCGCCTGCTGGCTGTGCTTCTGAGGTCACAGCAGCCTCAGTGCCTCCTAGGCCCGTGGCAGTGTCATGGCTGCTGGCTGTGCTTGTGAGGTCACAGCAGCCTCAGTGCCTCCTCTGCCAGTGGCAGTCTCATGGCTGCTGGCTGTGTTTGTGAGGTCACACAAGCCTCAGTGCCTCCTGTGCCAGTGGCAGTCTCATAGCTGCTGGCTATGCTTGTGAGGTCACAGCAGACTCAGTGCCTCAAAAGTTAGTGTGCAGCGCCTCCTGCTGGCTGTGCTTGTGACGTCACAGAAGCCTGAATGCCTTCTAGGCCAGTGGCAGGCTCATGGCTGCTAGCTGTGCTTGTGAGGCCACAGCAGCCTGAGTGCCTCCTCTGCCAGTGGCAGTCTCATGGCTGTTGGCTGTGCTTGTGAGCTCACAGCAGACTCAGTGCCTCATAGGGCAATATCAGGCTCATGGCTGATGGCTGTGCTTGTGACATCACAGCAGCCTCAGTGCCTCCTAGGCCAGTGGCAGGCTCATGGCTGCTGGCTGTGCTTGTGGTGTCACAGCAGCCTCAGTGCCTCCTCTGCCAGTGGCAGTCTCATGGCTGTTGGCTGTGCTTGTGAGGTCACAGCAGACTCAGTGCCTCACAGGCCAATTTCAGGCTCATGGCTGATGGCTGTGCTTGTGACATCACAGCAGCCTCAGTGCCTCCTAGGCCAGTGGCAGTCTCATGGCTGCTGGCTGTGCTTGTGAGGTCACAGCAGCCTCAGTGCCTCATAGTTTAGTGTCCAGTGTCCCCTGCTGGCTCTGCTTGTGAGGTCACAGCAGACTCAGTGTCTCATACGTTAGTGTGCAGCGCCCCCTGCTGGCTGTGCTTTTGAGGTCACAGCAGCCTCAGTGCCTCTCAGGCCAGTGTCAGGCTCCTGCCTGCTGGCTGTGCTTGTGAGGTCACAGCAACCTCAGTGCCTCTCAGGCCAGTGTCAGGCTCATGGCTGCTGGCTGTGCTTGTGAGGTCACAGCAGCCTCAGTGCCCCCTCTGCCAGTAGCAGGCTCATGGCTGCTGGCTGTGCTTGTGAGGTCACAGCAGCCTCAGTGCCCCCTCTGCCAGTAGCAGGCTCATGGCTGCTGGCTGTGCTTGTGAGGTCACAGCAGACTCAGTGCCATAAAAGTTAGTGTCCAGCGCCCCCTGCTGGCTGTGCTTGTGAGGTCACAGCAGACTCAGTGCCTCCTAGCTTAGTGTCCTTCGCCCCCTACTGGCTGTGCTTCTGAGGTCACAGCAGACTCACTGCCTCCTCTGCCAGTGTCAGGCTCATGGCTGCTGGCTGTCCTTCTGAAGTCACAGCATCCTCAGTGCCTCTCAGGCCAGTATCAGGCTCATGGCTGCTGGCTGTGCTTGTGAGCTCACAGCAGCCTGAATGCCTCCTAGCCCAGTGGCAGGCTCATGGCTGCTGGCTGTGCTTCTGAGATCACAGAAGCCTGAATGCCTCCTAGGCCAGTGGCAGGCTCATGGCTGCTGGCTGTGCTTGTGAGGTCACAGCAGCCTCAGTGCCTCATAGTTTAGTGTGCAGCGCCCCCTGCTGGCTGTGCTTCTGAGGTCTCAGCAGCCTGAGTGCCTCCTAGGCCCGTGGCAGGCTCATGGCTGCTGGCTGTGCTTGTGACGTCACAGCAGCCTCAGTGCCTTTCAGGTCAGTGGCATGCTCATGGCTGCTGGCTGTCCTTGTGAGGTCACAGAAGCCTCAGTGCCTCCTCTGCCACTGTCAGTCTCATGGCTGCTGGCTGTGCTTGTGAGGTCACAGCAACCTCAGTGCCTCTCAGGCCAGTATCATGCTCCTGCCTGCTGGCTGTGCTTGTGACGGCACAGAAGCCTGAATGCCTTCTAGGCCAGTGGCAGGCTCATGGCTGCTGGCTGTGCTTGTGAGGTCACAGCAGCCTCAGTGCCTCCTCTGCCAGTGGCAGTCTCATGGCTGCTGGCTGTGCTTGTGAGGTCACAGCAGACTCAATGCCTCACAGGCCAATATCAGGCTCATGGCTGATGGCTGTGCTTGTGACGTCACAGCAGCCTGAGTGCCTCCTAGGCCAGTTGCAGGCTCATGGCTGCTGGCTGTGCTTGTGAGGTCACAGCAGCCTCAGTGCCTCATAGTTTAGTGTCCAGTGTCCCCTGCTGGCTCTGCTTGTGAGGTCACAGCAGACTCAGTGTCTCATGCGTTAGTGTGCAGCGCCCCCTGCTGGCTGTGCTTGTGTGGTCACAGCAGCCTCAGTGCCTCTCAGGCCAGTATCAGGCTCCTGGCTGCTGGCTGTGCTTGTGACGTCACAGCAACCTCAGTGCCTCTCAGGCCAGTGTCAGGCTCATGGCTGCTGGCTGTGCTTGTGAGGTCACAGCAGCCTCAGTGCCCCCTCTGCCAGTAGCAGGCTCATGGCTGCTGGCTGTGCTTGTGAGGTCACAGCAGACTCAGTGCCTTAAAAGTTAGTGTCCAGCGCCCCCTGCTGGCTCTGCTTGTGAGGTCACAGCAGCCTCAGTGCCTCCTAGGCCAGTATCAGGCTCATGGCTGCTGGCTGTGCTTGTGAGGTCACAGCAGCCTGACTGCCTCCTAGGCCAGTGGCAGGCTCATGGCTGCTGGCTGTGCTTCTGAGGTCACAGCAGCCTCAGTGCCTCCTCTGCCAGTGGCAGTCTCATAGCTGCTGGCTGTGCTTGTGAGGTCACAGCAGACTCAGTGCCTCAAAAGTTAGTGTGCAGCGCCTCCTGCTGGCTGTGCTTGTGAGGTCACAGCAGCCTCAGTGCCTCTCAGGCCAGTGTCAGGGTCATGGCTGCTGGCTGTGCTTGTGAGGTCACAGAAGCCTGAATGCCTGCTAGGCCAGTGGCAGTCTCATGGCTGCTGGCTGTGCTTGTGAGGTCACAGCAGCCTCAGTGCCTCCTCTGCCAGTGGCAGTCTCATGGCTGCTGGTTTTGCTTGTGAGGTCACAGCAGCCTCAGTGCCTCCTAGGCCAGTGGCAGGCTCATGGCTGCTGGCTGTGCTTGTGAGGTCACAGTAGCCTGAGTGCCTCCTAGGCCAGTGGCAGGCTCCTGGCTGCTGGCTGTGACTGTGAGGTCATAGCAGCCTCAGTGCCTCACAGGCCAATATCAGGCTCAAGGCTGCTGGCTGTGCTTGTGACGTCACAGCAGCCTCAGTGCCTCCTAGGCCCGTGGCAGTGTCATGGCTGCTGGCTGTGCTTGTGAGGTCACAGAATACTCAGTGCCTCATAATTTAATGTCCAGCGTTCCCTACTGGCTGTGCTTGTGAGGTCACAGCAGCCTCAGTGCCTCCTCTGCCAGTGTCAGGCTCATGGCTGCTGGCTCTGCTTGTGAGCTCACACCAGCCTCAGTGCCTCCTCTGCCAGTGCCATGCTCATGGCTGCTGGCTGTGCTTGTGAGGTCACAGCAGACTCAGTGCCTCCTCTGCCAGTGCCATGGTTATGGCTGCTGGCTCTGCTTGTGACGTCACAGCAGCCTCAGTGCCTCTGAGGCCAGTGTCAGGCTCATGGCTGCTGGCTGTGCTTGTGAGGTCACAGCAGCCTGAATGCCTCATAGTTTAGTGTCCAGCGTCCCCTGCTGGTCCTGGTTGTGAGGTCACAGCTGACTCAGTGCCTCATAGGTTAGTGTGCCGCGCCCCCTGCTGGCTATGCTTGTGAGGTCACAGCAGCCTGAGTGCCTCCTAGGCCCGTGGCAGGCTCATGGCTGCTGGCTGTGCTTTTGACGTCACAGCAGCCTCAGTGCCTCCCAGGCCAGTGGCATGCTCATGGCTGCTGGCTGTCCTTGTGAGGTCACAGAAGCCTCAGTGCCTCTGAGGCCAGTGGCAGTCTCATGGCTGCTGGCTGTGCTTGTGAGGTCACAGCAGCCTCAGTGCCTCTCAGGCCAGTATCACGCTCATGGCTGCTGGCTGTGCTTCTGAGGTCACAGCAGCCTCAGTGCCTCCTAGGCCCGTGGCAGTCTCATGGCTGCTGGCTGTGCTTGTGACGTCACAGCAGCCTCAGTGCCTCCTAGGCCCGTGGCAGTGTCATGGCTGCTGGCTGTGCTTCTGAGGTCACAGCAGCCTCAGTGCCTCCTCTGCCAGTGGCAGTCTCATGGCTGCTGGCTGTGCTTGTGAGGTCACACAAGCCTCAGTGCCTCCTGTGCCAGTGGCAGTCTCATAGCTGCTGGCTATGCTTGTGAGGTCACAGCAGACTCAGTGCCTCAAAAGTTAGTGTGCAGCGCCTCCTGCTGGCTGTGCTTGTGACGTCACAGCAGCCTCAGTGCCTCTCAGGCCAGTATCATGCTCATGCCTGCTGGCTCTGCTTCTGAGGTCACAGCAGCCTGAATGCCTCCTAGACCAGTGTCAGGCTCATGGCTGCTGGCTGTGCTTGTGAGGTCACAGAAGCCTGAATGCCTTCTAGGCCAGTGGCAGGCTCATGGCTGCTGGCTGTGCTTGTGAGGTCACAGCAGCCTCAGTGCCTCCTCTGCCAGTGGCAGTCTCATGGCTGCTGGCTGTGCTTGTGAGGTCACAGCAGACTCAGTGCCTCACAGGCCAATTTCAGGCTCATGGCTGATGGCTGTGCTTGTGACGTCACAGCAGCCTCAGTGCCTCCTAGGCCAGTGGCAGTCTCATGGCTGCTGGCTGTGCTTGTGAGGTCACAGCAGCCTCAGTGCCTCATAGTTTAGTGTCCAGTGTCCCCTGCTGGCTCTGCTTGTGAGGTCACAGCAGACTCAGTGCCTCACAGGCCAATTTCAGGCTCATGGCTGATGGCTGTGCTTGTGACGTCACAGCAGCCTCAGTGCATCCGAGGATAGTGCCATGCTCATGGCTGCTGGCTGTGCTTGTGAGGTCACAGCAGCCTCAGTGCCTCATAGTTTAGTGTCCAGCGTCCCCTGCTGGCTGTGCTTGTGAGGTCACAATAGACTCAGTGCCGCATACCTTAGAGTCCAGTGCCCCCTACGGGCTGTGCTCGTGAGGTCACAGCAGACTCAGTGCCTCCTAGGCCCGTGGCAGGCTCATGGCTGCTGGCTGTGCTTGTGACATCACAGCAGCCTCAGTGCCTCCTCTGCCAGGGGCAATCTCAGGGCTGCTGGCTGTGCTTGTGAGGTCACAGCAGCCTCAGTGCCTCCTAGGTTAGTGTCCGTCGCCCCCTACTGGCTGTACTTGTGAGGTCACAGCAGCCTCAGTGCCTCATAGTTTAGTGTCCAGTGTCCCCTGCTGGCTCTGCTTGTGAGGTCACAACAGACTCAGTGCCTCAAAAGTTAGTGTGCAGTGCCTCCTGCTGGCTGTGCTTGTGAGGTCACAGCAGCCTCAGTGCCTCCTAGGCCAGTGTCAGGCTCATGGCTGCTGGCTGTGCTTGGGAGGTCACAGCAGTCTGAGTGCCTCCTAGGCCAGTGGCAGTCTCATGGCTGCTGGCTGTGCTTGTGAGGTCACAGCAGCCTCAGTGCCTCCTCTGCCAGTGCCATGCTCATGGCTGCTGGCTGTGCTTTTCAGGTCACAGCAACCTCACTGCCTCTCAGGCCAGTATCAGGCTCATGGCTGCTGGCTGTGCTTCTGAGGTCACAGAAGCCTGAATGCCTCCTCTTCCAGTGGCAGGCTCATGGCTGCTGGCTGGGATTGTGAGGTCACAGCAGCCTCAGTGCCTCATAGTTTAGTGTCCAGCGTGCCCTGCTGGCTGTGCTTCTGAGGTCACAGCAGCCTCAGTGCCTCATTGCTTAGTGTGCAGCACCGCCTGCTGGCTGTGCTTCTGAGGTCACAGCAGCCTCAGTGCCTCCTAGGCTAGTGGCAGTGTCATGGCTGCTGGCTGTGCTTGTGAGGTCACAGCAGCCTGAGTGCCTCCTCTGCCAGTGGCAGTCTCATGGCTGCTGGCTGTGCTTGTGAGGTCACACAAGCCTCAGTGCCTCCTGTGCCAGTGGCAGTCTCATAGCTGCTGGCTATGCTTGTGAGGTCACAGCAGACTCAGTGCCTCAAAAGTTAGTGTGCAGCGCCTCCTGCTGGCTGTGCTTGTGACGTCACAGCAGCCTCAGTGCCTCTCAGGCCAGTATCATGCTCATGCCTGCTGGCTGTGCTTCTGAGGTCACTGAAGCCTGAATGCCTCCTAGACCAGTGTCAGGCTCATGGCTGCTGGCTGTGCTTGTGAGGTCACAGAAGCCTGAATGCCTTCTAGGCCAGTGGCAGGCTCATGGCTGCTGGCTGTGCTTGTGAGGTCACAGCAGCCTCAGTGCCTCCTCTGCCAGTGGCAGTCTCATGGCTGCTGGCTGTGGTTGTGAGATCACAGCAGACTCAGTGCCTCACAGGCCAATTTCAGGCTCATGGCTGATGGCTGTGCTTGTGACGTCACAGCAGCCTCAGTGCCTCCTAGGCCAGTGGCAGTCTCATGGCTGCTGGCTGTGCTTGTGAGGTCACAGCAGCCTCAGTGCCTCATAGTTTAGTGTCCAGTGTCCCCTGCTGGCTGTGCTTTTGAGGTCACAGCAGCCTCAGTGCCTCACAGGCCAATTTCAGGCTCATGGCTGATGGCTGTGCTTGTGACGTCACAGCAGCCTCAGTGCATCCGAGGATAGTGCCATGCTCATGGCTGCTGGCTGTGCTTGTGAGGTCACAGCAGTCTCAGTGCCTCATAGTTTAGTGCCCTGCGTCCCCTACTGGCTCTGCTTGTAAGGTCACAGCAGCCTCAGTGCCTCTCAGGCCAGTGTCAGGGTCATGGCTGCTGGCTGTGCTTGTGAGGTCACAGCAGCCTCAGTGCCTCATAGTTTAGTGTCCAGCGTCCCCTGCTGGCTGTGCTTGTGAGGTCACAATAGACTCAGTGCCGCATACCTTAGAGTCCAGTGCCCCCTACGGGCTGTGCTCGTGAGGTCACAGCAGACTCAGTGCCTCCTAGGCCCGTGGCAGGCTCATGGCTGCTGGCTGTGCTTGTGACATCACAGCAGCCTCAGTGCCTCCTCTGCCAGGGGCAATCTCAGGGCTGCTGGCTGTGACTGTGAGGTCATAGCAGCCTCAGTGCCTCACAGGCCAATATCAGGCTCAAGGCTGCTGGCTGTGCTTGTGACGTCACAGCAGCCTCAGTGCCTCCTAGGCCCGTGGCAGTGTCATGGCTGCTGGCTGTGCTTGTGAGGTCACAGAATACTCAGTGCCTCATAATTTAATGTCCAGCGTTCCCTACTGGCTGTGCTTGTGAGGTCACAGCAGCCTCAGTGCCTCCTCTGCCAGTGTCAGGCTCATGGCTGCTGGCTCTGCTTGTGAGCTCACACCAGCCTCAGTGCCTCCTCTGCCAGTGCCATGCTAATGGCTGCTGGCTGTGCTTGTGAGGTCACAGCAGACTCAGTGCCTCCTCTGCCAGTGCCATGCTTATGGCTGCTGGCTCTGCTTGTGACGTCACAGCAGCCTCAGTGCCTCTGAGGCCAGTGTCAGGCTCATGGCTGCTGGCTGTGCTTGTGAGGTCACAGCAGCCTGAATGCCTCATAGTTTAGTGTCCAGCGTCCCCTGCTGGTCCTGGTTGTGAGGTCACAGCTGACTCAGTGCCTCTTAGGTTAGTGTGCCGCGCCCCCTGCTGGCTATGCTTGTGAGGTCACAGCAGCCTGAGTGCCTCCTAGGCCCGTGGCAGGCTCATGGCTGCTGGCTGTGCTTGTGACGTCACAGCAGCCTCAGTGCCTCCCAGGCCAGTGGCATGCTCATGGCTGCTGGCTGTCCTTGTGAGGTCACAGAAGCCTCAGTGCCTCCTCTGCCAGTGTCAGTCTCATGGCTGCTGGCTGTGCTTGTGAGGTCACAGCAGCCTCAGTGCCTCTCAGGCCAGTATCACGCTCATGGCTGCTGGCTGTGCTTCTGAGGTCACAGCAGCCTCAGTGCCTCCTAGGCCCGTGGCAGTCTCATGGCTGCTGGCTGTGCTTGTGACGTCACAGCAGCCTCAGTGCCTCCTAGGCCCGTGGCAGTGTCATGGCTGCTGGCTGTGCTTGTGAGGTCACAGCAGCCTGAGTGCCTCCTCTGCCAGTGGCAGTCTCATGGCTGCTGGCTGTGCTTGTGAGGTCACACAAGCCTCAGTGCCTCCTGTGCCAGTGGCAGTCTCATAGCTGCTGGCTATGCTTGTGAGGTCACAGCAGACTCAGTGCCTCAAAAGTTAGTGTGCAGCGCCTCCTGCTGGCTGTGCTTGTGACGTCACAGCAGCCTCAGTGCCTCTCAGGCCAGTATCATGCTCATGCCTGCTGGCTCTGCTTCTGAGGTCACAGCAGCCTGAATGCCTCCTAGACCAGTGTCAGGCTCATGGCTGCTGGCTGTGCTTGTGAGGTCACAGAAGCCTGAATGCCTTCTAGGCCAGTGGCAGGCTCATGGCTGCTGGCTGTGCTTGTGAGGTCACAGCAGCCTCAGTGCCTCCTCTGCCAGTGGCAGTCTCATGGCTGCTGGCTGTGCTTGTGAGGTCACAGCAGACTCAGTGCCTCACAGGCCAATTTCAGGCTCATGGCTGATGGCTGTGCTTGTGACGTCACAGCAGCCTCAGTGCCTCCTAGGCCAGTGGCAGTCTCATGGCTGCTGGCTGTGCTTGTGAGGTCACAGCAGCCTCAGTGCCTCATAGTTTAGTGTCCAGTGTCCCCTGCTGGCTCTGCTTGTGAGGTCACAGCAGACTCAGTGCCTCACAGGCCAATTTCAGGCTCATGGCTGATGGCTGTGCTTGTGACGTCACAGCAGCCTCAGTGCATCCGAGGATAGTGCCATGCTCATGGCTGCTGGCTGTGCTTGTGAGGTCACAGCAGCCTCAGTGCCTCATAGTTTAGTGTCCAGCGTCCCCTGCTGGCTGTGCTTGTGTGGTCACAATAGACTCAGTGCCGCATACCTTAGAGTCCAGTGCCCCCTACGGGCTGTGCTCGTGAGGTCACAGCAGACTCAGTGCCTCCTAGGCCCGTGGCAGGCTCATGGCTGCTGGCTGTGCTTGTGACATCACAGCAGCCTCAGTGCCTCCTCTGCCAGGGGCAATCTCAGGGCTGCTGGCTGTGCTTGTGAGGTCACAGCAGCCTCAGTGCCTCCTAGGTTAGTGTCCGTCGCCCCCTACTGGCTGTACTTGTGAGGTCACAGCAGCCTCAGTGCCTCATAGTTTAGTGTCCAGTGTCCCCTGCTGGCTCTGCTTGTGAGGTCACAACAGACTCAGTGCCTCAAAAGGTAGTGTGCAGCGCCTCCTGCTGGCTGTGCTTGTGAGGTCACAGCAGCCTCAGTGCCTCCTAGGCCAGTGTCAGGCTCATGGCTGCTGGCTGAGCTTGGGAGGTCACAGCAGTCTGAGTGCCTCCTAGGCCAGTGGCAGTCTCATGGCTGCTGGCTGTGCTTGTGAGGTCACAGCAGCCTCAGTGCCTCCTCTGCCAGTGCCATGCTCATGGCTGCTGGCTGTGCTTTTCAGGTCACAGCAACCTCAGTGCCTCTCAGGCCAGTATCAGGCTCATGGCTGCTGGCTGTGCTTCTGAGGTCACAGAAGCCTGAATGCCTCCTCTGCCAGTGGCAGGCTCATGGCTGCTGGCTGGGATTGTGAGGTCACAGCAGCCTCAGTGCCTCATAGTTTAGTGTCCAGCGTGCCCTGCTGGCTGTGCTTCTGAGGTCACAGCAGCCTCAGTGCCTCATTGCTTAGTGTGCAGCACCGCCTGCTGGCTGTGCTTCTGAGGTCACAGCAGCCTCAGTGCCTCCTAGGCCCGTGGCAGTGTCATGGCTGCTGGCTGTGCTTGTGAGGTCACAGCAGCCTGAGTGCCTCCTCTGCCAGTGGCAGTCTCATGGCTGCTGGCTGTGCTTGTGAGGCCACACAAGCCTCAGTGCCTCCTGTGCCAGTGGCAGTCTCATAGCTGCTGGCTATGCTTGTGAGGTCACAGCAGACTCAGTGCCTCAAAAGTTAGTGTGCAGCGCCTCCTGCTGGCTGTGCTTGTGACGTCACAGAAGCCTGAATGCCTTCTAGGCCAGTGGCAGGCTCATGGCTGCTGGCTGTGCTTGTGAGGCCACAGCAGCCTCAGTGCCTCCTCTGCCAGTGGCAGTCTCATGGCTGTTGGCTGTGCTTGTGAGCTCACAGCAGACTCAGTGCCTCACAGGCCAATATCAGGCTCATGGCTGATGGCTGTGCTTGTGACGTCACAGCACCCTCAGTGCCTCCTAGGCCAGTGGCAGGCTCATGGCTGCTGGCTGTGCTTGTGGTGTCACAGCAGCCTCAGTGCCTCCTCTGCCAGTGGCAGTCTCATGGCTGTTGACTGTGCTTGTGAGGTCACAGCAGACTCAGTGCCTCACAGGCCAATTTCAGGCTCATGGCTGATGGCTGTGCTTGTGACGTCACAGCAGCCTCAGTGCCTCCTAGGCCAGTGGCAGTCTCATGGCTGCTGGCTGTGCTTGTGAGGTCACAGCAGCCTCAGTGCCTCATAGTTTAGTGTGCAGCGCCCCCTGCTGGCTGTGCTTTTGAGGTCACAGCAGCCTCAGTGCCTCTCAGGCCAGTATCAGGCTCCTGGCTGCTGGCTGTGCTTGTGAGGTCACAGCAACCTCAGTGCCCCCTCTGCCAGTAGCAGGCTCATGGCTGCTGGCTGTGCTTGTGAGGTCACAGCAGCCTCAGTGCCTCATAGTTTAGTGTGCAGCGCCCCCTGCTGGCTGTGCTTTTGAGGTCACAGCAACCTCAGTGCCTCTCAGGCCAGTGTCAGGCTCATGGCTGCTGGCTGTGCTTGTGAGGTCACAGCAGCCTCAGTGCCCCCTCTGCCAGTAGCAGGCTCATGGCTGCTGGCTGTGCTTGTGAGGTCACAGCAGACTCAGTGCCTTAAAAGTTAGTGTCCAGCGCCCCCTGCTGGCTGTGCTTGTGAGGTCACAGCACACTCAGTGCCTCCTAGGTTAGTGTCCTTCGCCCCCTACTGGCTGTGCTTCTGAGGTCACAGCAGACTCACTGCCTCCTCTGCCAGTGTCAGGCTCATGGCTGCTGGCTGTCCTTCTGAAGTCACAGCATCCTCAGTGTCTCCGTGGATAGTGCCATGCTCAAGGCTGCTGGCTGTGCTTTTGAGGTCACAGCAACCTCAGTGCCTCTCAGGCCAGTATCAGGCTCATGGCTGCTGGCTGTGCTTGTGAGCTCACAGCAGCCTGAATGCCTCCTAGCCCAGTGGCAGGCTCATGGCTGCTGGCTGTGTTTCTGAGATCACAGAAGCCTGAATGCCTCCTAGGCCAGTGGCAGGCTCATGGCTGCTGGCTGTGCTTGTGAGGTCACAGCAGCCTCAGTGCCTCCTAGGTTAGTGTGCAGCGCCCCCTGCTGGCTCTGCTTGTGAGGTCACAGCAGCCTGAGTGCCTCCTAGGCCCGTGGCAGGCTCATGGCTGCTGGCTGTGCTTGTGAGGTCACAGCAGCCTCAGTGCCTTTCAGGCCAGTGGCATGCTCATGGCTGCTGGCTGTCCTTGTGAGGTCACAGAAGCCTCAGTGCCTCCTCTGCCACTGTCAGTCTCATGGCTGCTGGCTGGGATTGTGAGGTCACAGCAACCTCAGTGCCTCTCAGGCCAGTATCATGCTCATGCCTGCTGGCTGTGCTTGTGACGTCACAGAAGCCTGAATGCCTTCTAGGCCAGTGGCAGGCTCATGGCTGCTGGCTGTGCTTGTGAGGTCACAGCAGCCTCAGTGCCTCCTCTGCCAGTGGAAGTCTCATGGCTGCTGGCTGTGCTTGTGAGGTCACAGCAGACTCAGTGCCTCACAGGCCAATATCAGGCTCATGGCTGATGGCTGTGCTTGTGACGTCACAGCAGCCTGAGTGCCTCCTAGGCCAGTGGCAGGCTCATGGCTGCTGGCTGTGCTTGTGAGGTCACAGCAGCCTCAGTGCCTCATAGTTTAGTGTCCAGTGTCCCCTGCTGGCTCTGCTTGTGAGGTCACAGCAGACTCAGTGTCTCATGCGTTAGTGTGCAGCGCCCCCTGCTGGCTGTGCTTGTGACGTCACAGCAGCCTGAGTGCCTCCTAGGCCAGTGGCAGGCTCATGGCTGCTGGCTGTGCTTCTGAGGGCACAGCAGCCTCAGTGCCTCCTCTGCCAGTGGCAGTCTCATAGCTGCTGGCTGTGCTTGTGAGCTCACAGCAGCCTCAGTGCCTCTCAGGCCAGTGTCAGGGTCATGGCTGCTGGCTGTGCTTGTGAGGTCACAGAAGCCTGAATGCCTGCTAGGCCAGTGGCAGTCTCATGGCTGCTGGCTGTGCTTGTGAGGTCACAGCAGCCTCAGTGCCTCCTCTGCCAGTGGCAGTCTCATGGCTGCTGGCTGTGCTTGTGAGGTCACAGCAGCCTCAGTGCCTCCTAGGCCAGTGGCAGGCTCATGGCTGCTGGCTGTGCTTGTGAGGTCACAGTAGCCGGAGTGCCTCCTAGGCCAGTGGCAGGCTCCTGGCTGCTGGCTGTGACTGTGAGGTCATAGCAGCCTCAGTGCCTCACAGGCCAATATCAGGCTCATGGCTGCTGGCTGTGCTTGTGACGTCACAGCAGCCTCAGTGCCTCCTAGGCCCGTGGCAGTGTCATGGCTGCTGGCTGTGCTTGTGAGGTCACAGAATACTCAGTGCCTCATAATTTAATGTCCAGCGTTCCCTACTGGCTGTGCTTGTGAGGTCACAGCAGCCTCAGTGCCTCCTCTGCCAGTGTCAGGCTCATGGCTGCTGGCTCTGCTTGTGAGCTCACACCAGCCTCAGTGCCTCCTCTGCCAGTGCCATGCTCATGGCTGCTGGCTGTGCTTGTGAGGTCACAGCAGACTCAGTGCCTCCTCTGCCAGTGCCATGTTTATGGCTGCTGGCTGTGCTTGTGACGTCACAGCAGCCTCAGTGCCTCCTAGGACAGTTTCAGGCTCATGTCTGCTGGCTGTGCTTCTGAGGTCACAGCAGCCTCAGTGCCTCCTCTGCCAGTGCCATGCTCATGGCTGCTGGCTGTGCTTGTGAGGTCACAGCAGCCTCAGTGCCTCTTAGGTTAGTGTCCTGCGTCCCCTGCTGGCTCTGCTTGTGAGGTCACAGCAGACTGTGTGCCGCAAATGTTAGGGTGTACCGCCCCCTGCTGGCTGTGCTTGTGACGTCACAGCAGCCTCAGTGCCATCTAGAACAGTGGCAGGCTTATGGCTGCTGGCTGTGTTTGTGCCGTCACAGCAGCCTCAGTACCTCTGAGGCCAGTGGGAGTCTCATAGATGCTGGCTGTGCTTGTGAGGTCACAGCAGCCTCAGTGCCTCTCAGGCCAGTATCATGCTCATGGCTGCTGGCTGTGCTTGTGAGGTCACAGCAGCCTGAATGCCTCGTGGGCCAGTGTCAGGCTCATCGCTGCTGGCTGTGCTTGTGAGGTCACAGAAGCCTCAGTGCCTCATAGGTTAGTGTCCAGCGTGCCCTGCTGGCTGTGCTTCTGAGGTCACAGCAGCCTCAGTGCCTCATAGCTTAGTGTGCAGCACCGCCTGCTGGCTGTGCTTCTGAGGTCACAGCAGCCTCAGTGCCTCCTAGGCCCGTGGCAGTCTCATGGCTGCTGGCTGTGCTTGTGACGTCACAGCAGCCTCAGTGCCTCCTAGGCCCGTGGCAGTGTCATGGCTGCTGGCTGTGCTTGTGAGGTCACAGCAGCCTCAGTGCCTCCTCTGCCAGTGGCAGTCTCATGGCTGCTGGCTGTGCTTGTGAGGTCACACAAGCCTCAGTGTCTCCTCTGCCAGTGGCAGTCTCATAGCTGCTGGCTGTGATTGTGAGGTCACAGCAGACTCAGTGCCTCAAAAGTTAGTGTGCAGCGCCTCCTGCTGGCTGTGCTTGTGACGTCACAGCAGCCTCAGTGCCTCTCAGGCCAGTATCATGCTCATGGCTGATGGCTGTGCTTGTGAGGTCACAGCAGCCTGAATGCCTCCTAGACCAGTGTCAGGGTCATGGCTGCTGGCTGTGCTTGTGAGGTCACAGAAGCCTGAATGCCTCCTAGGCCAGTGGCAGTGTCATGGCTGCTGGCTGTGCTTGTGAGGTCACAGCAGCCTCAGTGCCTCCTCTGCCAGTGGCAGTCTCATGGCTGCTGGCTGTGCTTGTGAGGTCACAGCAGCCTCAGTGCCATCTAGGCCCATGGCAGGGTCATGGCTGCTGGCTGTGCTTGTGAGGTCACAGCAGACACAGTGCCTCACAGGTTTTTCTAAAGCACCGCCTGCTGGCTGTGCTTGTGAGGTCACAGCAGCCTGAGTGCCTCCTAGGCCAGTGGCAGGCTCATGGCTGCTGGCTGTGCTTGTGAGGTCACAGCAGACTCAGTTCCTCATAGTTTAGTGTCCAGTGCCCGCTGCTGCCTATGGTTCTGACGTCACAGCAGCCTGAATGCCTCCAAGGCCAGTGGTGGGCTCATGGCTACTGCCTGTGCTTGTGAGGCCACAGCAGCCTCAGTGCCTCCACGGCCAGTGGCAGGCTCCTGGCTGCTGGCTGTGCTTCTGAGGTCACAGCAGCCTCAGTGCCTCATAGATTAGTGTCCAGCGTCCCCTACGGGCTGTGATTGTGAGGTCACAGCAGCCTCAGTGCCTCATAGATTATCTCCAGTGCCCGCTGCAGGCTGTGCTTGTGACTTCACAGCAGCCTGAGTGCCCAATAGGCCAGTGGCAGGCTCCTGGCTGCTGGCTGTGCTTGTGAGGTCACAGCAGCCTCACTGCCTCCGAGGCCAGTGCTAGGCTCATGGCTGCTGGCTGTGCTTATGAGGTCACAGCAGCCTCAGTGCCTCCGAGGCCAGTTGCAGTCTGCTGGCTGTGCTTGTGAGGTCACAGCACAGTCACTTTACTCATAGCTTAGTCTACCGTGCCGCCTGTTGGCTGTGCTTCTGAGGTCACAGCACACTCAGTGACTCATAGGTTAGTATCCAGCGCCCCCTGCTGGCTGTGCTTGGGACGTCACAGCAGCCTCAGTGCCAGCTAGGCCAGTGGCAGGCTCGTGGCTGCTGGCTGTGGTTGTGAGGTCACAGCAGCCTCAGTGCCACCTAGGTTTGTCTACAGCACCGCCTGTTGGCTGTGCTTGTGAGGTCACAGCAGCCTGAGTGCCTCCTAGGCCAGTGGCAGGCTCATGGCTGCTGGCTGTGCTTGTGAGGTCACAGCAGGCTGACTGCCTCCGAGGCCAGTGGCAGGCTTATGGCTGCTGGCTGTGCTTGTGAGGTCACAGCAGACTCAGTGCCTCATAGTTTATCTCCAGTGCCCGCTGCTGGCTGTGGTTGTGACGTCACAGCAGCCTCAGTCCCCAATAGGCCAGTGCTATGCTCCTGGCTGCTGGCTGTGCTTGTGAGGTCACAGCAGCCTCAGTGCCTCCAAGGCCAGTGCTAGGCTCATGACTGCTGGCTGTGCTTATGAGGTCACAGCAGCATGTGTGCCTCATAGGTTAGTGTATAGCACCCCCTGCTGGCTGTGCTTGTGAGGTCACAACAGCCTCAGTGCCTCCTATGCCAGTTGCAGCCTGCTGGCTGTGCTTGTGAGGTCACAGCACAGTCACTGACTCATAGCTTAGTCTACCATGCCGCCTGTTGACTGTGCTTCTGAGGTCACAGTACACTCAGAGCCTCATAAGTTAGTATCCAGCGCCCCCTGCTGGCTGTGCTTGGGACGTCACAGCAGCCTCAGTGCCAGCTAGGCCAGTGCCAGGCTCGTGGCTGCTGGCTGTGCTTGTGAGGTCACAGCAGCCTCAGTGCCACCTAGGTTTGTCTACAGCACCGCCTGCTGGCTGTGCTTGTGACGTCACAGCAGCATGAGTGCCTCCTAGGCCAGTGGCAGGCTCATGGCTGCTGGCTGTGCTTGTGAGGTCACAGCAGCCTCAGTGCCTCCTATGCCATTTGCAGGCTGCTGGCTGTGCTTGTGAGGTCACAGCACACTCAGTGCCTAATACGTTAGTGTCCAGCGCCCCCTGCTGGCGGTGCTTGTGAGGTCACAGCAGCCTCAGTGCCTCCTAGGCCAGTGGCAGTCTCATGTCTGCTGGCTGTGCTTGTGAGGTCACAGCAGAGTCAGTGCCTGCTAGTTTAGTGTCCACTGCCCCCTGCTGGCTGTGCTTGTGAGGTCACAGCAGACTAAGTGCCTCTGAGGCCAGTGTCAGGCTCATGGCTGCTGGCTGTGCTTATGAGGTCACAGCAGCCTGAGTGCCTCCTAGGCCAGTGGCAGGCTCGTGGCTGCTGGCTGTGCTTGTGAGGTCACAGCAGCCTCAGTGCCTCATAGGTTAGTCTACAGCGCGCCTTGCTGGCTGTGCTTGTGACGTCACAGCAGGCTGACTGCAACTAAGGCCACTGGCAGGCTCATGGCTGCTGGCTGTGCTTGTGACTTCAGAGCAACCGCAGTGCCTCCTAGGTTGGTCTACATCACCCCCTGCTGGCAATGTTTGTGACGTCACAGCAGACTCATTGCCTCATAGGTTTGTCTACAGCACCGCCTGCTGGCTGTGCTTGTGAGATCACAGCAGCGTGAGTGCCCCCTAGGCCAGTGGCAGGCTCCTGGCTGCTGGCTGTGCTTGTGAGGTCACAGCACACTCAGTGCCTCATAAATTAGTTTCCAGCACTCCCTGCTGGCTGTGCTTCTGAGGTCACAGCAGCCTGAGTGCCTCCTAGGCCAGTGGTGGGCTCATGGCTGCTGGCTGTGCTTGTGACGTCACAGCAGCCTCAGTGACTAATAGCTTAGTATACCATGCCCCCTCCTGTCTGTGCTTGTGAGGACACAGCAGACTAAGTGCCTCATAGGGTAGTTTCCAGCGCCCCCTGCTGGCTGTGCTTGTGAGTTCACAGCATCCTCAGTGCCCTCTTGGCCAGGGGCAGGTTTGTGGGTGCTGGCTGTGCTTGTGAGGTCACAGCAGACTCAGTGCCTCATAGGTTTGTCTACAGCACCACCTGCTGGCTGTGCTTGTGAGGTCACAGCAGCCTCAGTGCCTCCTAGGCCACTGGCAAGCTCGTGGCTGCTGGCTGTGCTTCTGACCTCACAGCAGCCTCAGTGCATCTGAGGACAGTGGCAGGCTCATGGCTGCTGGCTGTGCTTGTGAGGTCACAGCACACTGAGTGCCTCATAGGTTAGTGTCCAGCACCCCCTGCTGGCCGTGCTTCTAAGGTAACAGCATCCTGAGTGCCATCAACGCCATTGGAGCGTTCGTGGCTGTGCTTGTGAGGTCACAGCAGCCTCAGTGCCTCCGAGGCCAGTGGCAGGCTCATGGCTGCTGGCTGTGCTTCTGACATCACAGCAGCCTCAGTGCCTCATACGTTAGTGTCCAGCACGCCCTGCTGGCTGTGCTTGTGAAGTCACAGCAGCCTGAGTGCCTCCTAGGCCAGTGGCAGGCTCATGGCTGCTGGCTGTGCTTGTGAGGTCACAGGAGCCTCAGTGTCTCCTAGGCTACTAGCAGTCTCGTGGCTGCTGGCAGTGCTTGTGAGGTCACAGCAACCTCATTGCCTCACAGGCCAGTGTCAGTCTCATGGCTGCTGGCTGTGCTTGTGAGGTCACAGCAGCCTGAATGCCTCCTAGACCAGGGTCAGGCTCATGGCTGCTGGCTGTGCTTGTGAGGTCACAGCAGGCTGACTGCCTCCGAGGCCAGTGGCAGGCTTATGGCTGCTGGCTGTGCTTGTGAGGTCACAGCAGACTCAGTGCCTCATAGTTTATCTCCAGTGCCCGCTGCTGGCTGTGCTTGTGACGTCACAGCAGCCTCAGTGCCCAATAGGCCAGTGCTGTGCTCCTGGCTGCTGGCTGTGCTTGTGACGTCACAGCAGCCTCAGTGCCTCCAAGGCCAGTGCTAGGCTCATGGCTGCTGGCTGTGCTTATGAGGTCACAGCAGCATGAGTGCCTCATAGGTTAGTGTTTGGCACCCCCTGCTGGCTGTGCTTGTGAGGTCACAACAGCCTCAGTGCCTCCTATGCCATTTGCAGGCTGCTGGCTCTGCTTGTGAGGTCACAGCACACTCATTGCCTAATAAGTTAGTGTCCAGCGCCCCCTGCTGGCTGTGCTTGTGAGGTCACAGCAGACTCAGTGTCTCATACGTTAGTGTGCAGCGCCCCCTGCTGGCTGTGCTTTTGAGGTCACAGCAGCCTCAGTGCCTCTCAGGCCAGTATCAGGCTCCTGGCTGCTGGCTGTGCTTGTGAGGTCACAGCAACCTCAGTGCCTCTCAGGCCAGTGTCAGGCTCATGGCTGCTGGCTGTGCTTGTGAGGTCACAGCAGCCTCAGTGCCCCCTCTGCCAGTAGCAGGCTCATGGCTGCTGGCTGTGCTTGTGAGGTCACAGCAGACTCAGTGCCTTAAAAGTCAGTGTCCAGCGCCCCCTGCTGGCTGTGCTTGTGAGGTCACAGCAGCCTCAGTGCCTCCTAGGTTAGTGTCCTTCGCCCCCTACTGGCTGTGCTGCTGAGGTCACAGCAGACTCACTGCCTCCTCTGCCAGTGTCAGGCTCATGGCTGCTGGCTGTCCTTCTGAAGTCACAGCATCCTCAGTGTCTCCGTGGATAGTGCCATGCTCAAGGCTGCTGGCTGTGCTTTTGAGGTCACAGCAACCTCAGTGCCTCTCAGGCCAGTATCAGGCTCATGGCTGCTGGCTGTGCTTGTGAGCTCACAGCAGCCTGAATGCCTCCGAGCCCAGTGGCAGGCTCATGGCTGCTGGCTGTGCTTCTGAGATCACAGAAGCCTGAATGCCTCCTAGGCCAGTGGCAGGCTCATGGCTGCTGGCTGTGCTTGTGAGGTCACAGCAGCCTCAGTGCCTCATAGCTTAGTGTGCAGCGCCCCCTGCTGGCTGTGCTTGTGAGGTCACAGCAGCCTGAGTGCCTCCTAGGCCCGTGGCAGGCTCATGGCTGCTGGCTGTGCTTGTGACGTCACAGCAGCCTCAGTGCCTTTCAGGCCAGTGGCATGCTCATGGCTGCTGGCTGTCCTTGTGAGGTCACAGAAGCCTCAGTGCCTCCTCTGCCACTGTCAGTCTCATGGCTGCTGGCTGGGATTGTGAGGTCACAGCAACCTCAGTGCCTCTCAGGCCAGTATCATGCTCATGCCTGCTGGCTGTGCTTGAGACGTCACAGAAGCCTGAAAGCCTTCTAGGCCAGTGGCAGGCTCATGGCTGCTGGCTGTGCTTGTGAGGTCACAGCAGCCTCAGTGCCTCGTCTGCCAGTGGCAGTCTCATGGCTGCTGGCTGTGCTTGTGAGGTCACAGCAGACTCAGTGCCTCACAGGCCAATATCAGGCTCATGGCTGATGGCTGTGCTTGTGACGTCACAGCAGCCTGAGTGCCTCCTAGGCCAGTGGCAGGCTCATGGCTGCTGGCTGTGCTTGTGAGGTCACAGCAGCCTGTGTGCCTCATAGTTTAGTGTCCAGTGTCCCCTGCTGGCTCTGCTTCTGAGGTCACAGCAGACTCAGTGTCTCATGCGTTAGTGTGCAGCGCCCCCTGCTGGCTGTGCTTGTGTGGTCACAGCAGCCTCAGTGCCTCTCAGGCCAGTATCAGGCTCCTGGCTGCTGGCTGTGCTTGTGAGGTCACAGCAACCTCAGTGCCTCTCAGGCCAGTGTCAGGCTCATGGCTGCTGGCTGTGCTTGTGAGGTCACAGCAGCCTCAGTGCCCCCTCTGCCAGTAGCAGGCTCATGGCTGCTGGCTGTGCTTGTGAGGTCACAGCAGACTCAGTGCCTTAAAAGTTAGTGTCCAGCGCCCCCTGCTGGCTCTGCTTGTGAGGTCACAGCAGCCTCAGTGCCTCCTAGGCCAGTATCAGGCTCATGGCTGCTGGCTGTGCTTCTGAGGTCACAGCAGCCTGACTGCCTCCTAGGCCAGTGGCAGGCTCATGGCTGCTGGCTGTGCTTCTGAGGTCACAGCAGCCTCAGTGCCTCTTCTGCCAGTGGCAGTCTCATAGCTGCTGGCTGTGCTTGTGAGGTCACAGCAGCCTCAATGCCTCTCAGGCCAGTGTCAGGGTCATGGCTGCTGGTTGTGCTTGTGAGGTCACAGAAGCCTGAATGCCTGCTAGGCCAGTGGCAGTCTCATGGCTGCTGGCTGTGCTTGTGAGGTCACAGCAGCCTCAGTGCCTCCTCTGCCAGTGGCAGTCTCATGGCTGCTGGCTGTGCTTGTGAGGTCACAGCAGCCTCAGTGCCTCCTAGGCCAGTGGCAGGCTCATGGCTGCTGGCTGTGCTTGTGAGGTCACAGTAGCCGGAGTGCCTCCTAGGCCAGTGGCAGGCTCCTGGCTGCTGGCTGTGACTGTGAGGTCATAGCAGCCTCAGTGCCTCACAGGCCAATATCAGGCTCATGGCTGCTGGCTGTGCTTGTGACGTCACAGCAGCCTCAGTGCCTCCTAGGCCCGTGGCAGTGTCATGGCTGCTGGCTGTGCTTGTGAGGTCACAGAATACTCAGTGCCTCATAATTTAATGTCCAGCGTTCCCTACTGGCTGTGCTTGTGAGGTCACAGCAGCCTCAGTGCCTCCTCTGCCAGTGTCAGGCTCATGGCTGCTGGCTCTGCTTGTGAGCTCACACCAGCCTCAGTGCCTCCTCTGCCAGTGCCATGCTCATGGCTGCTGGCTGTGCTTGTGAGGTCACAGCAGACTCAGTGCCTCCTCTGCCAGTGCCATGTTTATGGCTGCTGGCTGTGCTTGTGACGTCACAGCAGCCTCAGTGCCTCCTAGGACAGTTTCAGGCTCATGTCTGCTGGCTGTGCTTCTGAGGTCACAGCAGCCTCAGTGCCTCCTCTGCCAGTGCCATGCTCATGGCTGCTGGCTGTGCTTGTGAGGTCACAGCAGCCTCAGTGCCTCTTAGGTTAGTGTCCAGCGCCCCCTGCTGGCTCTGCTTGTGAGGTCACAGCAGACTGTGTGCCGCAAATGTTAGTGTGTACCGCCCCCTGCTGGCTGTGCTTGTGACGTCACAGCAGCCTCAGTGCCCTATAAGCCATTGGCAGTCTCATGGCTGCTAGTTGTGCTTGTGAGGTCACAGCAGCCTGAATGCCTCCTAGACCAGTGGCAGGGTCATGGCTGCTGGCTGTGCTTGTGTGGTCACAGCGGCCTCAGTGCCATCTAGACCAGTGGCAGGCTCATGGCTGCTGGCTGTGTTTGTGGGGTTACAGCAGCCTCACTGCCCTATAAGTCAGTGGCAGGCTCATGTCTGCTGGCTGTGCTTGTTAGCTCACAGAAGCCTCAGTGACCCATAGGCCAGTGGCAGTCTCATGGTTGCTGCCTGTGCTCCTGAGGTCACAACAAGCTCAGTGCCTCCGAGGATAGTGCCATGCTCATGGCTGCTGGCTGGGCTTGTGAGGTCACAGCAACCTCAGTGCCTCTCAGGTCAGCATCAGGCTCATGGGTGCTGGCTGTGCTTGTGAGGTCACAGCAGCCTGAATGCCTCCCAGACCAGTGTCAGGGTCATGGCTGCTGGCTGTGCTTGTGACGTCACAGCAGCCTCAGTGCCATCTAGAACAGTGGCAGGCTTATGGCTGCTGGCTGTGTTTGTGCCGTCACAGCAGCCTCAGTACCTCTGAGGCCAGTGGGTTTCTCATAGATGCTGGCTGTGCTTGTGAGGTCACAGCAGCCTCAGTGCCTCTCAGGCCAGTATCATGCTCATGGCTGCTGGCTGTGCTTGTGAGGTCACAGCAGCCTGAATGCCTCGTGGGCCAGTGTCAGGCTCATCGCTGCTGGCTGTGCTTGTGAGGTCACAGAAGCCTCAGTGCCTCATAGGTTAGTGTCCAGCGTGCCCTGCTGGCTGTGCTTCTGAGGTCACAGCAGCCTCAGTGCCTCATAGCTTAGTGTGCAGCACCGCCTGCTGGCTGTGCTTCTGAGGTCACAGCAGCCTCAGTGCCTCCTAGGCCCGTGGCAGTCTCATGGCTGCTGGCTGTGCTTGTGACGTCACAGCAGCCTCAGTGCCTCCTAGGCCCGTGGCAGTGTCATGGCTGCTGGCTGTGCTTGTGAGGTCACAGCAGCCTCAGTGCCTCCTCTGCCAGTGGCAGTCTCATGGCTGCTGGCTGTGCTTGTGAGGTCACACAAGCCTCAGTGTCTCCTCTGCCAGTGGCAGTCTCATAGCTGCTGGCTGTGATTGTGAGGTCACAGCAGACTCAGTGCCTCAAAAGTTAGTGTGCAGCGCCTCCTGCTGGCTGTGCTTGTGACGTCACAGCAGCCTCAGTGCCTCTCAGGCCAGTATCATGCTCATGGCTGATGGCTGTGCTTGTGAGGTCACAGCAGCCTGAATGCCTCCTAGACCAGTGTCAGGGTCATGGCTGCTGGCTGTGCTTGTGAGGTCACAGAAGCCTGAATGCCTCCTAGGCCAGTGGCAGTGTCATGGCTGCTGGCTGTGCTTGTGAGGTCACAGCAGCCTCAGTGCCTCCTCTGCCAGTGGCAGTCTCATGGCCGCTGGCTGTGCTTGTGAGGTCACAGCAGCCTCAGTGCCATCTAGGCCCATGGCAGGGTCATGGCTGCTGGCTGTGCTTGTGAGGTCACAGCAGACACAGTGCCTCACAGGTTTTTCTAAAGCACCGCCTGCTGGCTGTGCTTGTGAGGTCACAGCAGCCTGAGTGCCTCCTAGGCCAGTGGCAGGCTCATGGCTGCTGGCTGTGCTTGTGAGGTCACAGCAGATTCAGTTCCTCATAGTTTAGTGTCCAGTGCCCGCTGCTGCCTATGGTTCTGACGTCACAGCAGCCTGAATGCCTCCAAGGCCAGTGGTGGGCTCATGGCTACTGCCTGTGCTTGTGAGGCCACAGCAGCCTCAGTGCCTCCACGGCCAGTGGCAGGCTCCTGGCTGCTGGCTGTGCTTCTGAGGTCACAGCAGCCTCAGTGCCTCATAGATTAGTGTCCAGCGTCCCCTACGGGCTGTGATTGTGAGGTCACAGCAGCCTCAGTGCCTCATAGATTATCTCCAGTGCCCGCTGCAGGCTGTGCTTGTGACTTCACAGCAGCCTGAGTGCCCAATAGGCCAGTGGCAGGCTCCTGGCTGCTGGCTGTGCTTGTGAGGTCACAGCAGCCTCACTGCCTCCGAGGCCAGTGTTAGGCTCATGGCTGCTGGCTGTGCTTATGAGGTCACAGCAGCCTCAGTGCCTCCGAGGCCAGTTGCAGTCTGCTGGCTGTGCTTGTGAGGTCACAGCACAGTCACTTTACTCATAGCTTAGTCTACCGTGCCGCCTGTTGGCTGTGCTTCTGAGGTCACAGCACACTCAGTGACTCATAGGTTAGTATCCAGCGCCCCCTGCTGGCTGTGCTTGGGACGTCACAGCAGCCTCAGTGCCAGCTAGGCCAGTGGCAGGCTCGTGGCTGCTGGCTGTGGTTGTGAGGTCACAGCAGCCTCAGTGCCACCTAGGTTTGTCTACAGCACCGCCTGTTGGCTGTGCTTGTGAGGTCACAGCAGCCTGAGTGCCTCCTAGGCCAGTGGCAGGCTCATGGCTGCTGGCTGTGCTTGTGAGGTCACAGCAGGCTGACTGCCTCCGAGGCCAGTGGCAGGCTTATGGCTGCTGGCTGTGCTTGTGAGGTCACAGCAGACTCAGTGCCTCATAGTTTATCTCCAGTGCCCGCTGCTGGCTGTGGTTGTGACGTCACAGCAGCCTCAGTCCCCAATAGGCCAGTGCTATGCTCCTGGCCGCTGGCTGTGCTTGTGAGGTCACAGCAGACTCAGTGCCTCCAAGGCCAGTGCTAGGCTCATGACTGCTGGCTGTGCTTATGAGGTCACAGCAGCATGTGTGCCTCATAGGTTAGTGTATAGCACCCCCTGCTGGCTGTGCTTGTGAGGTCACAACAGCCTCAGTGCCTCCTATGCCAGTTGCAGGCTGCTGGCTGTGCTTGTGAGGTCACAGCACAGTCACTGACTCATAGCTTAGTCTACCATGCCGCCTGTTGACTGTGCTTCTGAGGTCACAGTACACTCAGAGCCTCATAAGTTAGTATCCAGCGCCCCCTGCTGGCTGTGCTTGGGACGTCACAGCAGCCTCAGTGCCAGCTAGGCCAGTGCCAGGCTCGTGGCTGCTGGCTGTGCTTGTGAGGTCACAGCAGCCTCAGTGCCACCTAGGTTTGTCTACAGCACCGCCTGCTGGCTGTGCTTGTGACGTCACAGCAGCATGAGTGCCTCCTAGGCCAGTGGCAGGCTCATGGCTGCTGGCTGTGCTTGTGAGGTCACAGCAGCCTCAGTGCCTCCTATGCCATTTGCAGGCTGCTGGCTGTGCTTGTGAGGTCACAGCACACTCAGTGCCTAATACGTTAGTGTCCAGCGCCCCCTGCTGGCGGTGCTTGTGAGGTCACAGCAGCCTCAGTGCCTCCTAGGCCAGTGGCAGTCTCATGTCTGCTGGCTGTGCTTGTGAGGTCACAGCAGAGTCAGTGCCTGCTAGTTTAGTGTCCACTGCCCCCTGCTGGCTGTGCTTGTGAGGTCACAGCAGACTAAGTGCCTCTGAGGCCAGTGTCAGGCTCATGGCTACTGGCTGTGCTTGTGAGGTCACAGCAGCCTCAGTACCTCCTTGGTTAGTCTACAGCGCCCCCTGCTGGCTGTGCTTATGAGGTCACAGCAGCCTGAGTGCCTCCTAGGCCAGTGGCAGGCTCGTGGCTGCTGGCTGTGCTTGTGAGGTCACAGCAGCCTCAGTGCCTCATAGGTTAGTCTACAGCGCGCCTTGCTGGCTGTGCTTGTGACGTCACAGCAGGCTGACTGCAACTAAGGCCACTGGCAGGCTCATGGCTGCTGGCTGTGCTTGTGACTTCAGAGCAACCGCAGTGCCTCCTAGGTTGGTCTACATCACCCCCTGCTGGCAATGCTTGTGACGTCACAGCAGACTCATTGCCTCATAGGTTTGTCTACAGCACCGCCTGCTGGCTGTGCTTGTGAGATCACAGCAGCCTGAGTGCCTCCTAGGCCAGTGGCAGGCTCCTGGCTGCTGGCTGTGCTTGTGAGGTCACAGCACACTCAGTGCCTCATAAATTAGTTTCCAGCACTCCCTGCTGGCTGTGCTTCTGAGGTCACAGCAGCCTGAGTGCCTCCTAGGCCAGTGGTGGGCTCATGGCTGCTGGCTGTGCTTGTGACGTCACAGCAGCCTCAGTGACTAATAGCTTAGTATACCATGCCCCCTCCTGTCTGTGCTTGTGAGGACACAGCAGACTAAGTGCCTCATAGGGTAGTTTCCAGCGCCCCCTGCTGGCTGTGCTTGTGAGTTCACAGCATCCTCAGTGCCCTCTTGGCCAGGGGCAGGTTTGTGGGTGCTGGCTGTGCTTGTGAGGTCACAGCAGACTCAGTGCCTCATAGGTTTGTCTACAGCACCACCTGCTGGCTGTGCTTGTGAGGTCACAGCAGCCTCAGTGCCTCCTAGGCCACTGGCAAGCTCGTGGCTGCTGGCTGTGCTTCTGACCTCACAGCAGCCTCAGTGCATCTGAGGACAGTGGCAGTGTCATGGCTGCTGGCTGTGCTTGTGAGGTCACAGCACACTGAGTGCCTCCTAGGCCAGTGGCAGGCTCATGTCTGCTGGCTGTGCTTGTGAGGTCACAGCAGCCTCAGTGCCTCCTAGGCCAGTGGCAGGCTCATGTCTGCTGGCTGTGCTTGTGAGGTCACAGCAGAGTCAGTGCCTGCTAAGTTAGTGTCCACTGCCCCCTGCTGGCTGTGCTTGTGAGGTCACAGCAGACTAAGTGCCTCTGAGGCCAGTGTCAGGCTCATGGCTACTGGCTGTGCTTGTGAGGTCACAGCAGCCTCAGTGACTCCTTGGATAGTCTACAGCGCCCCCTGCTGCCTGTGCTTGTGAGGTCACAGCAGCCTCAGTGCCTCCGAGGCCAGTGCTAGGCTCATGGCTGCTGGCTGTGCTTGTGAGGTCACAGCAGCCTCAGTGCCTCCTATGCCAGTTGCGGGCTGCTGGCTCTGCTTGTGAGGTCACAGCACACTCAGTGCCTAATAAGTTAGTGTCCAGCGCCCCCTGCTGGCGGTGCTTGTGAGGTCACAGCAGGCTCAGTGCCTCCTAGGCCAGTGGCAGGCTCATGTCTGCTGGCTGTGCTTGTGAGGTCACAGCAGAGTCAGTGCCTGCTAAGTTAGTGTCCACTGCCCCCTGCTGGCTGTTCTTGTGAGGTCACAGCAGACTAAGTGCCTGTGAGGCCAGTGTCAGGCTCATGGCTACTGGCTGTGCTTGTGAGGTCACAGCAGCCTCAGTGACTCCTTGGATAGTCTACAGCGCCCCCTGCTGCCTGTGCTTGAGAGGTCACAGGAGCCTGAGTTCCTCCTAAGCCAGTGGCAGTCTCGTGGCTGCTGGCTGTGCTTGTGACGTCATAGCAGCCTGAGTGCCTCCGAGGCCAATGGCCGGCTCAGGGCTGCTGGCTGTGCTTGTGAGGTCACAGAAGACTCAGTGCCTCTGAGGACAGTGACAGGCTCATGGCTGCTGGCTGTGGTTGTGAGGTCACAGCAGCCTCAATGTCTCCTAGGCCAGTGGCAGGCTCATGGCTGCTGGCTGTGCTTCAGACGTCACAGCAGGCTGACTGCCCCCGAGGCTAGTGGCAGGCTCATGGCTGCTGGCTGTGCTTGTGAGACCACAGCAGCCTCAGTGCCTCCTTGGTTAGTCTACAGCGCCCTCGGCTGGCATTGCTTGTGAGGTCACAGCAGCCTCAGTGCCTCATAGGTTAGCTTCCAGCGCCCCCTGCTGGCTGTGCTTGTGTGGTCACAGCAGCCTCAGTGCCGCCTTGGTTAGTCTACAGCGCCCCCTGCTGGCTGTGCTTGTGACATCACAGCACCCTCAGTGCCTCATGGCTTAGTCTACCGTGCCCCCTGCTGGCTCTGCTTGAGAGGTCACAGCACACTCAGTGCCTCATAGGTTAGTATCCAGCGCCCCCTGCTGGCTATGCTTGTGAGGTCACAGCAGCCTCAGTGCCATCTAGGCCCATGGCAGGCTCGTGGCTGCTGGCTGTGCTTGTGAGGTCACAGCAGACTCAGTGCCTCATAGGTTTTTCTAAAGCACCGCCTGCTGGCTGTGCTTGTGAGATCACAGCAGCCTGAGTGCCTCCTAGGCCAGTGGCAGGCTCATGGCTGCTGGCTGTGCTTGCGAGGTCACAGCAGACTCAGTGCCTCATAGTTTAGTGTCCAGTGCCCGCTGCTTCCTGTGGTTCTGACGTCACAGCAGCCTGATTACCTCCAAGGCCAGTGGTGGGCTCATGGCTGCTGGCTGTGCTTGTGACGTCACAGCAGAGTCAGTGCCTGGTAGGTTAGTGTCCACTGCCCCCTGCTGGCAGTGCTTGTGACGTCACAGCACCCTCAGTGCCTCATAGCTTAGTCTACCGTGCCCCCTGCTGTTTGTGCTTGTGAGGTCACAGCAGCCTCAGTGCCTCATAGGTAAGTGTCCACCACCCCCTACTGCCTGTGCTTGTAAGGTCGCAGCAGACTCATTGCCCTCTTGGCCAGTGGCAGGCTCTTGGCTACTGGCTGTGCTTGTGAGGTCACAGCAGCCTCAGTTCCTCCTTGGTAAGTCTACAGCGTCCCCTGCTGGCAGTGCTTGTGACGTCACAGGAGCCTCAGTGCCTCATAGCATAGTCTACCGTGCCCCCTGCTGGCTGTGCTTCTGAGGTCATAGCATACTTAGTGCCTCATAGGTTAGTATCCAGCGCTCCCTGCTGGCTGTGCCTGTGAGGTCACAGCAGACTCAGTGCCTCATAGGTTTGTCTACAGCACCGCCTGCTGACTGTGCTTGTGAGATCACAGCAGACTCAGTGCCTCCTAGGCCAGTGGCAAGCTCGTGGCTGCTGGCTGTGCTTGTGACCTCGCAGCAGCCTCAGTGCCTCCGAGGCCAGTGGCAGGCTCCTGCCTGCTGGCTGTGCTTGTGAGGTCACAGCACACTCAGGGCCTCATTAGTTAGTTTCCAGCACTCCCTGCTGGCTGTGCTTGTGAGGTCACAGCAGACTTAGTGCCTCATAGGTTTGTCTACAGCACCGCCTGCTGACTGTGCTTGTGAGGTCACAGCAGCCTCAGTGCCTCCTAGGCCACTGGCAAGCTCATGGCTGCTGGCTGTGCTTCTGACCTCACAGCAGCCTCAGTGCATCTGAGGACAGTGGCAGGCTCATGGCTGCTGGCTGTGCTTGTGAGGTCACAGTACACTGAGTGCCTCATAGGTTAGTGTCCAGCACCCCCTGCTGGCCGTGCTTCTAAGGTCACAGCAGCCTGAGTGCCATCAACGCCACTGGAGTGTTCGTGGCTGTGCTTGTGAGGTCACAGCAGCCTCAGTGCCTCCGAGGCCAGTGGCAGGCTCATGGCTGCTGGCTGTGCTTGTGAGGTCACAGCAGCCTCAGTGCCTCTTGGTTAGTGTCCAGCACGCCCTGCTGGCTGTGCTTGTGAGGTCACAGCAGCCTGAATGCCATCTAGGCTAGTGTCAGGCTGGTGGCTCCTGGCTGTTCTTGTGAGGTCACAGCCGCCTCAGTGCCTCCTAGGCCAGTGGCAGGCTCATGGCTGCTGGCTGTGCTTGTGAGGTCACAGGAGCCTCAGTGTCTCCTAGGCTACTAGCAGTCTCGTGGCTGCTGGCAGTGCTTCTGAGGTCACAGCAACCTCATTGCCTCACAGGCCAGTGTCAGTCTCATGGCTGCTGGCTGTGCTTGTGAGGTCACAGGAGCCTCAGTGCCTCATAGCTTAGTCTACCGTGCCCCCTGCTGGCTGTGCTTCTGAGGTCATAGCATACTTAGTGCCTCATAGGTTAGTATCCAGCGCCAGCTGCTGGCTGTGCTTGTGAGGTCACAGCAGCCTCAGTGCCTCATAGGTTAGTGTCCAGCACGCCCTGCTGGCTGTGCTTGTGAGGTCACAGCAGCCTGAATGCCATCTAGGCTAGTGTCAGGCTGGTGGCTGCTGGCTGTTCTTGTGAGGTCACAGCCGCCTCTGTGCCTCCTAGGCCAGTGGCAGGCTCGTGGCTGTTGGCTGTGCTTGTGAGGTCCCAGCAGACTCAGTGCCTCCTAGGCCAGTGGCAAGCTCGTGGCTGCTGGCTGTGCTTGTGACCTCGCAGCAGCCTCAGTGCCTCCGAGGCCAGTGGCAGGCTCCTGGCTGCTGGCTGTGCTTGTGAGGTCACAGCAGCCTCAGTTCCTCCTTGGTAAGTCTACAGCGTCCCCTGCTGGCAGTGCTTGTGACGTCACAGGAGCCTCAGTGCCTCATAGCATAGTCTACCGTGCCCCCTGCTGGCTGTGCTTCTGAGGTCATTGCATACTTAGTGCCTCATAGGTTAGTATCCAGCGTTCCCTGCTGGCTGTGCTTGTGAGGTCACAGCAGACTCAGTGCCTCATAGGTTTGTCTACAGCACCGCCTGCTGACTGTGCTTGTGAGATCACAGCAGACTCAGTGCCTCCTAGGCCAGTGGCAAGCTCGTGGCTGCTGGCTGTGCTTGTGACCTCGCAGCAGCCTCAGTGCCTCCGAGGCCAGTGGCAGGCTCCTGCCTGCTGGCTGTGCTTGTGAGGTCACAGCACACTCAGTGCCTCATTAGTTAGTTTCCAGCACTCCCTGCTGGCTGTGCTTGTGAGGTCACAGCAGACTCAGTGCCTCCTAGGTTAGTGTCCATCGCCCCCTACTGGCTGTGCTTGTGAGGTCACAGCAGCCTCAGTGCCTCCTAGGCCACTGGCAAGCTCGTGGCTGCTGGCTGTGCTTCTGACCTCACAGCAGCCTCAGTGCATCTGAGGACAGTGGCAGGCTCATGGCTGCTGGCTGTGCTTGTGAGGTCACAGTACACTGAGTGCCTCATAGGTTAGTGTCCAGCACCCCCTGCTGGCCGTGCTTCTAAGGTCACAGCAGCCTGAGTGCCATCAACGCCATTGGAGTGTTCGTGGCTGTGCTTGTGAGGTCACAGCAGCCTCAGTGCCTCCGAGGCCAGTATCAGGCTCATGGCTGCTGGCTGTGCTTGTGAGGTCACAGCAGCCTCAGTGCCTCATAGGTTACTGTCCAGCACGCCCTGCTGGCTGTGCTTGTGAGGTCACAGCAGCCTGAATGCCATCTAGGCTAGTGTCAGGCTGGTGGCTCCTGGCTGTTCTTGTGAGGTCACAGCCGCCTCAGTGCCTCCTAGGCCAGTGGCAGGCTCATGGCTGCTGGCTGTGCTTGTGAGGTCACAACAGCCTCAGTGTCTCCTAGGCTACTAGCAGTCTCGTGGCTGCTGGCAGTGCTTGTGAGGTCACAGCAACCTCATTGCCTCACAGGCCAGTGTCAGTCTCATGGCTGCTGGCTGTGCTTGTGAGGTCACAGGAGCCTCAGTGCCTCATAGCTTAGACTACCGTGCCCCCTGCTGGCTGTGCTTCTGAGGTCATAGCATACTTAGTGCCTCATAGGTTAGTATCCAGCGCCAGCTGCTGGCTGTGCTTGTGAGGTCACAGCAGCCTCAGTGCCTCAAAGGTTAGTGTCCAGCACGCCCTGCTGGCTGTGCTTGTGAGGTCACAGCAGCCTGAATGCCATCTAGGCTAGTGTCAGGCTGGTGGCTGCTGGCTGTTCTTGTGAGGTCACAGCCGCCTCAGTGCCTCCTAGGCCAGTGGCAGGCTCGTGGCTGTTGGCTGTGCTTGTGAGGTCCCAGCAGACTCAGTGCCTCCTAGGCCAGTGGCAAGCTCGTGGCTGCTGGCTGTGCTTGTGACCTCGCAGCAGCCTCAGTGTCTCCGAGGCCAGTGGCAGGCTCCTGGCTGCTGGCTGTGCTTGTGAGGTCACAGCACACTCAGTGCCTCATTAGTTAGTTTCCAGCACTCCCTGCTGGCTGTGCTTCTGAGGTCACAGCAGCCTGAGTGCCATCTAGGCCAGTGGCAGGCTGGTGGCTGCTGACTGTGCTTCTGAGGTCACAGCCGCCTCAGTGCCTCCTAGGACAGTGGAAGCCTCATGGCTGCTGGCCGTGCTTCTAAGGTCACAGCAGCCTGAGGGCCATCAGCGCCATTATTGGGTTTGTGGCTGTGCTTGTGAGGTCACAGCAGCCTCAGTGCCTCCGAGGCCAGTGCCAGGCTCATGGCTGCTGGCTGTGCTTGTGAGGTCACAGCAGACTCAGTGCCTCCGAGGCCAGTGTCAGTCTCATGGCTGCTGGCTGTGCTTGTGACGTCACAACAGCCTCAGTGTCTCATAGCTTAGTGTACCGTGCCCCGTCCTGGCTGTGCTTGTGAGGTCACAGCACACTCACTGCCTCCTAGAGTAGTATCCAGCGCCCCCTGCTTGCTGTGCTTGTGAAGTCACAGCAGCCTCAGGGCCTCCCAGGCCAGTGGCAAACTCGTGGCTGCTGGCTGTGCTTGTGAGGTCACAGCAGCCTCAGTGCCTTATGGATTAGTGTACAGCACCACCTGCTGGCTGTGCTTGTGGGGTAACAGCGGCCTCATTGCCTCCTAGGCCAGTATCAGGCTCATGGCTGCTGGCTGTGCTTGTGAGGCCACAGCACACTCAGTGCCTCATAGCTTAGTGTCCAGCGTGCCCTGCTGGCTGTGCTTGTGAGGTCACAGCAGCCTGAGTGCCATGAAGGCCAGTGGCGGGTTCGTGGCTGTGCTTGTGAGTTCACAGCAGCCTCACTGCCTCCGAATATAGTGGCAGGCTCCTGGCTGCTGGCTGTGCTTCTGAGGTCACAGCAGTCTGATTGCCTCCTAGGCCCATGGAAGGCCCATGGCTGCTGGCTGTGCTTGTGAGGTCACAGCACACTCAGTGCCCCATAGGTTTGTCTACAGCACTGCCTGCTCGCTGTGCTTGTGACGTCACAGCAGCCTGAGTGCCTCCTCTGCCAGTGGCAGGCTCAGGGGCGCTGGCTGTGCTTGTGATGTCACAGCAGCCTCAGTGCCTCATAGTTTAGTGTCCAGCGCTCCCTGCTGGCTGTGCTTGTGAGGTCACAGCAGCCTCAGTGCCTCCGAGGCCAGTGCTAGGCTCATGGCTGCTGGCTGTGCTTATGAGGTCACAGCAGCCTCAGTGCCTCCTATGCCAGGTGCAGGCTGCTGGCTGTGCTTGTGAGGTCACAGCACAGTCACTGACTCATAGCTTAGTCTACCGTGCCGCCTGCTGGCTGTTCTTGTGAGGTCACAGCACACTCAGTTCCTCATACGTTAGTATCCAGCGCCCCCTGCTGGCTGTGCTTGTGACGTCACAGCAGCCTCAGTGCCATCTAGGCCAGTGGCAGGCTCGTGGCTGCTGGCTGTGCTCGTGAGGTCAAAGCAGACTCAGTGCCACCTAGGTTTGTCTACAGCACCGCCTGCTGACTGTGCTTGTGACGTCACAGCAGCCTGAGTGCCTCCGAGCACATTGGCAGGCTCATGGCTGCTGGCTGTGCTTGTGACTTCAGAGCAGCCTCAGTGCCACCTAGGTTAGTCTACAGTGCCCCCTGCTGGCTGTGCTTGTGAGGTCACAGCAGACTCAGTGCCACCTAGGTTTGTCTACAGCTCCCCCTGCTGGCTGTGCTTGTGAGGCCACAGCACACTCTGAGCCTCCTAGGCCAGTGGCAGGCTCATGGCTGCTGGCTGTGCTTGTGAGGTCCCAGAGGACTCAATGACTCTCAGGCCAGTGGCAGGGTCATGGCTGGTAGCTGTTCTTGTGACGTCACAGCAGCCTCAATGCCCCCTAGGCCAGTGGCAGGCTCATGGCTGCTGGCTGCACTTGTGAGGCCACAGCAGCCTGAATGCCTCTTAGACCAGTGTCAGGCTCATGGCTGCTGGCTCTGCTTGTGACGTTAGAGCAGCCTCAGTGCCTCTTAGACCAGTGGCAGGCTCATGGCTGCTGGCTGTGCTTGTGAGGTCACAGCACACTCAGTGCCTCATAGGTTAGTCTAGAGCGCCCCCCGCTGGCTGTGCTTCTGAGGTCACAGCAGCCTCAGGGCCTCCCAGGCCAGTGGCAGGCTCATGACTGCTGGCTGTGCTTGTGAGATCACAGCAGACTCAGTGCCTTATAGATTAGTTTACAGCACCACCTGCTGGCTGTGCTTGTGAGGTAACAGCAGCCTGAGTGCCTCCTAGGCCAGTGGCAGGTTCGTGCCTGCTGGCTGTGCTTGTGAGGTCACAGCACACTCAGTGCCTCATAGCTTAGTGTCAAGCGTGCCCTGCTGGCTGTGCTTGTGAGGTCACAGCAGCCTGAGTGCCATGAAGGCCAGTGGCGGGTTCGTGGCTGTGCTTGTGACGTCACAGCAACCTCAGTTCCTCCGAGGCCAGTGCCAGGCTCCCCCTGCTGGCTGTGCTTGTGAGGTCACAGCATCCTCAGCGCCTCCTAGGCCAGTGGCAGGCTCCTGGCTGCTGCCTGTGCTTGTGAGGTCCCAGCTGCCTGAATGCCTCCTAGACCAGGGTCAGGCTCATGGCTGCTGGCTGTGCTTGTGAGGTGAGAGCAGCTTGACTGCCACCGAGGACAGTGGCAGGCTCATGGCCGCTGGCTGAGCTCGTGAGGTCACAGCACACTCAGTGCCTCATAGGTTAGTGTCCAGCGCCCCCTGCTGGCTGTGCTTGTGACGTCACAGCAGCCTCAGTGCCATCTAGGCCAGTGGCAGGCTCGTGGCTGCTGGCTGTGCTTGTGAGGTCACAGCAGACTCAGTGCCTCCTAGGTTTGCCTACAGCTCCCCCTGCTGGCTGTGCTTGTGAGGTCACAGCAGACTCAGTGCCTCATAGGTTTGTCTACAGCTCGCCCTGCTGGCTGTGCTTGTGAGGTCACAGCAGCCTGAGTGCCTCCTAGGCCAGTGGCAGGCTCGTGCCTGCTGGCTGTGCTTGTGAGGTCACAGCACACTCATTGCCTCATAGCTTAGTGTCAAGCGTGCCCTGCTGGCTGTGCTTCTGAGGTCACAGCAGCCTGAGTGCCATGAAGGCCAGTGGCGGGTTCGTGGCTGTGCTTGTGACGTCACAGCAACCTCAGTTCCTCCGAGGCCAGTGCCAGCCTCATGGCTGCTGCCTGTGCTTGTGAGGTCACAGCATCCTCAGCGCCTCCTAGGCCAGTGGCAGGCTCCTGGCTGCTGCCTGTGCTTGTGAGGTCACAGCAGCCTGAATGCCTCCTAGACCAGGGTCAGGCTCATGGCTGCTGGCTGTGCTTGTGAGGTGACAGTAGGTTGACTGCCACCGAGGACAGTGGCAGGCTCATGGCTGCTGGCTGTGCTTGTGAGGTCCCAGTGGACTCAATGATTCCCAGGCCAGTGGCAGGCTCATGGCTGCTGGCTGTGCTTGTGAGGTCACAGCAGCCTGAAAGCCGCCTAGGCCAGTGTCAGGCTCATGGCTGCTGGCTGTGCTTGTGACGTTACAGCAGCCTCAGTGCCTCTGAGGCCAGTGGCAGGCTCATGGCTGCTGGCTGTGCTTGTGAGGTCACAGCACACTCAGTGCCTCATAGGTTAGTCTAGAGCGCCCCCTCCTGGTTGTGCTTGTGAGGTCACGGTACACTCACTGCCATCTAGGCCAGTGGCAGGCTCATGGCTGCTGCCTGTGCTTGTGAGGTCACAGCACACTCAGTGCCTCCTACGTTAGTATCCAGCGCCCCCTGCTGGCTGTGCTTGTGAGGTAACAGCAGCCTGAGTGCCTCCTAGGCCAGTGGCAGGCTCGTGGCTGCTGGCTGTGCTTGTGAGGTCACAGCACACTCAGTGCCTCATAGCTTAGTGTCCAACGTGCCCTACTGGCTGTGCTTGTGAGGTCACAGCAGCCTGAGTGCCATGAAGGCCCGTGGCGGGTTCGTGGCTGTGCTTGTGAGGTCACAGCAGCCTCAGTGCCTCCGAGGCCAGTGCCAGGCTCCCCCTGCTGCCTGTGCTTGTGAGGTCACAGCATCCTCAGCGCCTCCTAGGCCAGTGGCAGGCTCCTGGCTGCTGCCTGTGGTTGTGAGGTCACAGCAGCCTCAGTGCCTCCTCTGCCAGTGTCAGGCTCATGGCTGCTGGCAGTGCTTGTGAGGTCACAGCAGCCTCTTTGCCTCACAGGCCAGTGTCAGTCTCATGGCTGCTGGCTGTGCTTGTGAGGTCACAGCAGCCTGAATGCCTCCTAGACCAGGGTCAGGCTCATGGCTGCTGGTTGTGCTTGTGAGGTGACAGCAGCCTCAGTGTCTCCGTGGATAGTAGCATGCTCATGGCTGCTGGCTGTGCTTGTGAGGTCACAGCAGCCTCAGTGCCTCTCAGGCCAGTATCATGCTCATGGCTGCTGGCTGTGCTTGTGAGGTCACAGCATCCTCAGTGCCTCTCAGGCCAGTATCAGGCTCATGGCTGCTGGCTGTGTTTGTGAGGTCACAGCAGCCTCACTGCCTCATAGTTTAGAGTCCAGCATCCCCTCCTGGCTATGATTGTGAGGTCACAGCAGACTCAGTGACTCCTAAGTTAGTGTGCAGGGCCCCCTGCTGGCTGTGCTCCTGAGGTCACAGCAGCCTCAGTGCCTCTCAGGCCAGTATCATGCTCATGGCTGATGGCTGTGCTTGTGAGGTCACAGCAGCCTCAGTGCCTCCTCTGCCAGTGTCAGGCTCATGGCTGTTGGCTGTACTTCTGAGGTCACAGAAGCCTGAATGCATCCTAGGCCTGTGGCAGGCTCATGGCTGCTGGCTGGGATTGTGAGGTCACAGCAGCCTCAGTGCCTCATAGTTTAGTGTCCAGCATCCCCTACTGGCTGTGCTTGTGAGGTCACAGTAGACTCAGTTCCTGATAGGTTATCTCCAGTGCCCCCTGCTGGCTCTGCTTGTGAGGTCACAGCAGTCTCAGTACCTCACAGGCCAGTGTCAGGCTCATGGCTGCTGGCTGTGCTTCTGAGGTCACAGCAGCCTCAGTGTCTCCGTGGATAGTGCCATGCTCATGGCTGCTGGCTGTGCTTGTGAGCTCACAGCAGCCTCAGTGTCTCACAGGCCAGCATCAGGCTCATGGCTGCTGGCTGTGCTTGTGAGCTCACAGCAGCCTCAGTGTCTCACAGGCCAGCATCAGGCTCATGGCTGCTGGCTGTGCTTGTGACGTCACAGCAGCCTCAGTGCCTCTGAGGCCCGTGGCAGGCTCATGGCTGCTGGCTGTGCTTGTGAGGTCACAGCAGCCTCAGTGCCTCTGAGGCCCGTGGCAGGCTCATGGCTGCTGGTTGTGCTTGTGAGGTCACAGCACCCTCAGTGCCTCCGAGGCCAGTATCAGGCTCATGGCTGCTGACTGTGTTTCTGAGGTCACAGAAGCCTGAATGCCTCCTAGGCCAGTGGCAGTCTCATGGCTGCTGGCTGTGCTTGTGACGTCACAGCAGCCTCAGTGCCTCATAGTTTAGTGTCTAGCGTCCCCTGCTTGCTCTGCTTGTCAGGTCACAGCAGCCTCAGTGCCTCAAAAGTTAGTGTGCAGCGCCCCCTGCTGGCTGTGCTTGTGAGGTCACAGCAGACTCAGTGCCTCTCAGGCCAGTATCAGGCTCACGGCTGCTGGCTGTGCTTGTGACATCACAGCAGCCTGAGTGCCTCCTAGGCCAGTGTCAGGTTCATGGCTGCTGGCTGTGCTTGTGAGGTCACAGCAGCCTCAGAGCCTCTGAGGCCCGTGGCAGGCTCATGGCTGCTGGCTGTGCTTGTGAGGTCACACAAGCCTCAGTGCCCCTGAGGCCCGTGGCAGGCTCATGGCTGCTGGTTCTGCTTGTGAGGTCACAGCAGCCTCAGTGCCTCCAAGGCCAGTATCAGGCTCATGGCTGCTGGCTGTGCTTGTGAGGTCACAGAAGCCTGAATGCCTCCTAGGCCAGTGGCAGGCTCATGGCTGCTGGCTGTGCTTGTGACGTCACAGCAGCCTCAGTGCCTCATAGTTTAGTGTCCAGCGTCCCCTGTTTGCTCTGCTTGTGAGGTCACAGCAGCCTCAGTGCCTCAAAAGTTAGTGTGCAGCGTCCCCTGCTGGCTCTGCTTGTGAGGTCACAGCAGCCTCAGTGCCTCTCAGGCCAGTATCAGGGTCACGGCTGCTGGCTGTGCTTGTGACATCACAGCAGCCTGAGTGCCTCCTAGGCCAGTGTCAGGTTCATGGTTGCTGGCTGTGCTTGTGAGGTCACAGCAGCCTGAGTGCCTCCTAGACCAGTGTCAGGCTCATGGCTGCTGGCTGTGCTTCTGAGGTCACAGCAGACTCAGTGCCTCCGAGGCCAATAGCAGGCTCATGGCTGCTGGCTGTGCTTGTGAGGTCACAGCAGCCTGAGTGCCCCCTAGGCCCGTGGCAGTCTCATGGCTGCTGGCTGTGCTTGTGAGGTCACAGAAGCCTCAGTGCCTCCTCTGCCAGTGGCAGGGTCATGGCTGCTGGCTATGATTGGGAGGTCACAGCAGCCTCAGTGTCTCCGTGGATAGTGCCATGCTCATGGCTGCTGGCTGTGCTTGTGAGGTCACAGCAGCCTCAAATCCTCCTAGGTTAGTGTCCAGCGTCCCCTGCTGGCTGTGCTTGTGAGGTCACAGCAGACTCAGTGCCTCAAAAGTTACTGTGCAACGCCCCCCTGCTGGCTGTGCTTGTGAGGTCATAGCAGCCTCAGTGCCTCTCAGGCCAGTATCAGGCTCATGGCTGCTGGCTGTGCTTGTGACGTCACAGCAGCCTCAGTGCATCCTAGGCCAGTATCAGGCTCATGGCTGCTGGCTGTGCTTGTGAGGTCACAGCAGCCTCAGTGCCTCATAGTTTACTGTCTAGCGTCCTCTGCTGGCTGTGATTGTGAGGTCACAGCAGACTCAGTGCCTCAAAAGTTAGTGTCCAGCGCCCCCTGCTGGCTGTGCTTCTGAGGTCACAGCAGCCGCGGTGCCTCCTCTGCCAGTGTCAGGCTCATGGCTGCTGGCTGTGCTTGTTAGGTCACAGCAGCCTCAGTGCCTCATACTTTAGTGTCCAGCGTCCCCTGTTGGCCCTGCTTGTGAGGTCACAGCAGCCTCAGTGCCTCTGAGGCCAGTGGCAGTCTCATGGCTGCTGGCTGTGCTTGTGAGGTAACAGAAGCCTCAGTGCCTCTGAGGCCAGTGGCAGTCTCATGGCTGATGGCTGTGCTTCTGAGGTCACAGCAGCCTCAGTGTCTCCGTGGATAGTGCCATGCTCATGGCTGCTGCCTGTGCTTGTGAGGTCACAGCAGCCTGAATGCCTCCTAGGTTAGTGTCCAGCACCCCCTGCTGGCTGTGCTTGTGAGGTCACAGCAGACTCAGTGCCTCTCAGGCTAGTATCAGGCTCATGGCTGCTGGCTGTGCTTGTGACGTCACAGCACCCTCAGTGCCTCCTCTGCCAGTGCCATGCTCATGGCTGCTGGCTGTGCTTGTGAGGTCACAGCAGCCTCAGTGCCTCCTCTGCCTGTGGCAGTCTCATGGCTCCTGGCTGTGCTTTTGAGGTCACAGCAGCCTCAGTGCCTCTTGGTTAGTGTCCAGCACGCCCTGCTGGCTGTGCTTGTGAGGTCACAGCAGCCTGAATGCCATCTAGGCTAGTGTCAGGCTGGTGGCTCCTGGCTGTTCTTGTGAGGTCACAGCCGCCTCAGTGCCTCCTAGGCCAGTGGCAGGCTCATGGCTGCTGGCTGTGCTTGTGAGGTCACAGGAGCCTCAGTGTCTCCTAGGCTACTAGCAGTCTCGTGGCTGCTGGCAGTGCTTCTGAGGTCACAGCAACCTCATTGCCTCACAGGCCAGTGTCAGTCTCATGGCTGCTGGCTGTGCTTGTGAGGTCACAGGAGCCTCAGTGCCTCATAGCTTAGTCTACCGTGCCCCCTGCTGGCTGTGCTTCTGAGGTCATAGCATACTTAGTGCCTCATAGGTTAGTATCCAGCGCCAGCTGCTGGCTGTGCTTGTGAGGTCACAGCAGCCTCAGTGCCTCATAGGTTAGTGTCCAGCACGCCCTGCTGGCTGTGCTTGTGAGGTCACAGCAGCCTGAATGCCATCTAGGCTAGTGTCAGGCTGGTGGCTGCTGGCTGTTCTTGTGAGGTCACAGCCGCCTCTGTGCCTCCTAGGCCAGTGGCAGGCTCGTGGCTGTTGGCTGTGCTTGTGAGGTCCCAGCAGACTCAGTGCCTCCTAGGCCAGTGGCAAGCTCGTGGCTGCTGGCTGTGCTTGTGACCTCGCAGCAGCCTCAGTGCCTCCGAGGCCAGTGGCAGGCTCCTGGCTGCTGGCTGTGCTTGTGAGGTCACAGCAGCCTCAGTTCCTCCTTGGTAAGTCTACAGCGTCCCCTGCTGGCAGTGCTTGTGACGTCACAGGAGCCTCAGTGCCTCATAGCATAGTCTACCGTGCCCCCTGCTGGCTGTGCTTCTGAGGTCATTGCATACTTAGTGCCTCATAGGTTAGTATCCAGCGTTCCCTGCTGGCTGTGCTTGTGAGGTCACAGCAGACTCAGTGCCTCATAGGTTTGTCTACAGCACCGCCTGCTGACTGTGCTTGTGAGATCACAGCAGACTCAGTGCCTCCTAGGCCAGTGGCAAGCTCGTGGCTGCTGGCTGTGCTTGTGACCTCGCAGCAGCCTCAGTGCCTCCGAGGCCAGTGGCAGGCTCCTGCCTGCTGGCTGTGCTTGTGAGGTCACAGCACACTCAGTGCCTCATTAGTTAGTTTCCAGCACTCCCTGCTGGCTGTGCTTGTGAGGTCACAGCAGACTCAGTGCCTCCTAGGTTAGTGTCCATCGCCCCCTACTGGCTGTGCTTGTGAGGTCACAGCAGCCTCAGTGCCTCCTAGGCCACTGGCAAGCTCGTGGCTGCTGGCTGTGCTTCTGACCTCACAGCAGCCTCAGTGCATCTGAGGACAGTGGCAGGCTCATGGCTGCTGGCTGTGCTTGTGAGGTCACAGTACACTGAGTGCCTCATAGGTTAGTGTCCAGCACCCCCTGCTGGCCGTGCTTCTAAGGTCACAGCAGCCTGAGTGCCATCAACGCCATTGGAGTGTTCGTGGCTGTGCTTGTGAGGTCACAGCAGCCTCAGTGCCTCCGAGGCCAGTGGCAGGCTCATGGCTGCTGGCTGTGCTTGTGAGGTCACAGCTGCCTCAGTGCCTCCGAGGCCAGTGGCAGGCTCATGGCTGCTGGCTGTGCTTGTGAGGTCACAGCAGCCTCAGTGCCTCATAGGTTACTGTCCAGCACGCCCTGCTGGCTGTGCTTGTGAGGTCACAGCAGCCTGAATGCCATCTAGGCTAGTGTCAGGCTGGTGGCTCCTGGCTGTTCTTGTGAGGTCACAGCCGCCTCAGTGCCTCCTAGGCCAGTGGCAGGCTCATGGCTGCTGGCTGTGCTTGTGAGGTCACAACAGCCTCAGTGTCTCCTAGGCTACTAGCAGTCTCGTGGCTGCTGGCAGTGCTTGTGAGGTCACAGCAACCTCATTGCCTCACAGGCCAGTGTCAGTCTCATGGCTGCTGGCTGTGCTTGTGAGGTCACAGGAGCCTCAGTGCCTCATAGCTTAGACTACCGTGCCCCCTGCTGGCTGTGCTTCTGAGGTCATAGCATACTTAGTGCCTCATAGGTTAGTATCCAGCGCCAGCTGCTGGCTGTGCTTGTGAGGTCACAGCAGCCTCAGTGCCTCAAAGGTTAGTGTCCAGCACGCCCTGCTGGCTGTGCTTGTGAGGTCACAGCAGCCTGAATGCCATCTAGGCTAGTGTCAGGCTGGTGGCTGCTGGCTGTTCTTGTGAGGTCACAGCCGCCTCAGTGCCTCCTAGGCCAGTGGCAGGCTCGTGGCTGTTGGCTGTGCTTGTGAGGTCCCAGCAGACTCAGTGCCTCCTAGGCCAGTGGCAAGCTCGTGGCTGCTGGCTGTGCTTGTGACCTCGCAGCAGCCTCAGTGTCTCCGAGGCCAGTGGCAGGCTCCTGGCTGCTGGCTGTGCTTGTGAGGTCACAGCACACTCAGTGCCTCATTAGTTAGTTTCCAGCACTCCCTGCTGGCTGTGCTTCTGAGGTCACAGCAGCCTGAGTGCCATCTAGGCCAGTGGCAGGCTGGTGGCTGCTGACTGTGCTTCTGAGGTCACAGCCGCCTCAGTGCCTCCTAGGACAGTGGAAGCCTCATGGCTGCTGGCCGTGCTTCTAAGGTCACAGCAGCCTGAGGGCCATCAGCGCCATTATTGGGTTTGTGGCTGTGCTTGTGAGGTCACAGCAGCCTCAGTGCCTCCGAGGCCAGTGCCAGGCTCATGGCTGCTGGCTGTGCTTGTGAGGTCACAGCAGACTCAGTGCCTCCGAGGCCAGTGTCAGTCTCATGGCTGCTGGCTGTGCTTGTGACGTCACAACAGCCTCAGTGTCTCATAGCTTAGTGTACCGTGCCCCGTCCTGGCTGTGCTTGTGAGGTCACAGCACACTCACTGCCTCCTAGAGTAGTATCCAGCGCCCCCTGCTTGCTGTGCTTGTGAAGTCACAGCAGCCTCAGGGCCTCCCAGGCCAGTGGCAAACTCGTGGCTGCTGGCTGTGCTTGTGAGGTCACAGCAGCCTCAGTGCCTTATGGATTAGTGTACAGCACCACCTGCTGGCTGTGCTTGTGGGGTAACAGCGGCCTCATTGCCTCCTAGGCCAGTATCAGGCTCATGGCTGCTGGCTGTGCTTGTGAGGCCACAGCACACTCAGTGCCTCATAGCTTAGTGTCCAGCGTGCCCTGCTGGCTGTGCTTGTGAGGTCACAGCAGCCTGAGTGCCATGAAGGCCAGTGGCGGGTTCGTGGCTGTGCTTGTGAGTTCACAGCAGCCTCACTGCCTCCGAATATAGTGGCAGGCTCCTGGCTGCTGGCTGTGCTTCTGAGGTCACAGCAGTCTGATTGCCTCCTAGGCCCATGGAAGGCCCATGGCTGCTGGCTGTGCTTGTGAGGTCACAGCACACTCAGTGCCCCATAGGTTTGTCTACAGCACTGCCTGCTCGCTGTGCTTGTGACGTCACAGCAGCCTGAGTGCCTCCTCTGCCAGTGGCAGGCTCAGGGGCGCTGGCTGTGCTTGTGATGTCACAGCAGCCTCAGTGCCTCATAGTTTAGTGTCCAGCGCTCCCTGCTGGCTGTGCTTGTGAGGTCACAGCAGCCTCAGTGCCTCCGAGGCCAGTGCTAGGCTCATGGCTGCTGGCTGTGCTTATGAGGTCACAGCAGCCTCAGTGCCTCCTATGCCAGGTGCAGGCTGCTGGCTGTGCTTGTGAGGTCACAGCACAGTCACTGACTCATAGCTTAGTCTACCGTGCCGCCTGCTGGCTGTTCTTGTGAGGTCACAGCACACTCAGTTCCTCATACGTTAGTATCCAGCGCCCCCTGCTGGCTGTGCTTGTGACGTCACAGCAGCCTCAGTGCCATCGAGGCCAGTGGCAGGCTCGTGGCTGCTGGCTGTGCTCGTGAGGTCAAAGCAGACTCAGTGCCACCTAGGTTTGTCTACAGCACCGCCTGCTGACTGTGCTTGTGACGTCACAGCAGCCTGAGTGCCTCCGAGCACATTGGCAGGCTCATGGCTGCTGGCTGTGCTTGTGACTTCAGAGCAGCCTCAGTGCCACCTAGGTTAGTCTACAGTGCCCCCTGCTGGCTGTGCTTGTGAGGTCACAGCAGACTCAGTGCCACCTAGGTTTGTCTACAGCTCCCCCTGCTGGCTGTGCTTGTGAGGCCACAGCACACTCTGAGCCTCCTAGGCCAGTGGCAGGCTCATGGCTGCTGGCTGTGCTTGTGAGGTCCCAGAGGACTCAATGACTCTCAGGCCAGTGGCAGGGTCATGGCTGGTAGCTGTTCTTGTGACGTCACAGCAGCCTCAATGCCCCCTAGGCCAGTGGCAGGCTCATGGCTGCTGGCTGCACTTGTGAGGCCACAGCAGCCTGAATGCCTCTTAGACCAGTGTCAGGCTCATGGCTGCTGGCTCTGCTTGTGACGTTAGAGCAGCCTCAGTGCCTCTTAGACCAGTGGCAGGCTCATGGCTGCTGGCTGTGCTTGTGAGGTCACAGCACACTCAGTGCCTCATAGGTTAGTCTAGAGCGCCCCCCGCTGGCTGTGCTTCTGAGGTCACAGCAGCCTCAGGGCCTCCCAGGCCAGTGGCAGGTTCGTGCCTGCTGGCTGTGCTTGTGAGGTCACAGCACACTCAGTGCCTCATAGCTTAGTGTCAAGCGTGCCCTGCTGGCTGTGCTTGTGAGGTCACAGCAGCCTGAGTGCCATGAAGGCCAGTGGCGGGTTCGTGGCTGTGCTTGTGACGTCACAGCAACCTCAGTTCCTCCGAGGCCAGTGCCAGGCTCCCCCTGCTGGCTGTGCTTGTGAGGTCACAGCATCCTCAGCGCCTCCTAGGCCAGTGGCAGGCTCCTGGCTGCTGCCTGTGCTTGTGAGGTCCCAGCTGCCTGAATGCCTCCTAGACCAGGGTCAGGCTCATGGCTGCTGGCTGTGCTTGTGAGGTGAGAGCAGCTTGACTGCCACCGAGGACAGTGGCAGGCTCATGGCCGCTGGCTGAGCTCGTGAGGTCACAGCACACTCAGTGCCTCATAGGTTAGTGTCCAGCGCCCCCTGCTGGCTGTGCTTGTGACGTCACAGCAGCCTCAGTGCCATCTAGGCCAGTGGCAGGCTCGTGGCTGCTGGCTGTGCTTGTGAGGTCACAGCAGACTCAGTGCCTCCTAGGTTTGCCTACAGCTCCCCCTGCTGGCTGTGCTTGTGAGGTCACAGCAGACTCAGTGCCTCATAGGTTTGTCTACAGCTCGCCCTGCTGGCTGTGCTTGTGAGGTCACAGCAGCCTGAGTGCCTCCTAGGCCAGTGGCAGGCTCGTGCCTGCTGGCTGTGCTTGTGAGGTCACAGCACACTCATTGCCTCATAGCTTAGTGTCAAGCGTGCCCTGCTGGCTGTGCTTCTGAGGTCACAGCAGCCTGAGTGCCATGAAGGCCAGTGGCGGGTTCGTGGCTGTGCTTGTGACGTCACAGCAACCTCAGTTCCTCCGAGGCCAGTGCCAGCCTCATGGCTGCTGCCTGTGCTTGTGAGGTCACAGCATCCTCAGCGCCTCCTAGGCCAGTGGCAGGCTCCTGGCTGCTGCCTGTGCTTGTGAGGTCACAGCAGCCTGAATGCCTCCTAGACCAGGGTCAGGCTCATGGCTGCTGGCTGTGCTTGTGAGGTGACAGTAGGTTGACTGCCACCGAGGACAGTGGCAGGCTCATGGCTGCTGGCTGTGCTTGTGAGGTCCCAGTGGACTCAATGATTCCCAGGCCAGTGGCAGGCTCATGGCTGCTGGCTGTGCTTGTGAGGTCACAGCAGCCTGAAAGCCGCCTAGGCCAGTGTCAGGCTCATGGCTGCTGGCTGTGCTTGTGACGTTACAGCAGCCTCAGTGCCTCTGAGGCCAGTGGCAGGCTCATGGCTGCTGGCTGTGCTTGTGAGGTCACAGCACACTCAGTGCCTCATAGGTTAGTCTAGAGCGCCCCCTCCTGGTTGTGCTTGTGAGGTCACGGTACACTCACTGCCATCTAGGCCAGTGGCAGGCTCATGGCTGCTGCCTGTGCTTGTGAGGTCACAGCACACTCAGTGCCTCCTACGTTAGTATCCAGCGCCCCCTGCTGGCTGTGCTTGTGAGGTAACAGCAGCCTGAGTGCCTCCTAGGCCAGTGGCAGGCTCGTGGCTGCTGGCTGTGCTTGTGAGGTCACAGCACACTCAGTGCCTCATAGCTTAGTGTCCAACGTGCCCTACTGGCTGTGCTTGTGAGGTCACAGCAGCCTGAGTGCCATGAAGGCCCGTGGCGGGTTCGTGGCTGTGCTTGTGAGGTCACAGCAGCCTCAGTGCCTCCGAGGCCAGTGCCAGGCTCCCCCTGCTGCCTGTGCTTGTGAGGTCACAGCATCCTCAGCGCCTCCTAGGCCAGTGGCAGGCTCCTGGCTGCTGCCTGTGGTTGTGAGGTCACAGCAGCCTCAGTGCCTCCTCTGCCAGTGTCAGGCTCATGGCTGCTGGCAGTGCTTGTGAGGTCACAGCAGCCTCTTTGCCTCACAGGCCAGTGTCAGTCTCATGGCTGCTGGCTGTGCTTGTGAGGTCACAGCAGCCTGAATGCCTCCTAGACCAGGGTCAGGCTCATGGCTGCTGGTTGTGCTTGTGAGGTGACAGCAGCCTCAGTGTCTCCGTGGATAGTAGCATGCTCATGGCTGCTGGCTGTGCTTGTGAGGTCACAGCAGCCTCAGTGCCTCTCAGGCCAGTATCATGCTCATGGCTGCTGGCTGTGCTTGTGAGGTCACAGCATCCTCAGTGCCTCTCAGGCCAGTATCAGGCTCATGGCTGCTGGCTGTGTTTGTGAGGTCACAGCAGCCTCACTGCCTCATAGTTTAGAGTCCAGCAACCCCTCCTGGCTATGATTGTGAGGTCACAGCAGCCTCAGTGACTCCTAAGTTAGTGTGCAGGGCCCCCTGCTGGCTGTGCTCCTGAGGTCACAGCAGCCTCAGTGCCTCTCAGGCCAGTATCATGCTCATGGCTGATGGCTGTGCTTGTGAGGTCACAGCAGCCTCAGTGCCTCCTCTGCCAGTGTCAGGCTCATGGCTGTTGGCTGTACTTCTGAGGTCACAGAAGCCTGAATGCATCCTAGGCCTGTGGCAGGCTCATGGCTGCTGGCTGGGATTGTGAGGTCACAGCAGCCTCAGTGCCTCATAGTTTAGTGTCCAGCATCCCCTACTGGCTGTGCTTGTGAGGTCACAGTAGACTCAGTTCCTGATAGGTTATCTCCAGTGCCCCCTGCTGGCTCTGCTTGTGAGGTCACAGCAGTCTCAGTACCTCACAGGCCAGTGTCAGGCTCATGGCTGCTGGCTGTGCTTCTGAGGTCACAGCAGCCTCAGTGTCTCCGTGGATAGTGCCATGCTCATGGCTGCTGGCTGTGCTTGTGAGCTCACAGCAGCCTCAGTGTCTCACAGGCCAGCATCAGGCTCATGGCTGCTGGCTGTGCTTGTGAGCTCACAGCAGCCTCAGTGTCTCACAGGCCAGCATCAGGCTCATGGCTGCTGGCTGTGCTTGTGACGTCACAGCAGCCTCAGTGCCTCTGAGGCCCGTGGCAGGCTCATGGCTGCTGGCTGTGCTTGTGAGGTCACAGCAGCCTCAGTGCCTCTGAGGCCCGTGGCAGGCTCATGGCTGCTGGTTGTGCTTGTGAGGTCACAGCACCCTCAGTGCCTCCGAGGCCAGTATCAGGCTCATGGCTGCTGACTGTGTTTCTGAGGTCACAGAAGCCTGAATGCCTCCTAGGCCAGTGGCAGTCTCATGGCTGCTGGCTGTGCTTGTGACGTCACAGCAGCCTCAGTGCCTCATAGTTTAGTGTCTAGCGTCCCCTGCTTGCTCTGCTTGTCAGGTCACAGCAGCCTCAGTGCCTCAAAAGTTAGTGTGCAGCGCCCCCTGCTGGCTGTGCTTGTGAGGTCACAGCAGACTCAGTGCCTCTCAGGCCAGTATCAGGCTCACGGCTGCTGGCTGTGCTTGTGACATCACAGCAGCCTGAGTGCCTCCTAGGCCAGTGTCAGGTTCATGGCTGCTGGCTGTGCTTGTGAGGTCACAGCAGCCTCAGAGCCTCTGAGGCCCGTGGCAGGCTCATGGCTGCTGGCTGTGCTTGTGAGGTCACACAAGCCTCAGTGCCCCTGAGGCCCGTGGCAGGCTCATGGCTGCTGGTTCTGCTTGTGAGGTCACAGCAGCCTCAGTGCCTCCAAGGCCAGTATCAGGCTCATGGCTGCTGGCTGTGCTTGTGAGGTCACAGAAGCCTGAATGCCTCCTAGGCCAGTGGCAGGCTCATGGCTGCTGGCTGTGCTTGTGACGTCACAGCAGCCTCAGTGCCTCATAGTTTAGTGTCCAGCGTCCCCTGTTTGCTCTGCTTGTGAGGTCACAGCAGCCTCAGTGCCTCAAAAGTTAGTGTGCAGCGTCCCCTGCTGGCTCTGCTTGTGAGGTCACAGCAGCCTCAGTGCCTCTCAGGCCAGTATCAGGGTCACGGCTGCTGGCTGTGCTTGTGACATCACAGCAGCCTGAGTGCCTCCTAGGCCAGTGTCAGGTTCATGGTTGCTGGCTGTGCTTGTGAGGTCACAGCAGCCTGAGTGCCTCCTAGACCAGTGTCAGGCTCATGGCTGCTGGCTGTGCTTCTGAGGTCACAGCAGACTCAGTGCCTCCGAGGCCAATAGCAGGCTCATGGCTGCTGGCTGTGCTTGTGAGGTCACAGCAGCCTGAGTGCCCCCTAGGCCCGTGGCAGTCTCATGGCTGCTGGCTGTGCTTGTGAGGTCACAGAAGCCTCAGTGCCTCCTCTGCCAGTGGCAGGGTCATGGCTGCTGGCTATGATTGGGAGGTCACAGCAGCCTCAGTGTCTCCGTGGATAGTGCCATGCTCATGGCTGCTGGCTGTGCTTGTGAGGTCACAGCAGCCTCAAATCCTCCTAGGTTAGTGTCCAGCGTCCCCTGCTGGCTGTGCTTGTGAGGTCACAGCAGACTCAGTGCCTCAAAAGTTACTGTGCAACGCCCCCCTGCTGGCTGTGCTTGTGAGGTCATAGCAGCCTCAGTGCCTCTCAGGCCAGTATCAGGCTCATGGCTGCTGGCTGTGCTTGTGACGTCACAGCAGCCTCAGTGCATCCTAGGCCAGTATCAGGCTCATGGCTGCTGGCTGTGCTTGTGAGGTCACAGCAGCCTCAGTGCCTCATAGTTTACTGTCTAGCGTCCTCTGCTGGTTGTGATTGTGAGGTCACAGCAGACTCAGTGCCTCAAAAGTTAGTGTCCAGCGCCCCCTGCTGGCTGTGCTTCTGAGGTCACAGCAGCCGCGGTGCCTCCTCTGCCAGTGTCAGGCTCATGGCTGCTGGCTGTGCTTGTTAGGTCACAGCAGCCTCAGTGCCTCATACTTTAGTGTCCAGCGTCCCCTGTTGGCCCTGCTTGTGAGGTCACAGCAGCCTCAGTGCCTCTGAGGCCAGTGGCAGTCTCATGGCTGCTGGCTGTGCTTGTGAGGTAACAGAAGCCTCAGTGCCTCTGAGGCCAGTGGCAGTCTCATGGCTGATGGCTGTGCTTCTGAGGTCACAGCAGCCTCAGTGTCTCCGTGGATAGTGCCATGCTCATGGCTGCTGCCTGTGCTTGTGAGGTCACAGCAGCCTGAATGCCTCCTAGGTTAGTGTCCAGCACCCCCTGCTGGCTGTGCTTGTGAGGTCACAGCAGACTCAGTGCCTCTCAGGCTAGTATCAGGCTCATGGCTGCTGGCTGTGCTTGTGACGTCACAGCACCCTCAGTGCCTCCTCTGCCAGTGCCATGCTCATGGCTGCTGGCTGTGCTTGTGAGGTCACAGCAGCCTCAGTGCCTCCTCTGCCTGTGGCAGTCTCATGGCTCCTGGCTGTGCTTTTGAGGTCACAGCAGCCTCAGTGCCTCCTAGGTCAGTATCAGGCTCATGGCTGCTGGCTGTGCTTGTGAGGTCACAGCAGCCTCAGTGCCTCAAAGTTTAGTATCCAGCGTCCCCTGCTGGCTGTGGTTGTGAGGTCACAGCAGACTCAGTTCCTCAAAAGTTAGTGTGCAGCGCCCCCTGCTGGCTGTGGTTGTGAGGTCACAGCAGACTCAGTGCCTCAAAAGTTAGTGTGCAGCGCCCCCTGCTGGCTGTGCTTGTGAGGTCACAGCAGCCGCACTGCCTCCTCTGCCAGTGTCAGGCTCATGGCTGCTGGCTGTGCTTGTGAGGTCACAGCAGCCTCAGTGCCTCCTCTGCCAGTGACAATGCCATGGCTGCTGAATGTGCTTGTGAGGTCACAGAAGCCTCAGTGCCTCCTCTGCCAGTGGCAGGCTCATAGCTGCTGGCTGTGCTTCTGAGGTCACAGTAGCCTCAGTGCCTCATAGTTTAGTGTCCAGCGTCCCCTGCTGGCTCTAGTTGTGAGGTCTCAACAGACTCAGCGCCTCAAAAATTAGTGTCCAGCCACCCCTGCTGGCTGTGCTTGTGAGGTCACAGCAGCCTCAGTGCCTCCTCTGCCAGTGCCATGCTCATGGCTGCTGGCTCTGCTTGTGAGGTCACAGCAGCCTCAGTGCCTCCTAGTTTAGTGTGCAGCGCCCCCTGCTGGCTGTGCTTGTGAGGTCACAGCAGCCTCAGTGCCTCCTCTGCCAGTGTCAGGCTCATGGCTGCTGGCTGTGCTTGTGAGGTCACAGCAGCCTGAATGCCTCCTAGGCCAGTGCCATGCTCATGGCTGCTGGCTGTGCTTGTGAGGTCACAGCAGCCTCAGTGCCTCATAGTTTAGTGTCCAGCGTCCCCTGCTGGCTGTGGTTGTGAGGTCACAGCTGACTCAGTGCCTCATAGGTAAGTGTGCAGCGCTTCCTGCTGGCTGTGCTTGTGAGGTCACAGCAGCCTGAGTGCCTCCTAGGCCCGTGGCAGGCTCATGGCTGCTGGCTGTTCTTGTGACGTCACAGCAGCCTCAGTGCCTCCCAGGCCAGTGGCATGCTCATGGCTGCTGGCTGTCCTTGTGAGGTCACAGAAGCCTCAGTGCCTCCTCTGCCAGTGTCAGTCTCATGGCTGCTGGCTGTGCTTGTGACGTCACAGCAGCCTCAGTGCCTCTCAGGCCAGTATCACGCTCATGGCTGCTGGCTGTGCTTCTGAGGTCACAGCAGCCTCAGTGCCTCCTAGGCCCGTGGCAGTCTCATGGCTGCTGGCTGTGCTTGTGACGTCACAGCAGCCTCAGTGCCTCCTAGGCCCGTGGCAGTGTCATGGCTGCTGGCTGTGCTTGTGAGGTCACAGCAACCTCAGTGCCTCTCAGGCCAGTATCATGCTCCTGCCTGCTGGCTGTGCTTGTGAGGTCACAGAAGCCTGAATGCCTTCTAGGCCAGTGGCAGGCTCATGGCTGCTGGCTGTGCTTGTGAGGTCACAGCAGCCTCAGTGCCTCCTCTGCCAGTGGCAGTCTCATGGCTGCTGGCTGTGCTTGTGAGGTCACAGCAGACTCAGTGCCTCACAGGCCAATTTCAGGCTCATGGCTGATGGCTGTGCTTGTGACGTCACAGCAGCCTCAGTGCCTCCTAGGCCAGTGGCAGTCTCATGGCTGCTGGCTGTGCTTGTGAGGTAACAGCAGCCTCAGTGCCTCATAGTTTAGGGTCCAGTGTCCCCTGCTGGCTCTGCTTGTGAGGTCACAGCAGACTCAGTGCCTCACAGGCCAATTTCAGGCTCATGGCTGATGGCTGTGCTTGTGACGTCACAGCAGCCTCAGTGCATCCGAGGATAGTGCCATGCTCATGGCTGCTGGCTGTGCTTGTGAGGTCACAGCAGTCTCAGTGCCTCATAGTTTAGTGCCCTGCGTCCCCTACTGGCTCTGCTTGTAAGGTCACAGCAGCCTCAGTGCCTCTCAGGCCAGTGTCAGGGTCATGGCTGCTGGCTGTGCTTGTGAGGTCACAGCAGCCTCAGTGCCTCATAGTTTAGTGTCCAGCGTCCCCTGCTGGCTGTGCTTGTGAGGTCACAATAGACTCAGTGCCGCATACCTTAGAGTCCAGTGCCCCCTACGGGCTGTGCTCGTGAGGTCACAGCAGACTCAGTGCCTCCTAGGCCCGTGGCAGGCTCATGGCTGCTGGCTGTGCTTGTGACATCACAGCAGCCTCAGTGCCTCCTCTGCCAGGGGCAATCTCAGGGCTGCTGGCTGTGCTTGTGAGGTCACAGCAGCCTCAGTGCCTCCTAGGTTAGTGTCCGTCGCCCCCTACTGGCTGTACTTGTGAGGTCACAGCAGCCTCAGTGCCTCATAGTTTAGTGTCCAGTGTTCCCTGCTGGCTCTGCTTCTGAGGTCACAACAGACTCAGTGCCTCAAAAGGTAGTGTGCAGCGCCTCCTGCTGGCTGTGCTTGTGAGGTCACAGCAGCCTCAGTGCCTCCTAGGCCAGTGTCAGGCTCATGGCTGCTGGCTGAGCTTGGGAGGTCACAGCAGTCTGAGTGCCTCCTAGGCCAGTGGCAGTCTCATGGCTGCTGGCTGTGCTTGTGAGGTCACAGCAGCCTCAGTGCCTCCTCTGCCAGTGCCATGCTCATGGCTGCTGGCTGTGCTTGTGAGGTCACACAAGCCTCAGTGCCTCCTGTGCCAGTGGCAGTCTCATAGCTGCTGGCTATGCTTGTGAGGTCACAGCAGACTCAGTGCCTCAAAAGTTAGTGTGCAGCGCCTCCTGCTGGCTGTGCTTGTGACGTCACAGAAGCCTGAATGCCTTCTAGGCCAGTGGCAGGCTCATGACTGCTGGCTGTGCTTGTGAGGCCACAGCAGCCTCAGTGCCTCCTCTGCCAGTGGCAGTCTCATGGCTGTTGGCTGTGCTTGTGAGCTCACAGCAGACTCAGTGCCTCACAGGCCAATATCAGGCTCATGGCTGATGGCTGTGCTTGTGACGTCACAGCAGCCTCAGTGCCTCCTAGGCCAGTGGCAGGCTCATGGCTGCTGGCTGTGCTTGTGGTGTCACAGCAGCCTCAGTGCCTCCTCTGCCAGTGGCAGTCTCATGGCTGTTGGCTGTGCTTGTGAGGTCACAGCAGAGTCAGTGCCTCACAGGCCAATATCAGGCTCATGGCTGATGGCTGTGCTTGTGACGTCACAGCAGCCTCAGTGCCTCCTAGGCCAGTGGCAGTCTCATGGCTGCTGGCTGTGCTTGTGAGGTCACAGCAGCCTCAGTGCCTCATAGTTTAGTGTCCAGTGTCCCCTGCTGGCTCTGCTTGTGAGGTCACAGCAGACTCAGTGTCTCATACGTTAGTGTGCAGCGCCCCCTGCTGGCTGTGCTTTTGAGGTCACAGCAGCCTCAGTGCCTCTCAGGCCAGTATCAGGCTCCTGGCTGCTGGCTGTGCTTGTGAGGTCACAGCAACCTCAGTGCCTCTCAGGCCAGTGTCAGGCTCATGGCTGCTGGCTGTGCTTGTGAGGTCACAGCAGCCTCAGTGCCCCCTCTGCCAGTAGCAGGCTCATGGCTGCTGGCTGTGCTTGTGAGGTCACAGCAGACTCAGTGCCTTAAAAGTTAGTGTCCAGCGCCCCCTGCTGGCTGTGCTTGTGAGGTCACAGCAGCCTCAGTGCCTCCTAGGTTAGTGTCCTTCGCCCCCTACTGGCTGTGCTTCTGAGGTCACAGCAGACTCACTGCCTCCTCTGCCAGTGTCAGGCTCATGGCTGCTGGCTGTCCTTCTGAAGTCACAGCAGCCTCAGTGTCTCCGTGGATAGTGCCATGCTCAAGGCTGCTGGCTGTGCTTTTGAGGTCACAGCAACCTCAGTGCCTCTCAGGCCAGTATCAGGCTCATGGCTGCTGGCTGTGCTTGTGAGCTCACAGCAGCCTGAATGCCTCCTAGCCCAGTGGCAGGCTCATGGCTGCTGGCTGTGCTTCTGAGATCACAGAAGCCTGAATGCCTCCTAGGCCAGTGGCAGGCTCATGGCTGCTGGCTGTGCTTGTGAGGTCACAGCAGCCTCAGTGCCTCCTAGGCCAGTGGCAGTCTCATGGCTGCTGGCTGTGCTTGTGAGGTCACAGCAGCCTGAGTGCCTCCTAGGCCCGTGGCAGGCTCATGGCTGCTGGCTGTGCTTGTGAGGTCACAGCAGCCTCAGTGCCTTTCAGGCCAGTGGCATGCTCATGGCTGCTGGCTGTCCTTGTGAGGTCACAGAAGCCTCAGTGCCTCCTCTGCCACTGTCAGTCTCATGGCTGCTGGCTGTGCTTGTGAGGTCACAGCAACCTCAGTGCCTCTCAGGCCAGTATCATGCTCCTGCCTGCTGGCTGTGCTTGTGACGTCACAGAAGCCTGAATGCCTTCTAGGCCAGTGGCAGGCTCATGGCTGCTGGCTGTGCTTGTGAGGTCACAGCAGCCTCAGTGCCTCGTCTGCCAGTGGCAGTCTCATGGCTGCTGGCTGTGCTTGTGAGGTCACAGCAGACTCAGTGCCTCACAGGCCAATATCAGGCTCATGGCTGATGGCTGTGCTTGTGACGTCATAGCAGCCTGAGTGCCTCCTAGGCCAGTGGCAGGCTCATGGCTGCTGGCTGTGCTTGTGAGGTCACAGCAGCCTCAGTGCCTCATAGTTTAGTGTCCAGTGTCCCCTGCTGGCTCTGCTTGTGAGGTCACAGCAGACTCAGTGTCTCATGCGTTAGTGTGCAGCGCCCCCTGCTGGCTGTGCTTGTGTGGTCACAGCAGCCTCAGTGCCTCTCAGGCCAGTATCAGGCTCCTGGCTGCTGGCTGTGCTTGTGAGGTCACAGCAACCTCAGTGCCTCTCAGGCCAGTGTCAGGCTCATGGCTGCTGGCTGTGCTTGTGAGGTCACAGCAGCCTCAGTGCCCCCTCTGCCAGTAGCAGGCTCATGGCTGCTGGCTGTGCTTGTGAGGTCACAGCAGACTCAGTGCCTTAAAAGTTAGTGTCCAGCGCCCCCTGCTGGCTCTGCTTGTGAGGTCACAGCAGCCTCAGTGCCTCCTAGGCCAGTATCAGGCTCATGGCTGCTGGCTGTGCTTGTGAGGTCACAGCAACCTGACTGCCTACTAGGCCAGTGGCAGGCTCATGGCTGCTGGCTGTGCTTCTGAGGTCACAGCAGACTCAGTGCCTCAAAAGTTAGTGTGCAGCGCCTCCTGCTGGCTGTGCTTGTGACGTCACAGCAGCCTCAGTGCCTCTCAAGCCAGTGTCAGGGTCATGGCTGCTGGCTGTGCTTGTGAGGTCACAGAAGCCTGAATGCCTGCTAGGCCAGTGGCAGTCTCATGGCTGCTGGCTGTGCTTGTGAGGTCACAGCAGCCTCAGTGCCTCCTCTGCCAGTGGTAGTCTCATGGCTGCTGGTTTTGCTTGTGAGGTCACAGCAGCCTCAGTGCCTCCTAGGCCAGTGGCAGGCTCCTGGCTGCTGGCTGTGACTGTGAGGTCACAGCAGCCTCAGTGCCTCACAGGCCAATATCAGGCTCATGGCTGCTGGCTGTGCTTGTGACGTCACAGCAGCCTCAGTGCCTCCTAGGCCCGTGGCAGTGTCATGGCTGCTGGCTGTGCTTGTGAGGTCACAGAATACTCAGTGCCTCATAACTTAATGTCCAGCGTTCCCTACTGGCTGTGCTTGTGAGGTCACAGCAGCCTCAGTGCCTCCTCTGCCAGTGTCAGGCTCATGGCTGCTGGCTCTGCTTGTGAGCTCACACCAGCCTCAGTGCCTCCTCTGCCAGTGCCATGCTCATGGCTGCTGGCTGTGCTTGTGAGGTCACAGCAGACTCAGTGCCTCCTCTGCCAGTGCCATGCTTATGGCTGCTGGCTCTGCTTGTGACGTCACAGCAGCCTCAGTGCCTCTGAGGCCAGTGTCAGGCTCATGGCTGCTGGATGTGCTTGTGAGGTCACAGCAGCCTGAATGCCTCATAGTTTAGTGTCCAGCGTCCCCTGCTGGCTCTGGTTGTGAGGTCACAGCTGACTCAGTGCCTCATAGGTTAGTGTGCCGCGCCCCCTGCTGGCTGTGCTTGTGAGGTCACAGCAGCCTGAGTGCCTCCTAGGCCCGTGGCAGGCTCATGGCTGCTGGCTGTGCTTGTGACGTCACAGCAGCCTCAGTGCCTCCCAGGCCAGTGGCATGCTCATGGCTGCTGGCTGTCCTTGTGAGGTCACAGAAGCCTCAGTGCCTCCTCTGCCAGTGTCAGTCTCATGGCTGCTGTCTGTGCTTGTGACGTCACAGCAGCCTCAGTGCCTCCTAGGCCCGTGGCAGTGTCATGGCTGCTGGCTGTGCTTGTGAGGTCACAGCAGCCTGAGTGCCTCCTCTGCCAGTGGCAGTCTCATGGCTGCTGGCTGTGCTTGTGAGGTCACACAAGCCTCAGTGCCTCCTGTGCCAGTGGCAGTCTCATAGCTGCTGGCTATGCTTGTGAGGTCACAGCAGACTCAGTGCCTCAAAAGTTAGTGTGCAGCGCCTCCTGCTAGCTGTGCTTGTGACGTCACAGCAGCCTCAGTGCCTCTCAGGCCAGTATCATGCTCATGCCTGCTGGCTGTGCTTCTGAGGTCACTGAAGCCTGAATGCCTCCTAGACCAGTGTCAGGCTCATGGCTGCTGGCTGTGCTTGTGAGGTCACAGAAGCCTGAATGCCTTCTAGGCCAGTGGCAGGCTCATGGCTGCTGGCTGTGCTTGTGAGGTCACAGCAGCCTCAGTGCCTCCTCTGCCAGTGGCAGTCTCATGGCTGCTGGCTGTGCTTGTGAGGTCACAGCAGACTCAGTGCCTCACAGGCCAATTTCAGGCTCATGGCTGATGGCTGTGCTTGTGACGTCACAGCAGCCTCAGTGCCTCCTAGGCCAGTGGCAGTCTCATGGCTGCTGGCTGTGCTTGTGAGGTCACAGCAGCCTCAGTGCCTCATAGTTTAGGGTCCAGTGTCCCCTGCTGGCTCTGCTTGTGAGGTCACAGCAGACTCAGTGCCTCACAGGCCAATTTCAGGCTCATGGCTGATGGCTGTGCTTGTGACGTCACAGCAGCCTCAGTGCATCCGAGGATAGTGCCATGCTCATGGCTGCTGGCTGTGCTTGTGAGGTCACAGCAGTCTCAGTGCCTCATAGTTTAGTGCCCTGCGTCCCCTACTGGCTCTGCTTGTAAGGTCACAGCAGCCTCAGTGCCTCTCAGGCCAGTGTCAGGGTCATGGCTGCTGGCTGTGCTTGTGAGGTCACAGCAGCCTCAGTGCCTCATAGTTTAGTGTCCAGCGTGCCCTGCTGGCTGTGCTTGTGAGGTCACAATAGACTCAGTGCCGCATACCTTAGAGTCCAGTGCCCCCTACGGGCTGTGCTCGTGAGGTCACAGCAGACTCAGTGCCTCCTAGGCCCGTGGCAGGCTCATGGCTGCTGGCTGTGCTTGTGACATCACAGCAGCCTCAGTGCCTCCTCTGCCAGGGGCAATCTCAGGGCTGCTGGCTGTGCTTGTGAGGTCACAGCAGCCTCAGTGCCTCCTAGGTTAGTGTCCGTCGCCCCCTACTGGCTGTACTTGTGAGGTCACAGCAGCCTCAGTGCCTCATAGTTTAGTGTCCAGTGTTCCCTGCTGGCTCTGCTTGTGAGGTCACAACAGACTCAGTGCCTCAAAAGGTAGTGTGCAGCGCCTCCTGCTGGCTGTGCTTGTGAGGTCACAGCAGCCTCAGTGCCTCCTAGGCCAGTGTCAGGCTCATGGCTGCTGGCTGAGATTGGGAGGTCACAGCAGTCTGAGTGCCTCCTAGGCCAGTGGCAGTCTCATGGCTGCTGGCTGTGCTTGTGAGGTCACAGCAGCCTCAGTGCCTCCTCTGCCAGTGCCATGCTCATGGCTGCTGGCTGTGCTTTTCAGGTCACAGCAACCTCACTGCCTCTCAGGCCAGTATCAGGCTCATGGCTGCTGGCTGTGCTTCTGAGGTCACAGAATCCTGAATGCCTCCTCTGCCAGTGGCAGGCTCATGGCTGCTGGCTGTGCTTCTGAGGTCACAGCAGCCTCAGTGCCTCATAGTTTAGTGTCCAGCGTGCCCTGCTGGCTGTGCTTCTCAGGTCACAGCAGCCTCAGTGCCTCATTGCTTAGTGTGCAGCACCGCCTGCTGGCTGTGCTTCTGAGGTCACAGCAGCCTCAGTGCCTCCTAGGCCCGTGGCAGTGTCATGGCTGCTGGCTGTGCTTGTGAGGTCACAGCAGCCTCAGTGCCTCCTAGGCCAGTGGCAGTCTCATGGCTGCTGGCTGTGCTTGTGAGGTCACACAAGCCTCAGTGCCTCCTGTGCCAGTGGCAGTCTCATAACTGCTGGCTATGCTTGTGAGGTCACAGCAGACTCAGTGCCTCAAAAGTTAGTGTGCAGCGCCTCCTGCTGGCTGTGCTTGTGACGTCACAGAAGCCTGAATGCCTTCTAGGCCAGTGGCAGGCTCATGGCTGCTGGCTGTGCTTGTGAGGCCACAGCAGCCTCAGTGCCTCCTCTGCCAGTGGCAGTCTCATGGCTGTTGGCTGTGCTTGTGAGGTCACAGCAGACTCAGTGCCTCACAGGCCAATTTCAGGCTCATGGCTGATGGCTGTGCTTGTGACGTCACAGCAGCCTCAGTGCCTCCTAGGCCAGTGGCAGTCTCATGGCTGCTGGCTGTGCTTGTGAGGTCACAGCAGCCTCAGTGCCTCATAGTTTAGTGTGCAGCGCCCCCTGCTGGCTGTGCTTTTGAGGTCACAGCAGCCTCAGTGCCTCTCAGGCCAGTACCAGGCTCCTGGCTGCTGGCTGTGCTTGTGAGGTCACAGCAACCTCAGTGCCTCTCAGGCCAGTGTCAGGCTCATGGCTGCTGGCTGTGCTTGTGAGGTCACAGCAGCCTCAGTGCCCCCTCTGCCAGTAGCAGGCTCATGGCTGCTGGCTGTGCTTGTGAGGTCACAGCAGACTCAGTGCCTTAAAAGTTAGTGTCCAGCGCCCCCTGCTGGCTGTGCTTGTGAGGTCACAGCAGACTCAGTGCCTCCTAGGTTAGTGTCCTTCGCCCCCTACTGGCTGTGCTTCTGAGGTCACAGCAGACTCACTGCCTCCTCTGCCAGTGTCAGGCTCATGGCTGCTGGCTGTCCTTCTGAAGTCACAGCATCCTCAGTGTCTCCGTGGATAGTGCCATGCTCAAGGCTGCTGGCTGTGCTTTTCAGGTCACAGCAACCTCAGTGCCTCTCAGGCCAGTATCAGGCTCATGGCTGCTGGCTGTGCTTGTGAGCTCACAGCAGCCTGAATGCCTCCAAGCCCAGTGGCAGGCTCATGGCTGCTGGCTGTGCTTCTGAGATCACAGAAGCCTGAATGCCTCCTAGGCCAGTGGCAGGCTCATGGCTGCTGGCTGTGCTTGTGAGGTCACAGCAGCCTCAGTGCCTCCTAGGTTAGTGTGGAGCGCCCCCTGCTGGCTCTGCTTGTGAGGTCACAGCAGCCTGAGTGCCTCCTAGGCCCGTGGCAGGCTCATGGCTGCTGGCTGTGCTTGTGACGTCACAGCAACCTCAGTGCCTCTCAGGCCAGTATCATGCTCATGCCTGCTGGCTGTGCTTGTGACGTCACAGAAGCCTGAATGCCTTCTAGGCCAGTGGCAGGCTCATGGCTGCTGGCTGTGCTTGTGAGGTCACAGCAGAGTCAGTGCCTCACAGGCCAATATCAGGCTCATGGCTGATGGCTGTGCTTGTGACGTCACAGCAGCCTGAGTGCCTCCTAGGCCAGTGGCAGGCTCATGGCTGCTGGCTGTGCTTGTGAGGTCACAGCAGCCTCAGTGCCTCATAGTTTAGTGTCCAGTGTCCCCTGCTGGCTCTGCTTGTGAGGTCACAGCAGACTCAGTGTCTCATGCGTTAGTGTGCAGCGCTCCCTGCTGGCTGTGCTTGTGTGGTCACAGCAGCCTCAGTGCCTCTCAGGCCAGTATCAGGCTCCTGGCTGCTGGCTGTGCTTGTGAGGTCACAGCAGCCTCAGTTCCTCCTAGGCCAGTATCAGGCTCATGGCTGCTGGCTGTGCTTGTGAGGTCACAGCAGCCTCAGTGCCCCCTCTGCCAGTAGCAGGCTCATGGCTGCTGGCTGTGCTTGTGAGGTCACAGCAGACTCAGTGCCTTAAAAGTTAGTGTCCAGCGCCCCCTGCTGGCTCTGCTTGTGAGGTCACAGCAGCCTCAGTGCCTCCTAGGCCAGTGGCAGGCTCATGGCTGCTGGCTGTGCTTCTGAGGTCACAGCAGCCTCAGTGCCTCTCAGGCCAGTGTCAGGGTCATGGCTGCTGGCTGTGCTTGTGAGGTCACAGAAGCCTGAATGCCTGCTAGGCCAGTGGCAGTCTCATGGCTGCTGGCTGTGCTTGTGAGGTCACAGCAGCCTCAGTGCCTCCTCTGCCAGTGGCAGTCTCATGGCTGCTGGCTGTGCTTGTGAGGTCACAGCAGCCTCAGTGCCTCCTAGGCCAGTGGCAGGCTCATGGCTGCTGGCTGTGCTTGTGAGGTCACAGTAGCCAGAGTGCCTCCTAGGCCAGTGGCAGGCTCCTGGCTGCTGGCTGTGACTGTGAGGTCATAGCAGCCTCAGTGCCTCACAGGCCAATATCAGGCTCATGGCTGCTGGCTGTGCTTGTGACGTCACAGCAGCCTCAGTGCCTCCTAGGCCCGTGGCAGTGTCATGGCTGCTGGCTGTGCTTGTGAGGTCACAGAATACTCAGTGCGTCATAATTTAATGTCCAGCGTTCCCTACTGGCTGTGCTTGTGAGGTCACAGCAGCCTCAGTGCCTCCTCTGCCAGTGTCAGGCTCATGGCTGCTGGCTCTGCTTGTGAGCTCACACCAGCCTCAGTGCCTCCTCTGCCAGTGCCATGCTCATGGCTGCTGGCTGTGCTTGTGAGGTCACAGCAGACTCAGTGCCTCCTCTGCCAGTGCCATGCTTATGGCTGCTGGCTGTGCTTGTGACGTCACAGCAGCCTCAGTGCCTCCTAGGACAGTTTCAGGCTCATGGCTGCTGGCTGTGCTTCTGAGGTCACAGCAGCCTCAGTGCCTCCTCTGCCAGTGCCATGCTCATGGCTGCTGGCTGTGCTTGTGAGGTCACAGCAGCCTCAGTGCCTCTTAGGTTCGTGTCCTGCGTCCCCTGCTGGCTCTGCTTGTGAGGTCACAGCAGACTGTGTGCCGCAAATGTTAGTGTGCAGCGCCCCCTGCTGGCTGTGCTTGTGACGTCACAGCAGCCTCAGTGCCCTATAAGCCATTGGCAGTCTCATGGCTGCTAGTTGTGCTTGTGAGGTCACAGCAGCCTGAATGCCTCCTAGACCAGTGGCAGGGTCATGGCTGCTGGCTGTGCTTGTGTGGTCACAGCAGCCTCAGTGCCATCTAGACCAGTGGCAGGCTCATGGCTGCTGGCTGTGTTTGTGGGGTTACAGCAGCCTCACTGCCCTATAAGTCAGTGGTAGGCTCATGTCTGCTGGCTGTGCTTGTTAGCTCACAGAAGCCTCAGTGACCCATAAGCCAGTGGCAGTCTCATGGTTGCTGCCTGTGCTCCTGAGGTCACAACAAGCTCAGTGCCTCCGAGGATAGTGCCATGCTCATGGCTGCTGGCTGGGCTTGTGAGGTCACAGCAACCTCAGTGCCTCTCAGGTCAGCATCAGGCTCATGGGTGCTGGCTGTGCTTGTGAGGTCACAGCAGCCTGAATGCCTCCCAGACCAGTGTCAGGGTCATGGCTGCTGGCTGTGCTTGTGACGTCACAGCAGCCTCAGTGCCATCTAGAACAGTGGCAGGCTTATGGCTGCTGGCTGTGTTTGTGCCGTCACAGCAGCCTCAGTACCTCTGAGGCCAGTGGGAGTCTCATAGATGCTGGCTGTGCTTGTGAGGTCACAGCAGCCTCAGTGCCTCTCAGGCCAGTATCATGCTCATGGCTGCTGGCTGTGCTTGTAAGGTCACAGCAGCCTGAATGCCTCGTGGGCCAGTGTCAGGCTCATCGCTGCTGGCTGTGCTTGTGAGGTCACAGAAGCCTCAGTGCCTCATAGTTTAGTGTCCAGCGTGCCCTGCTGGCTGTGCTTCTGAGGTCACAGCAGCCTCAGTGCCTCATAGCTTAGTGTGCAGCACCGCCTGCTGGCTGTGCTTCTGAGGTCACAGCAGCCTCAGTGCCTCCTAGGCCCGTGGCAGTGTCATGGCTGCTGGCTGTGCTTGTGAGGTCACAGCAGCCTCAGTGCCTTTCAGGCCAGTGGCAGTCTCATGGCTGCTGGCTGTGCTTGTGAGGTCACACAAGCCTCAGTGCCTCCTCTGCCAGTGGCAGTCTCATAGCTGCTGGCTGTGATTGTGAGGTCACAGCAGCCTCAGTGCCTCAAAAGTTAGTGTGCAGCGCCTCCTGCTGGCTGTGCTTGTGACGTCACAGCAGCCTCAGTGCCTCTCAGGCCAGTATCATGCTCATGGCTGATGGCTGTGCTTGTGAGGTCACAGCAGCCTGAATGCCTCCTAGACCAGTGTCAGGGTCATGGCTGCTGGCTGTGCTTGTGAGGTCACAGAAGCCTGAATGCCTCCTAGGCCAGTGGCAGTGTCATGGCTGCTGGCTGTGCTTGTGAGGTCACAGCAGCCTCAGTGCCTCCTCTGCCAGTGGCAGTCTCATGGCTGCTGGCTGTGCTTGTGAGGTCACAGCAGCCTCAGTGCCATCTAGGCCCATGGCAGGGTCATGGCTGCTGGCTGTGCTTGTGAGGTCACAGCAGACACAGTGCCTCACAGGTTTTTCTAAACCACCGCCTGCTGGCTGTGCTTGTGAGGTCACAGCAGCCTGAGTGCCTCCTAGGCCAGTGGCAGGCTCATGGCTGCTGGCTGTGCTTGTGAGGTCACAGCAGACTCAGTTCCTCATAGTTTAGTGTCCAGTGCCCGCTGCTGCCTATGGTTCTGACGTCACAGAAGCCTGAATGCCTCCAAGGCCAGTGGTGGGCTCATGGCTACTGCCTGTGCTTGTGAGGCCACAGCAGCCTCAGTGCCTCCACGGCCAGTGGCAGGCTCCTGGCTGCTGGCTGTGCTTCTGAGGTCACAGCAGCCTCAGTGCCTCATAGATTAGTGTCCAGCGTCCCCTACGGGCTGTGATTGTGAGGTCACAGCAGCCTCAGTGCCTCATAGATTATCTCCAGTGCCCGCTGCAGGCTGTGCTTGTGACTTCACAGCAGCCTGAGTGCCCAATAGGCCAGTGGCAGGCTCCTGGCTGCTGGCTGTGCTTGTGAGGTCACAGCAGCCTCACTGCCTCCGAGGCCAGTGCTAGGCTCATGGCTGCTGGCTGTGCTTGTGAGGTCACAGCACAGTCACTTTACTCATAGCTTAGTCTACCGTGCCGCCTGTTGGCTGTGCTTCTGAGGTCACAGCACACTCAGTGACTCATAGGTTAGTATCCAGCGCCCCCTGCTGGCTGTGCTTGGGACGTCACAGCAGCCTCAGTGCCATCTAGGCCAGTGGCAGGCTCGTGGCTGCTGGCTGTGGTTGTGAGGTCACAGCAGCCTCAGTGCCACCTAGGTTTGTCTACAGCACCGCCTGTTGGCTGTGCTTGTGACGTCACAGCAGCCTGAGTGCCTCCTAGGCCAGTGGCAGGCTCCTGGCTGCTGGCTGTGCTTGTGAGGTCACAGGAGCCTCAGTGTCTCCTAGGCTACTAGCAGTCTCGTGGCTGCTGGCAGTGCTTGTGAGGTCACAGCAACCTCATTGCCTCAAAGGCCAGTGTCAGTCTCATGGCTGCTGGCTGTGCTTGTGAGGTCACAGCAGGCTGACTGCCTCCGAGGCCAGTGGCAGGCTCATGGCTGCTGGCTGTGCTTGTGAGGTCACAGCAGACTCAGTGCCTCATAGTTTATCTCCAGTGCCCGCTGCTGGCTGTGGTTGTGACGTCACAGCAGCCTCAGTCCCCAATAGGCCAGTGCTATGCTCCTGGCTGCTGGCTGTGCTTGTGAGGTCACAGCAGCCTCAGTGCCTCCAAGGCCAGTGCTAGGCTCATGACTGCTGGCTGTGCTTATGAGGTCACAGCAGCATGTGTGCCTCATAGGTTAGTGTATAGCACCCCCTGCTGGCTGTGCTTGTGAGGTCACAACAGCCTCAGTGCCTCCTATGCCAGTTGCAGGCTGCTGGCTGTGCTTGTGAGGTCACAGCACACTCAGTGCCTAATACGTTAGTGTCCAGCGCCCCCTGCTGGCGGTGCTTGTGAGGTCACAGCAGCCTCAGTGCCTCCTAGGCCAGTGGCAGGCTCATGTCTGCTGGCTGTGCTTGTGAGGTCACAGCAGAGTCAGTGCCTGCTAGTTTAGTGTCCACTGCCCCCTGCTGGCTGTGCTTGTGAGGTCACAGCAGCCTCAGTGCCTCTGAGGCCAGTGTCAGGCTCATGGCTACTGGCTGTGCTTGTGAGGTCACAGCAGCCTCAGTACCTCCTTGGTTAGTCTACAGCGCCCCCTGCTGGCTGTGCTTATGAGGTCACAGCAGCCTGAGTGCCTCCTAGGCCAGTGGCAGGCTCGTGGCTGCTGGCTGTGCTTGTGAGGTCACAGCAGCCTCAGTGCCTCATAGGTTAGTCTACAGCGCGCCTTGCTGGCTGTGCTTGTGACGTCACAGCAGGCTGACTGCAACTAAGGCCACTGGCAGGCTCATGGCTGCTGGCTGTGCTTGTGACTTCAGAGCAACCGCAGTGCCTCCTAGGTTGGTCTACATCACCCCCTGCTGGCAATGCTTGTGAAGTCACAGCAGACTCAGTGCCTCATAGGTTTGTCTACAGCACCGCCTGCTGGCTGTGCTTGTGAGATCACAGCAGCCTGAGTGCCTCCTAGGCCAGTGGCAGGCTCCTGGCTGCTGGCTGTGCTTGTGAGGTCACAGCACACTCAGTGCCTCATAAATTAGTTTCCAGCACTCCCTGCTGGCTGTGCTTCTGAGGTCACAGCAGCCTGAGTGCCTCCTAGGCCAGTGGTGGGCTCATGGCTGCTGGCTGTGCTTGTGACGTCACAGCAGCCTCAGTGACTAATAGCTTAGTATACCATGCCCCCTCCTGTCTGTGCTTGTGAGGACACAGCAGACTAAGTGCCTCATAGGGTATTTTCCAGCGCCCCCTGCTGGCTGTGCTTGTGAGTTCACAGCATCCTCAGTGCCCTCTTGGCCAGGGGCAGGTTTGTGGGTGCTGGCTGTGCTTGTGAGGTCACAGCAGACTCAGTGCCTCATAGGTTTGTCTACAGCACCACCTGCTGGCTGTGCTTGTGAGGTCACAGCAGCCTCAGTGCCTCCTAGGCCACTGGCAAGCTCGTGGCTGCTGGCTGTGCTTCTGACCTCACAGCAGCCTCAGTGCATCTGAGGACAGTGGCAGGCTCATGGCTGCTGGCTGTGCTTGTGAGGTCACAGCACACTGAGTGCCTCATAGGCCAGTGGCAGGCTCATGTCTGCTGGCTGTGCTTGTGAGGTCACAGCAGCCTCAGTGCCTCCTAAGCCAGTGGCAGGCTCATGTCTGCTGGCTGTGCTTGTGAGGTCACAGCAGAGTCAGTGCCTGCTAAGTTAGTGTCCACTGCCCCCTGCTGGCTGTGCTTGTGAGGTCACAGCAGACTAAGTGCCTCTGAGGCCAGTGTCAGGCTCATGGCTACTGGCTGTGCTTGTGAGGTCACAGCAGCCTCAGTGACTCCTTGGATAGTCTACAGCGCCCCCTGCTGCCTGTGCTTGTGAGGTCACAGCAGCCTGAGTGCCTCCGAGGCCAGTGCTAGGCTCATGGCTGATGGCTGTGCTTGTGAGGTCACAGCAGCCTCAGTGCCTCCTATGCCAGTTGCGGGCTGCTGGCTGTGCTTGTGAGGTCACAGCACACTCAGTGCCTAATAAGTTAGTGTCCAGCGCCCCCTGCTGGCGGTGCTTGTGAGGTCACAGCAGGCTCAGTGCCTCCTAGGCCAGTGGCAGGCTCATGTCTGCTGGCTGTGCTTGTGAGGTCACAGCAGAGTCAGTGCCTGCTAAGTTAGTGTCCACTGCCCCCTGCTGGCTGTGCTTGTGAGGTCACAGCAGACTAAGTGCCTGTGAGGCCAGTGTCAGGCTCATGGCTACTGGCTGTGCTTGTGAGGTCACAGCAGCCTCAGTGACTCCTTGGATAGTCTACAGCGCCCCCTGCTGCCTGTGCTTGAGAGGTCACAGGAGCCTGAGTTCCTCCTAAGCCAGTGGCAGTCTCGTGGCTGCTGGCTGTGCTTCAGACGTCACAGCAGGCTGACTGCCCCCGAGGCTAGTGGCAGGCTCATGGCTGCTGGCTGTGCTTGTGAGACCACAGCAGCCTCAGTGCCTCCTTGGTTAGTCTACAGCGCCCCCGGCTGGCTGTGCTTGTGACGTCACAGCACCCTCAGTGCCTCATAGGTTAGCTTCCAGCGCCCCCTGCTGGCTGTGCTTGTGTGGTCACAGCAGCCTCAGTGCCGCCTTGGTTAGTCTACAGCGCCCCCTGCTGGCTGTGCTTGTGACGTCACAGCACCCTCAGTGCCTCATGGCTTAGTCTACCGTGCCCCCTGCTGGCTCTGCTTGAGAGGTCACAGCACACTCAGTGCCTCATAGGTTAGTATCCAGCGCCCCCTGCTGGCTATGCTTGTGAGGTCACAGCAGCCTCAGTGCCATCTAGGCCCATGGCAGGCTCGTGGCTGCTGGCTGTGCTTGTGAGGTCACAGCAGACTCAGTGCCTCATAGGTTTTTCTAAAGCACCGCCTGCTGGCTGTGCTTGTGAGATCACAGCAGCCTGAGTGCCTCCTAGGCCAGTGGCAGGCTCATGGCTGCTGGCTGTGCTTGCGAGGTCACAGCAGACTCAGTGCCTCATAGTTTAGTGTCCAGTGCCCGCTGCTTCCTGTGGTTCTGACGTCACAGCAGCCTGATTACCTCCAAGGCCAGTGGTGGGCTCATGGCTGCTGGCTGTGCTTGTGACGTCACAGCAGCCTCAGTGACTAATAGCTTAGTATACCATGCCCCCTCCTGTCTGTGCTTGTGAGGTCACAGCAGACTAAGTGCCTCATAGGGTAGTTTCCAGCGCCCCCTGCTGGCTGTGCTTGTGAGGTCACAGCATCCTCAGTGCCCTCTTGGCCAGTGGCAGGTTTGTGGGTGCTGGCTGTGCTTGTGAGGTCACAGCAGACTCAGTGCCTCATAGCTTTGTCTACAGCACCACCTGCTGGCTGTGCTTGTGAGGTCACAGGAGCCTCAGTGCCTCCTAGGCCACTGGCAAGCTCGTGGCTGCTGGCTGTGCTTCTGACCTCACAGCAGCCTCAGTGCATCTGAGGACAGTGGCAGGCTCATGGCTGCTGGCTGTGCTTGTGAGGTCACAGCACACTGAGTGCCTCATAGGTTAGTGTCCAGCACCCCCTGCTGGCCGTGCTTCTAAGGTCACAGCAGCCTCAGTGCCATCAACGCCATTGGAGCGTTCGTGGCTGTGCTTGTGAGGTCACAGCAGCCTCAGTGCCTCCGAAACCAGTGGCAGGCTCATGGCTGCTGGCTGTGCTTGTGAGGTCACAGCAGCCTCATTGCCTCCGAGGCCAGTGGCAGGCTCATGGCTGCTTGCTGTGCTTCTGACATCACAGCAGCCTCAGTGCCTCATAGGTTAGTGTCCAGCATGCCCTGCTGGCTGTGCTTGTGAGGTCACAGCAGCCTGAGTGCCATCTAGGCCAGTGTCAGGCTGGTGGCTGCTGGCTGTTCTTGTGAGGTCACAGCCGCCTCAGTGCCTCCTAGGCCAGTGGCAGGCTCGTGGCTGCTGGCTGTGCTTGTGAGGTCCCAGCGGACTCAGTGCCTCCTAGGCCAGGGGCAGCCGCATGGCTGCTAGCTGTGCTTGTGAGATCACAGCAGCCTCAGTGCCTCCTAGGCCAGTGGCAGGCTCATGTCTGCTGGCTGTGCTTGTGAGGTCACAGCAGAGTCAGTGCCTGGTAGGTTAGTGTCCACTGCCCCCTGCTGGCAGTGCTTGTGACGTCACAGCACCCTCAGTGCCTCATAGCTTAGTCTACCGTGCCCCCTGCTGTTTGTGCTTGTGAGGTCACAGCAGCCTCAGTGCCTCATAGGTAAGTGTCCACCGCCCCCTACTGCCTGTGCTTGTAAGGTCGCAGCAGACTCAGTGCCCTCTTGGCCATTAGCAGGCTCTTGGCTACTGGCTGTGCTTGTGAGGTCACAGCAGCCTCAGTTCCTCCTTGGTAATTCTACAGCGTCCCCTGCTGGCAATGCTTGTGACGTCACAGGAGCCTCAGTGCCTCATAGCATAGTCTACCGTGCCCCCTGCTGGCTGTGCTTCTGAGGTCATAGCATACTTAGTGCCTCATAGGTTAGTATCCAGCGCTCCCTGCTGGCTGTGCTTGTGAGGTCACAGCAGACTCAGTGCCTCATAGGTTTGTCTACAGCACCGCCTGCTGACTGTGCTTGTGAGGTCACAGCAGCCTCAATGCCTCCTAGGCCACTGGCAAGCTCGTGGCTGCTGGCTGTGCTTCTGACCTCACAGCAGCCTCAGTGCATCTGAGGACAGTGGCAGGCTCATGGCTGCTGGCTGTGCTTGTGAGGTCACAGTACACTGAGTGCCTCACAGGTTAGTGTCCAGCACCCCCTGCTGGCCGTGCTTCTAAGGTCACAGCAGCCTGAGTGCCATCAACGCCATTGGAGTGTTCGTGGCTGTGCTTGTGAGGTCACAGTACACTGAGTGCCTCATAGGTTAGTGTCCAGCACGCCCTGCTGGCTGTGCTTGTGAGGTCACAGCAGCCTGAATGCCATCTAGGCTAGTGTCAGGCTGGTGGCTCCTGGCTGTTCTTGTGAGGTCACAGCCGCCTCAGTGCCTCCTAGGCCAGTGGCAGGCTCATGGCTGCTGGCTGTGCTTGTGAGGTCACAGGAGCCTCAGTGTCTCCTAGGCTACTAGCAGTCTCGTGGCTGCTGGCAGTGCTTGTGAGGTCACAGCAACCTCATTGCCTCACAGGCCAGTGTCAGTCTCATGGCTGCTGGCTCTGCTTGTGAGGTCACAGGAGCCTCAGTGCCTCATAGCTTAGTCTACCGTGCCCCCTGCTGGCTGTGCTTCTGAGGTCATAGCATACTTAGTGCCTCATAGGTTAGTATCCAGCGCCAGCTGCTGGCTGTGCTTGTGAGGTCACAGCAGCCTCAGTGCCTCATAGGTTAGTGTCCAGCACGCCCTGCTGGCTGTGCTTGTGAGGTCACAGCAGCCTGAATGCCATCTAGGCTAGTGTCAGGCTGGTGGCTGCTGGCTGTTCTTGTGAGGTCACAGCCGCCTCTGTGCCTCCTAGGCCAGTGGCAGGCTCGTGGCTGCTGGCTGTGCTTGTGACCTCGCAGCAGCCTCAGTGCCTCCGAGGCCAGTGGCAGGCTCCTGGCTGCTGGCTGTGCTTGTGAGGTCACAGCAGCTTCAGTTCCTCCTTGGTAAGTCTACAGCGTCCCCTGCTGGCAGTGCTTGTGACGTCACAGGAGCCTCAGTGCCTCATAGCATAGTCTACCGTGCCCCCTGCTGGCTGTGCTTCTGAGGTCATAGCATACTTAGTGCCTCATAGGTTAGTATCCAGCGCTCCCTGCTGGCTGTGCTTGTGAGGTCACAGCAGACTCAGTGCCTCATAGGTTTGTCTACAGCACCGCCTGCTGACTGTGCTTGTGAGATCACAGCAGACTCAGTGCCTCCTAGGCCAGTGGCAAGCTCGTGGCTGCTGGCTGTGCTTGTGACCTCGCAGCAGCCTCAGTGCCTCCGAGGCCAGTGGCAGGCTCCTGCCTGCTGGCTGTGCTTGTGAGGTCACAGCACACTCAGTGCCTCATTAGTTAGTTTCCAGCACTCCCTGCTGGCTGTGCTTGTGAGGTCACAGCAGACTCAGTGCCTCCTAGGTTAGTGTCCATCGCCCCCTACTGGCTGTGCTTGTGAGGTCACAGCAGCCTCAGTGCCTCCTAGGCCACTGGCAAGCTCGTGGCTGCTGGCTGTGCTTCTGACCTCACAGCAGCCTCAGTGCATCTGAGGACAGTGGCAGGCTCATGGCTGCTGGCTGTGCTTGTGAGGTCACAGTACACTGAGTGCCTCATAGGTTAGTGTCCAGCACCCCCTGCTGGCCGTGCTTCTAAGGTCACAGCAGCCTGAGTGCCATCAACGCCATTGGAGTGTTCGTGGCTGTGCTTGTGAGGTCACAGCAGACTCAGTGCCTCCGAGGCCAGTGGCAGGCTCATGGCTGCTGGCTGTGCTTGTGAGGTCACAGCAGCCTCAGTGCCTCATAGGTTAGTGTCCAGCACGCCCTGCTGGCTGTGCTTGTGAGGTCACAGCAGCCTGAATGCCATCTAGGCTAGTGTCAGGCTGGTGGCTCCTGGCTGTTCTTGTGAGGTCACAGCCGCCTCAGTGCCTCCTAGGCCAGTGGCAGGCTCATGGCTGCTGGCTGTGCTTGTGAGGTCACAGGAGCCTCAGTGTCTCCTAGGCTACTAGCAGTCTCGTGGCTGCTGGCAGTGCTTGTGAGGTCACAGCAACCTCATTGCCTCACAGGCCAGTGTCAGTCTCATGGCTGCTGGCTCTGCTTGTGAGGTCACAGGAGCCTCAGTGCCTCATAGCTTAGTCTACCGTGCCCCCTGCTGGCTGTGCTTCTGAGGTCATAGCATACTTAGTGCCTCATAGGTTAGTATCCAGCGCCAGCTGCTGGCTGTGCTTGTGAGGTCACAGCAGCCTCAGTGCCTCATAGGTTAGTGTCCAGCACGCCCTGCTGGCTGTGCTTGTGAGGTCACAGCAGCCTGAATGCCATCTAGGCTAGTGTCAGGCTGGTGGCTGCTGGCTGTTCTTGTGAGGTCACAGCCGCCTCTGTGCCTCCTAGGCCAGTGGCAGGCTCGTGGCTGCTGGCTGTGCTTGTGACCTCGCAGCAGCCTCAGTGCCTCCGAGGCCAGTGGCAGGCTCCTGGCTGCTGGCTGTGCTTGTGAGGTCACAGCAGCTTCAGTTCCTCCTTGGTAAGTCTACAGCGTCCCCTGCTGGCAGTGCTTGTGACGTCACAGGAGCCTCAGTGCCTCATAGCATAGTCTACCGTGCCCCCTGCTGGCTGTGCTTCTGAGGTCATAGCATACTTAGTGCCTCATAGGTTAGTATCCAGCGCTCCCTGCTGGCTGTGCTTGTGAGGTCACAGCAGACTCAGTGCCTCATAGGTTTGTCTACAGCACCGCCTGCTGACTGTGCTTGTGAGATCACAGCAGACTCAGTGCCTCCTAGGCCAGTGGCAAGCTCGTGGCTGCTGGCTGTGCTTGTGACCTCGCAGCAGCCTCAGTGCCTCCGAGGCCAGTGGCAGGCTCCTGCCTGCTGGCTGTGCTTGTGAGGTCACAGCACACTCAGTGCCTCATTAGTTAGTTTCCAGCACTCCCTGCTGGCTGTGCTTGTGAGGTCACAGCAGACTCAGTGCCTCCTAGGTTAGTGTCCATCGCCCCCTACTGGCTGTGCTTGTGAGGTCACAGCAGCCTCAGTGCCTCCTAGGCCACTGGCAAGCTCGTGGCTGCTGGCTGTGCTTCTGACCTCACAGCAGCCTCAGTGCATCTGAGGACAGTGGCAGGCTCATGGCTGCTGGCTGTGCTTGTGAGGTCACAGTACACTGAGTGCCTCATAGGTTAGTGTCCAGCACCCCCTGCTGGCCGTGCTTCTAAGGTCACAGCAGCCTGAGTGCCATCAACGCCATTGGAGTGTTCGTGGCTGTGCTTGTGAGGTCACAGCAGACTCAGTGCCTCCGAGGCCAGTGGCAGGCTCATGGCTGCTGGCTGTGCTTGTGAGGTCACAGCAGCCTCAGTGCCTCATAGGTTAGTGTCCAGCACGCCCTGCTGGCTGTGCTTGTGAGGTCACAGCAGCCTGAATGCCATCTAGGCTAGTGTCAGGCTGGTGGCTCCTGGCTGTTCTTGTGAGGTCACAGCCGCCTCAGTGCCTCCTAGGCCAGTGGCAGGCTCATGGCTGCTGGCTGTGCTTGTGAGGTCACAGGAGCCTCAGTGTCTCCTAGGCTACTAGCAGTCTCGTGGCTGCTGGCAGTGCTTGTGAGGTCACAGCAACCTCATTGCCTCACAGGCCAGTGTCAGTCTCATGGCTGCTGGCTCTGCTTGTGAGGTCACAGGAGCCTCAGTGCCTCATAGCTTAGTCTACCGTGCCCCCTGCTGGCTGTGCTTCTGAGGTCATAGCATACTTAGTGCCTCATAGGTTAGTATCCAGCGCCAGCTGCTGGCTGTGCTTGTGAGGTCACAGCAGCCTCAGTGCCTCATAGGTTAGTGTCCAGCACGCCCTGCTGGCTGTGCTTGTGAGGTCACAGCAGCCTGAATGCCATCTAGGCTAGTGTCAGGCTCGTGGCTGCTGGCTGTGCTTCAGACGTCACAGCAGGCTGACTGCCCCCGAGGCTAGTGGCAGGCTCATGGCTGCTGGCTGTGCTTGTGAGACCACAGCAGCCTCAGTGCCTCCTTGGTTAGTCTACATCGCCCCCGGCTTGCATTGCTTGTGAGGTCACAGCAACCTCAGTGCCTCATAGCTTGGTTTACCGTGCCCCCTGCTGGCTGTGCTTGTGTGGTCACAGCAGCCTCAGTGCCGCCTTGGTTAGTCTACAGCGCCCCCTGCTGGCTGTGCTTGTGACATCACAGCAGCCTCAGTGCCTCCTAAGTTAGTCTACCGTGCCCCCTGCTGGCTCTGCTTGAGAGGTCACAGCACACTCAGTGCCTCTTAGGATAGTATCCAGTGCCCCCTGCTGGCTATGCTTGTGAGGTCACAGCAGACTCAGTGCCATCTAGGCCCATGGCAGGCTCGTGGCTGCTGGCTGTGCTTGTGAGGTCACAGCAGCCTCAGTGCCTCCTAGGCCAGTGCTAGGCTCATGGCTGCTGACTGTGCTTGTGAGGTCACAGCAGACTCAGTGCCTCATAGTTTAGTGTCCAGTTCCCGCTGCTGCCTGTGGTTCTGACGTCACAGCAGCCTGATTACTTCCAAGGCCAGTGGTGGGCTCATGGCTGCTGCCTGTGCTTGTGAGGACACAGCAACCTCAGTGCCTCCACGGCCAGTGGCAGGCTCATGGCTGCATGCTGTGCTTGTGAGGCCACAGCAGGCTCACTGCCTCATAGTTTAGTGTCCAGCGTCCCCTACAGGCTGTGCTTGTCAGGTCACAGCAGCCTGAGTGCCTCATAGATTATCTCCAGTGCCCGCTGCTGGCTGTGCTTGCGACTTCACAGCAGCCTCACTGCCTCCGAGGCCAGTGCTAGGCTCATGGCTGCTGGCTGTGCTTATGAGGTCACAGCAGCCTCAGTGCCTCCGAGGCCAGTTGCAGTCTGCTGGCTGTGCTTGTAAGGCCACAGCACACTCAGTGATTCACAGCTTAGTATACCATGCCCCCTCCTGTCTGTGCTTGTGAGGTCACAGCAGACTAAGTGCCTCATAGGTTAGTATCCAGCGCTCCCTGCTGGCTGTGCTTGTGAGCTCACAGCAGCCTCAGTGCCACCTAGGTTTGTCTACAGCACCGCCTGCTGGCTGTGCTTGTGACGTCACAGCAGCCTGACTGCCCAATATGCCAGTGGCAGGCTCGTGGCTGCTGGCTGTGCCTGTGAGGTCACACCAGCCTCATTGCCTCCGAGGTCAGTGCTAGGCTCCTAGCTGCTGGCTGTGCTTGTGAGGTCACAGCAGCCTCAGTGCCTCCGAGGCCAGTGCTAGGCTCATGGCTGCTGGCTGTGCTTATGAGGTCACAGCAGCCTCAGTGCCTCCTATGCCAGGTGCAGGCTGCTGGCTGTGCTTGTGAGGTCACAGCACAGTCACTGACTCATAGCTTAGTCTACCGTGCCGCCTGCTGGCTGTTCTTGTGAGGTCACAGCACACTCAGTGCCTCATAGGTAAGTATCCAGCGCCCCCTGCTGGCTGTGCTTGGGACGTCACAACAGCCTCAGTGCCATCTAGGCCAGTGGCAGGCTCGTGGCTGCTGGCTGTGCTTGTGAGGTCACAGCAGCCTCAGTGCCACCTAGGTTTGTCTACAGCACCGCCTGCTGGCTGTGCTTGTGACGTCACAGCAGCCTGAGTGCCTCCTAGGCCAGTGGCAGGCTCATGGCTGCTGGCTGTGCTTGTGACATCACAGCAGCCTCAGTGTCTCCTAGGCTACTAGCAGTCTCGTGGCTGCTGGCAGTGCTTGTGAGGTCACAGCAACCTCTTCGCCTCACAGGGCAGTGTCAGTCTCATGGCTGCTGGCTGTGCTTGTGAGGTCACAGCAGCCTGAATGCCTCCTAGGCCAGGGTCAGGCTCATGGCTGCTGGCTGTGCTTGTGAGGTCACAGCAGCCTCAGTGCCATCTAGGCCCATGGCAGGCTCGTGGCTGCGGGCTGTGCTTCTGAGGTCACAGCAGACTCAGTGCCTCATAGTTTAGTGTCCAGTGCCCGCTGCTTCCTGTGGTTCTGACGTCACAGCAGCCTGATTACCTCCAAGGCCAGTGGTGGGCTCATGGCTGCTGGCTGAGCTTGTGAGGCCAGAGCAGCCTCAGTGCCTCCACGGCCAGTGGCAGTCTGCTGGCTGTGCTTGTGAGGTCACAGCACACTCAGTGACTCATAGCTTAGTATACCATGCCCCCTCCTGTCTGTGCTTGTGAGGTCACAGCAGACTAAGTGCCTCATAGGTTAGTATCCAGCGCCCCCTGCTGGCTGTCCTTGTGAGGTCACAGCAGCCTCAGTGCCACCTAGGTTTGTCTACAGCACCGCCTGCTGGCTGTGCTTGTGAGGTCACAGCAGCCTCAGTGCTTCACAGGCCAGTATCAGGCTCATGCCTGCTGGCTGTGCTTGTGAGGTCACAGCAGCCTCAGTGCCTCCTAGGCCAGTGCCAGGCTCATGGCTGCTGGCTGTGCTTGTGAGGTCACAGCAGCCTCAATGTCTCCTAGGCCAGTGGCAGGCTCATGGCTGCTGGCTGCACTTTTGAGGTCACAGCAGCGTGAGTGCCTCCTAGGCCAGTGGCAGGCTCATGGCTGCTGGCTGTGCTTGTGAGGTCACAGCAGCCTCAGTGTCTCCTAGGCTACTAGCAGTCTCGTGGCTGCTGGCAGTGGTTGTGATGTCACCACAAACTCATTGCCTCACAGGCCACTGTCAGTCTCATGGCTGCTGGCTGTGCTTGTGAGGTCACAGCAGCCTGAATGCCTCCTAGACCAGGGTCAGACTCATGGCTGCTGGCTGTGCCTGTGAGGTGACAGCAGCTTGACTGCCAACGAGGACAGTGGCAGGCTCATGGCAGCTGGCTGAGCTTGTGAAGTCACAGCACACTCAGTGCCTCCTTGATTAGTCTACAGCGCCCCCTGCTGGCTGTGCTTGTGAGGTCACAGCAGCCTGAATGCCTCCTAGAGCAGTGGCAGGCTCATGACTGCTGGCTGTGCTTGTGAGGTCATAGCAACCTTACTGCCTCATAGTTTAGTGTACAGCACCCCCTGCTGGCTGTGCTTGTGACGTCACAGCAGCCTGAGTGCTTCCTATGCCAGTTGAAGGCTGCTGGCTGTGCTTGTGAGGTCACAGCACACTCAGTGCCTCATAGGTTAGTATCCAGCGCCCCCTGCTGGCTGTGCTTGGGACGTCACAGCAGACTCAGTGCCACCTAGGTTTGTCTACAGCACCGCGTGCTGGCTGTGCTTGTGAGGTCACAGCAGACTCAGTGCCTCCTAGGTTAGTCTACACCTTCCCCTGCTGGCTGTATTTGTGACGTCACAGCGGCCTGAGTGCCCCCGAGGACAGTGGCAGGCTCGTGGCTGCTGGCTGTGCTTGTGAGGTCACAGCAGCCTCAGTGACTCACAGCTTAGTCTACCGTACCCCATGCTGGCTGTGCTTGTGAGGTCACAGCACACTCAGTGCCTCCTAGGTTAGTATCCAGCGCCCCCTGCTGGCTGTGCTTGTGAGGTCACAGCAGCCTCAGTGCCATCTAGGCCAGTGGCAGCCTCGTGGCTGCTGGCTGTGCTTGTGAGGTCACAGCAGCCTCACTGCCACCTAGGTTTGTCTACAGCACCCCCTGCTGGCTGCCCTTGTGAGGTCACAGCAGCCTGAGTGCCCCCGAGGACAGTGGCAGGCTGGTGGCTGCTGGCTGTACTTCTGAGGTCACAGCAGACTCAGTGCCTCATAGGTTTGTCTACAGCACTGCCTGCTGGCTGTGCTTGTGACGTCACAGCAGCCTGAGTGCCTCCTCTGTCAGTGGCAGGCTCATGGCTGCTGGCTGTGCTTGTGAGGTCACGGTACACTCACTGCCATCTAGGCCAGTGGCAGGCTCATGGCTGCTGGCTGTGCTTGTGAGGTCACAGAACACTCAGTGCCTCCTACGTTAGTAACCAGCGCCCCCTGCTTGCTGTGCTTCTGAGGTCACAGCAGCCTCAGTGCCATCTAGGCCAGTGGGAGGCCCATGACTGCTGGCTGTGCTTGTGCGGTCACAGGAGACTCAGTACCTCATAGATTAGTGTACAGCACCACCTGCTGGCTGTGCTTGTGAGGTCACAGCACACTCAGTGCCGCATAGGTTAGTATCCAGCGCCCCCTGCTGGCTGTGCTTGGGACGTCACAGCAACCTCAGTGCCAGCTAGGCCAGTGGCAGGCTCGTGGCTGCTGGCTGTGCTTGTGAGGTCACAGCAGACTCAGTGCCACCTAGGTTTGTCTACAGCACTGCCTGCTGGCTGTGCTTGTGACGTCACAGCAGCCTGAGTGCCTCCTAGGCCAGTGGCAGGCTCAGGGCTGCTGGCTGTGCTTGTGAGGTCACAGCAGCCTCAGTGTCTCCTTGGCTACTAGCAGTCTCGTGGCTGCTGGCAGTGCTTGTGAGGTCACAGCAACCTCATTGCCTCACAGGCCAGTGTCAGTCTCATGGCTGCTGGCTGTGCTTGTGAGGTCACAGCAGCCTGAATGCCTCCTAGGCCAGTGGCAGGCTCATGGCTGCTGGCTGTGCTTGTGAGATCACAGCACACTCAGTGCCTCATAGGTTAGTCTAGAGCGCCCCCTGCTGGCTGTGCTTGTGAGGTCACAGCAGCCTCAGCGCCTCCTAGGCCAGTGGCAGGCTCCTGGCTGCTGCCTGTGCTTGTGAGGTCACAGCTGCCTGAATGCCTCCTAGACCAGGGTCAGGCTCATGGCTGCTGGCTGTGCTTGTGAGGTGACAGCAGCTTGACTGCCACCGAGGACAGTGGCAGGCTCATGGCCGCTGGCTGAGCTCGTGAGGTCACAGCACACTCAGTGCCTCCTTGGTTAGTCTACAGCGTCCCCTGCTGCCTGTGCTTGTGAGGTCACAGCACACTCAGTGCCTCCTAGGTTTGCCTACAGCTCCCCCTGCTGGCTGTGCTTGTGACGTCACAGCAGCCTCAGTGCCATCTAGGCCAGTGGCAGGCTCGTGGCTGCTGGCTGTGCTTGTGAGGTCACAGCAGACTCAGTGCCTCCTAGGTTTGTCTACAGCTCCCCCTGCTGGCTGTGCTTGTGAGGTCACAGCAGACTCAGTGCCTCATAGGTTTGTCTACAGCTCGCCCTGCTGGCTGTGCTTGTGAGGTCACAGCAGCCTGAGTGCCTCCTAGGCCAGTGGCAGGCTCGTGCCTGCTGGCTGTGCTTGTGAGGTCACAGCACACTCAGTGCCTCATAGCTTAGTGTCAAGCGTGCCCTGCTGGCTGTGCTTCTGAGGTCACAGCAGCCTGAGTGCCATGAAGGCCAGTGGCGGGTTCGTGGCTGTGCTTGTGACGTCGCAGCAACCTCAGTTCCTCCGAGGCCAGTGCCAGGCTCCCCCTGCTGGCTGTGCTTGTGAGGTCACAGCATCCTCAGCGCCTCCTAGGCCAGTGGCAGGCTCCTGGCTGCTGCCTGTGCTTGTGAGGTCACAGCAGCCTGAATGCCTCCTAGACCAGGGTCAGGCTCATGGCTGCTGGCTGTGCTTGTGAAGTGACAGCAGCTTGACTGCCACCGAGGACAGTGGCAGGCTCATGGCTGCTGGCTGTGCTTGTGAGGTCCCAGAGGACTCCGTGCCTCTCAGGCCAGTGGCAGGGTCATGGCTGCTAGCTGTTATTGTGACGTCTCAGCAGCCTGAGTGCCTCCTAGGCCAGTGGCAGGCTCATGGCTGCTGGCTGCACTTGTGAGGTCACAGCAGCCTGAAAGCCGCCTAGGCCAGTGTCAGGCTCATGGCTGCTGGCTGTGCTTGTGACGTTACAGCAGCCTCAGTGCCTCTGAGGCCAGTGGCAGGCTCATGGCTGCTGGCTGTGCTTGTGAGGTCACAGCACACTCAGTGCCTCATAGGTTAGTCTAGAGCGCCCCCTGCTGCCTGTGCTTGTGAGGTCACGGTACACTCACTGCCATCTAGGCCAGTGGCAGGCTCATGGCTGCTGCCTATGCTTGTGAGGTCACAGCACACTCAGTGCCTCCTACGTTAGTATCCAGCGCCCCCTGCTGGCTGTGCTTGTGAGGTAACAGCAGCCTGAGTGCCTCCTAGGCCAGTGGCAGGCTCGTGGCTGCTGGCTGTGCTTGTGAGGTCACAGCACACTCAGTGCCTCATAGCTTAGTGTCCAACGTGCCCTGCTGGCTGTGCTTGTGAGGTCACAGCAGCCTGAGTGCCATGAAGGCCCGTGGCGGGTTCGTGGCTGTGCTTGTGACGTCACAGCAGCCTCAGTGCCTCCGAGGCCAGTGCCAGGCTCCCCCTGCTGCCTGTGCTTGTGAGGTCACAGCATCCTCAGCGCCTCCTAGGCCAGTGGCAGGCTCCTGGCTGCTGCCTGTGCTTGTGAGGTCACAGCAGCCTGAGTGCCTCCTAGGCCCATGGCAGGCTCATGGCTGCTGGCTGTGCTTGTGAGGTCACAGCAGCCTCAGTGTCTCCTAGGCTACTAGCAGTCTTGTGGCTGTTGGCAGTGCTTGTGAGTTCACAGCAGCCTCATTGCCTCACAGGCCAGTGTCAGTCTCATGGCTGCTGGCTGTGCTTGTGAGGTCACAGCAGCCTGAACGCCTCCTAGACCAGGGTCAGGCTCATGGCTGCTGGTTGTGCTTGTGAGGTGACAGCAGCTTGACTGCCTCCGAGGCCAGTGCCAGGCTCCCCCTGCTGGCTGTGCTTGTGAGGTCACAGCATCCTCAGCGCCTTCTAGGCCAGTGGCAGGCCCATGGCTGCTGCCTGTGCTTGTGAGGTCACAGCAGTCTGATTGCCTCCTAGGCCCATGGCAGGCTCATGGCTGCTGGCTGTGCTTGTGACGTCACAGCAGCCTCAGTGCCTCCGAGGCCAGTGCCAGGCTCCCCCTGCTGGCTGTGCTTGTGAGGTCACACCATCCTCTGCGCCTCCTAGGCCAGTGGCAGGCTTCTGGCTGCTGGCTGTGCTTGTGAGGTCACAGCAGTCTGATTGCCTCCTAGGCCCATGGAAGGCCCATGGCTGCTGGCTGTGCTTGTGAGGTCACAGCAGCCTCAGTGCCCCATAGGTTTGTCTACAGCACTGCCTGCTCGCTGTGCTTGTGACGTCACAGCAGCCTGAGTGCCTCCTCTGCCAGTGGCAGGCTCAGGGGCGCTGGCTGTGCTTGTGATGTCACAGCACACTCAGTGCCTCATAGTTTAGTGTCCAGCGTCCCCTGCTGGCTGTGCTTGTGAGGTCACAGCAGCCTGAATGCCTCTTAGACCAGTGGCAGGCTCATGGCTGCTGGCTGTGCTTGTGAGGTCACAGCAGCCTCAGTGCCTCATAGGTTAGTCTAGAGCGCCCCCTGCTGGCTGTGCTTGTGAGGTCACGGTACACTCACTGCCATCTAGGCCAGTGGCAGGCTCATGACTGCTGCCTGTGCTTGTGAGGTCACAGCACACTCAGTGCCTCCTACGTTAGTATCCAGCGCCCCCTGCTGGCTGTGCTTGTGAGGTAACAGCAGCCTGAGTGCCTCCTAGGCCAGTGGCAGGCTCGTGCCTGCTGGCTGTGCTTGTGAGGTCACAGCACACTCAGTGCCTCATAGCTTAGTGTCCAGCGTGCCCTGCTAGCTGTGCTTGTGAGGTCACAGCAGCCTGAGTGCCATGAAGGCCAGTGGCGGGTTCGTGGCTGTGCTTGTGACGTCACAGCAGCCTCAGTGCCTCCGAGGCCGGTGCCAGGCTCCCCCTGCTGCCTGTGCTTGTGAGGTCACAGCATCCTCAGCGCCTCCTAGGCCAGTGGCAGGCTCCTGGCTGCTGCCTGTGCTTGTGAGGTCACAGCAGCCTCAGTGTCTCCTAAGCTACTAGCAGTCTCGTGGCTGCTGGCAGTGCTTGTGAGTTCACAGCAGCCTCATTGCCTCGCAGGCCAGTGTCAGTCTCATGGCTGCTGGCTGTGCTTGTGAGGTCACAGCAGCCTGAATGCCTCCTAGACCAGGGTCAGGCTCATGGCTGCTGGCTGTGCTTGTGAGGTCACAGCAGCTTGACTGCCACCGAGGACAGTGTCAGTCTAATGGCTGCTGGCTGTGCTTGTGAGGTCACAGCAGACTAAGTGCCTCTGATGCTAAAGGCATGCTCATGGCTGCTGGCTGTGCTTGTGACATCACAGCAGCCTCAGTGCCTCATACCTTAGTCTAGCGTTTCCCCTGCTGGCTGTGCTTGTGAGGTCACAGCACACTCAGTGCCTCATAGGTTAGTATCCAGCGCCCCCTGCTGGCTGTGCTTGGGACGTCACAGCAGCCTCAGTGCCAGCTAGGCCAGTGGCAGGCTCGTGGCTGTTGGCTGTGCTTGTGAGGTCACAGCAGCCTCAGTGCCACCTAGGTTTGTCTACAGCACCGCCTGCTGGCTGTGCTTGTGAGGTCACAGCAGCCTGAGTGCCTCCTAGGCCAGTGGCAGGCTCATGGCTGCTGGCTGTGCTTGTGAGGTCACAGCAGCCTCAGTGTCTCCTAGGCTACTAGCAGTCTCGTGGCTGCTGGCAGTGCTTGTGAGGTCACAGCAGCCTCTTTGCCTCACAGGCCAGTGTCAGTCTCATGGCTGCTGGCTGTGCTTGTGAGGTCACAGCAGCCTGAATGCCTCCTAGACCAGGGTCAGGCTCATGGCTGCTGGCTGTGCTTGTGAGGTGACAGCAGGTTGACTGCCACCGAGGACAGTGGCAGGCTCATGGCAGCTGGTGTGGCTTGTGAGGTCACAGCAGCCTCACTGCCTCATAGCTTAGTGTCCAGAGCCCCACACTGGCTGTTCTTGTGAGGTCACAGCAGCCTGAATGCCTCCTAGAGCAGTGGCAGGCTCATGGCTGCTGGCTGTGCTTTTGAGGTCACAGCAACCTTACTGCCTCATAGTTTAGTGTATAGCAAACCATGCTGGCTGTGCTTGTGAGGTCACAGCACACTCAGTGCCTCATAGGTTAGTATCCAGCGCCCCCTGCTGGCTGTGCTTGGGACGTCACAGCAGCCTCAGTGCCATCTAGGCCAGTGGCAGGCTCGTGGCTGCTGCCTGTGCTTGTGAGGTCACAGCAGCCTCAGTGCCACCTAGGTTTGTCTACAGCACCGCCTGCTGGCTGTGCTTGTGACGTCACAGCAGCCTGAGTGCCCCCGAGGACAGTAGCAGGCTCATGGCTGCTGGCAGTGCTTGTAAGGTCACAGCAGCCTCTTTGCCTCATAGGTTTGTCTACAGCACTGCCTGCTGGCTGTGCTTGTGAGGTCACAGCAACCTTACTGCCTCATAGCTTAGTGTATAGCAACCCATGCTGGCTGTGCTTGTGAGGTCACAGCAGCCTGAGTGCCTCCTAATGCCAGTTGCAGCCTGCGGGCTATGCTTGTGAGATCACAGCAGCCTCAGTGACTCATACCTTGGTCTACTGTGCCCCCTGCTGGCTGTGCTTGTGAGGTCACAGCACACTCAGTGCCTCCTACGTTAGTATCCAGCGCCCCCTGCTGGCTGTGCTTGGGACGTCACAGCAGCCTCAGTGCCATCTAGGCCAGTGGCAGGCTCGTGGCTGCTGGCTGTGCTTGTGAGGTCACAGCAGACTCAGTGCCACCTAGGTTTGTCTACAGCACCGCCTGCTGGCTGTGCTTGTGACGTCACAGCAGTCTGAGTGCCTCCGAGGACATTGGCAGGCTCATGGCTGCTGGCTGTGCTTGTGACTTCAGAGCAGCCTCTGTGCCTCCTAGGTTAGTCTACAGCGCCCCCTGCTGGCTGTGCTTGTGACGTCATAGCAGGCTCAGTGCCACCTAGGTTTGTCTACAGCTCCGCTTGGTGGCTGTGCTAGTGAGGTCACAGCAGCCTCAGTGCCTCCTAGGCCAGTGGCAGGCTCATGGCTGCTGGCTGTGCTTGTGAGGACCCAGAGGACTCCGTGCCTCTCAGGCCAGTGGCAGGGTCATGGCTGCTAGCTGTGCTTGTGACGTCACAGCAGCCTCAAAGCCTCCGAGGCCAGTGGCAGGCTCATGGCTGCTGGCTGCACTTGTGAGGTCACAGCAGCCTGAAAGCCTCCTAGGCCAGTGGCAGGCTCCTGGCTGCTGGCTCTGCTTGTGAGGTCACAGCAGCCTGAATGCTTCCTAGACCAGTGGCAGGCTCCTGGCTGCTGCCTGTGCTTGTGAGGTCACAGCAGCCTGAATGCCTCCTAGACCAGGGTCAGGCTCATGGCTGCTGGCTGTGCTTGTGAGGTCACAGCAGCCTGAGTGCCTCCTAGGTCCGTGGCAGGCTCATGGCTGCTGGCTGTGCTTGTGAGGTCACAGCAGCCTCAGTTTCTCCTAGGCTACTAGCAGTCTCGCGGCTGCTGGCAGTGCTTGTGAGGTCACAGCAACCTCATTGCCTCACAGGCCAGTGTCAGTGTCATGGCTGCTGGCTGTGCTTGTGAGGTCACAGCAGCCTGAATGCCTCCTAGACCAGGGTCAGGCTCATGGCTGCTGGCTGTGCTTGTGAGGTGACAGCAGGTTGACTGCCACCGAGGACAGTGGCAGGCTCATGGCAGCTGGTGTGGCTTGTGAGGTCACAGCAGCCTCACTGCTCATGGCTTAGTGTCCAGAGCCCCCCGCTGGCTGTTCTTGTGAGGTCACAACAGCCTGAATGCCTCCTAGAGCAGTGGCAGGCTCATGGCTGCTGGCTGTGCTTGTGAGGTCACAGCAACCTTACTGCCTCATAGGTTAGTGTATAGCAACCCATGCTGGCTGTGCTTGTGAGGTCACAGCAGCCTGAGTGCCTCCTAATGCCAGTTGCAGGCTGCTGGCTATGCTTGTGAGATCACAGCAGCCTCAGTGACTCATAGCTTAGTCTACCGTGCCCCCTGCTGGCTGTGCTTGTGAGGTCACAGCACACTCAGTGCCTCATAGGTTAGTATCCAGCGCCCCCTGCTGGCTGTGCTTGGGACGTCACAGCAGCCTCAGTGCCATCTAGGCCAGTGGCAGGCTCGTGGCTGCTGGCTGTGCTTGTGAGGTCACAGCAGACTCAGTGCCACCTAGGTTTGTCTACAGCACCGCCTGCTGGCTGTGCTTGTGACGTCACAGCAGCCTGAGTGCCCCCGAGGACAGTGGCAGGCTCAGGGGCCCTGGCTGTGGTTGTGAGGTCACAGCATACTCAGTGCCGCATAGATTAGTGTCCAGTGTGCCCTGCTGGCTGTGCTTGTGAGGTCACAGCAGCCTGAGTGCCATCTAGGCCCGTGGCAGGCTCATGGCTGCTGGCTGTGCTTGTGAGGTCACAGGAGCCTCAGTGTCTCCTAGGCTACTAGCAGTCTCGTGGCTGCTGGCAGTGCTTGTGAGGTCACAGCAGCCTGAATGCCTCCTAGACCAGGGTCAGGCTCATGGCTGCTGGCTGTGCTTGTGAGGTGACAGCAGCTTGACTGCCACCGAGGATAGTGGCAGGCTCATGGCCGCTGGCTGAGCTCCTGAGGTCACAGCACACTCAGTGACTCCTTGGTTAGTCTACAGCGCCCCCTGCTGCCTGTGTTTGTGAGGTCACAGCCCACTCAGTGCCTCATAGGTTAGTATCCAGCGCCCCCTGCTGGCTGTGCTTGTGACGTCACAGCAGCCTCAGTGCCATCTAGGCCAGTGGCAGGCTCGTGGCTGCTGGCTGTGCTTGTGAGGTCACAGCAAACTCAGTGCCTCCTAGGTTTGTCTACAGCGCCCCCTGCTGGCTGTGCTTGTGACGTCACAGCAGTCTGAGTGCCTCCGAGGACATTGGCAGGCTCATGGCTGCTGGCTGTGCTTGTGACTTCAGAGCAGCCTCAGTGCCTCCTAGGTTAGTCTACAGCGCCCCCTGCTGGCTGTGCTTGTAACGTCACAGCAGCCTCAGTGCCACCTAGGATTGTCTACAGCTCCCCCTGGTGGCTGTGCTAGTGAGGTCACAGCAGCCTCAGTGCCTCCTAGGCCAGTGGCAGGCTCATGGCTGCTGGCTGTGCTTGTGAGGTCCCAGAGGACTCCGTGCCTCTCAGGCCAGTGGCAGGGTCATGGCTGCTAGCTGTGTTTGTGACGTCACAGCAGCCTCAATGCCTCCTAGGCCAGTGGCAGGCTCATGGCTGCTGGCTGCACTTGTGAGGTCACAGCAGCCTGAAAGCCTCCTAGGCCAGTGGCAGGCTCCTGGCTGCTGCCTGTGCTTGTGAGGTCACAGCAGCCTGAATGCTTCCTAGACCAGTGGCAGGCTCATGGCTGCTGCCTGTGCTTGTGAGGTCACAGCAGCCTGAATGCCTCCTAGACCAGGGTCAGGCTCATGGCTGCTGGCTGTGCTTGTGAGGTCACAGCAGCCTGAATGCCTCCTAGGCCCGTGGCAGGCTCATGGCTGCTGGCTGTGCTTGTGAGGTCACAGCAGGTTGACTGCCACCGAGGACAGTGGCAGGCTCATGGCAGCTGGTGTGGCTTGTGAGGTCACAGCAGCCTCACTGCTCATGGCTTAGTGTCCAGAGCCCCACACTGGCTGTTCTTGTGAGGTCACAGCAGCCTGAATGCCTCCTAGAGCAGTGGCAGGCTCATGGCTGCTGGCTGTGCTTGTGAGGTCACAGCAACCTTACTGCCTCATAGGTTAGTGTATAGCAACCCATGCTGGCTGTGCTTGTGAGGTCACAGCAGCCTGAGAGCCTCCTAATGCCAGTTGCAGGCTGCTGGCTATGCTTGTGAGATCACAGCAGCCTCAGTGACTCATAGCTTAGTCTACCGTACCCCCTGCTGGCTGTGCTTGTGAGGTCACAGCACACTCAGTGCCTCATAGGTTAGTATCCAGCGCCCCCTGCTGGCTGTGCTTGGGACGTCACAGCAGCCTCAGTGCCATCTAGGCCAGTGGCAGGCTCGTGGCTGCTGGCTGTGCTTGTGAGGTCACAGCAGACTCAGTGCCACCTAGGTTTGTCTACAGCACCACCTGCTGGCTGTGCTTGTGACGTCACAGCAGCCTGAGTGCCCCCGAGCACAGTAGCAGGCTCATGGCTGCTGGCTGTGCTTGTGAGACCACAGCAGACTCAGTGCCTCATAGGTTTGTCTACAGCACTGCCTGCTGGCTGTGCTTGTGAGGTCACAGCAGCCTGAGTGCCTCCTAGGCCAGTGGCAGGCTCAGGGGCGCTGGCTGTGGTTGTGAGGTCACAGCACACTCAGTGCCGCATAGATTAGTGTCCAGTGTGCCCTGCTGGCTGTGCTTGTGAGGTAACAGCAGCCTGAGTGCCTCCTAGGCCAGTGGCAGGCTCGTGGCTGTTGGCTGTGCTTGTGAGGTCACAGCAGCCTGAGTGCCTCCTAGGCCGGTGGCAGGCTCATGGCTGCTGGCTGTGCTTGTGAGGTCCCAGAGGAGTCCGTGCCTCTCAGGCCAGTGGCAGGGTCATGGCTGCTAGCTGTGCTTGTGACGTCACAGCAGCCTCAATGCCTCCTAGGCCAGTGGCAGGCTCATGGCTGCTGGCTGCACTTGTGAGGTCAAAGCAGCCTGAAAGCCTCCTAGACCAGTGGCAGGCTCCTGGCTGCTGCCTGTGCTTGTGAGGTCACAGCTGCCTGAATGCCTCCTAGACCAGGGTCAGGCTCATGGCTGCTGGCTGTGCTTGTGAGGTGACAGCAGCTTGACTACCACCGAGGACAGTGGCAGGCTCATGGCCGCTGGCTGAGCTCGTGAGGTCACAGCACACTCAGTGCCTCCTTGGTTAGTCTACAGCGCCCCCTGCTGCCTGTGCTTGTGAGGTCACAGCACACTCAGTGCCTCATAGGTTAGTATCCAGCGCCCCCTGCTGGCTGTGCTTGTGAGGTCACAGCAGACTCATTGCCTCCTAGGTTTGTCTACAGCGCCCCCTGCTGGCTGTGCTTCTGACGTCACAGCAGTCTGAGTGCCTCCGAGGACATTGGCAGGCTCATTGCTGCTGGCTGTGCTTGTGACTTCAGAGCAGCCTCAGTGCCTCCTAGGTTTGTCTACAGCGCCCCCTGCTGGCTGTGCTTCTGACGTCACAGCAGTCTGAGTGCCTCCGAGGACATTGGCAGGCTCATGGCTGCTGGCTGTGCTTGTGACTTCAGAGCAGCCTCAGTGCCTCCTAGGTTAGTCTACAGCGCCCCCTGCTGGCTGTGCTTGTGACGTCACAGCAGCCTCAGTGCCACCTAGGTTTGTCTACAGCTCCCCCTGGTGGCTGTGCTAGTGAGGTCACAGCAGCCTCAGTGCCTCCTAGGCCAGTGGCAGGCTCATGGCTGCTGGCTGTGCTTGTGAGGTCCCAGAGGACTCCGTGCCTCTCAGGCCAGTGGCAGGGTCATGGCTGCTAGCTGTGCTTGTGACGTCACAGCAGCCTCAATGCCTCCTAGGCCAGTGGCAGGCTCATGGCTGCTGGCTGCACTTGTGAGGTCACAGCAGCCTGAAAGCCTCCTAGGCCAGTGGCAGGCTCCTGGCTGCTGGCAGTGCTTGTGAGGTCACAGCAGCCTGAATGCTTCCTAGACCAGTGGCAGGCTCCTGGCTGCTGCCTGTGCTTGTGAGGTCACAGCAGCCTGAATGCCTCCTAGGCCAGTGGCAGGCTCATGGCTGCTGGCTGTGCTTGTGAGGTCACAGCAGCCTGAAAGCCTCCTAGGCCCGTGGCAGGCTCATGGCTGCTGGCTGTGCTTGTGAGGTCACAGCAGCCTCAGTGTCTCCTAGGCTACTAGCAGTCTCGCGGCTGCTGGCAGTGCATGTGAGGTCACAGCAACCTCATTGCCTCACAGGCCAGTGTCAGTCTCATGGCTGCTGGCTGTGCTTGTGAGGTCACAGCAGCCTGAATGCCTCCTAGAGCAGGGTCAGGCTCATGGCTGCTGGCTGTGCTTGTGAGGTGACAGCAGGTTGACTGCCACCGAGGACAGTGGCAGGCTCATGGCAGCTGGTGTGGCTTGTGAGGTCACAGCAGCCTCACTGCTCATGGCTTAGTGCCCAGAACCCCACACTGGCTGTTCTTGTGAGGTCACAGCAGCCTGAATGCCTCCTAGAGCAGTGGCAGGCTCATGGCTGCTGGCTGTGCTTGTGAGGTCACAGCAACCTTACTGCCTCATAGGTTAGTGTATAGCAACCCATGCTGGCTGTGCTTCTGAGGTCACAGCAGCCCGAGTGCCTCCTAATGCCAGTTGCAGCCTGCTGGCTATGCTTGTGAGGTCACAGCAGCCTCAGTGACTCATAGCTTAGTCTACCGTGCCCCCTGCTGGCTGTGCTTGTGAGGTCACAGCACACTCAGTGCCTCATAGGTTAGTATCCAGCGCCCCCTGCTGGCTGTGCTTGGGACGCCACAGCAGCCTCAGTGCCATCTAGGCCAGTGGCAGGCTCGTGGCTGCTGGCTGTGCTTGTGAGGTCACAGCAGACTCAGTGCCACCTAGGTTTGTCTACAGCACCGCCTGCTGGCTGTGCTTGTGACGTCACAGCAGCCTGAGTGCCCCCGAGGACAGTAGCAGGCTCATGGCTGCTGGCTGTGCTTGTGAGACCACAGCAGACTCAGTGCCTCATAGGTTTGTCTACAGCACTGCCTGCTGGCTGTGCTTGTGAGGTCACAGCAGCCTGAGTGCCTCCTAGGCCAGTGGCAGGCTCAGGGGCGCTGGCTGTGGTTGTGAGGTCACAGCACACTCAGTGCCGCATAGATTAGTGTCCAGTGTGCCCTGCTGGCTGTGCTTGTGAGGTAACAGCAGCCTGAGTGCCTCCTAGGCCAGTGGCAGGCTCGTGGCTGTTGGCTGTGCTTGTGAGGTCACAGCAGCCTGAGTGCCTCCTAGGCCGGTGGCAGGCTCATGGCTGCTGGCTGTGCTTGTGAGGTCACAGCAGCCTCAGTGTCTCCTAGGCTACTAGCAGTCTCGTGGCTGCTGGCAGTGCTTGTGAGGTCACAGCAGCCTCTTTGCCTCACAGGCCAGTGTCAGTGTCATGGCTGCTGGCTGTGCTTGTGAGGTCACAGCAGCCTGAATGCCTCCTAGACCAGGGTCAGGCTCATGGCTGCTGGCTGTGCTTGTGAGGTGACAGCAGCTTGACTGCCACCGAGGATAGTGGCAGGCTCATGGCCGCTGGCTGAGCTCGTGAGGTCACAGCACACTCAGTGCCTCATAGGTTAGTATCCAGCGCCCCCTGCTGGCTGTGCTTGTGACGTCACAGCAGCCTCAGTGCCATCTAGGCCAGTGGCAGGCTCGTAGCTGCTGGCTGTGCTTGTGAGGTCACAGCAGACTCAGTGCCTCCTAGGTTTGTCTGCAGCGCCCCCTGCTGGCTGTGCTTCTGACGTCACAGCAGTCTGAGTGCCTCCGAGGACATTGGCAGGCTCATGGCTGCTGGCTGTGCTTGTGACTTCAGAGCAGCCTCAGTGCCTCCTAGGTTAGTCTACAGCGCCCCCTGCTGGCTGTGCTTGTGACGTCACAGCAGCCTCAGTGCCTCCTAGGTTTGTCTACAGCTCCCCCTGGTGGCTGTGCTAGTGAGGTCACAGCAGCCTCAGTGCCTCCTAGGCCAGTGGCAGGCTCAGGGGCGCTGGCTGTGGTTGTGAGGTCACAGCACACTCAGTGCCGCATAGATTAGTGTCCAGTGTGCCCTGCTGGCTGTGCTTGTGAGGTAACAGCAGCCTGAGTGCCTCCTAGGCCAGTGGCAGGCTCGTGGCTGTTGGCTGTGCTTGTGAGGTCACAGCAGCCTGAGTGCCTCCTAGGCCGGTGGCAGGCTCATGGCTGCTGGCTGTGCTTGTGAGGTCACAGCAGCCTCAGTGTCTCCTAGGCTACTAGCAGTCTCGTGGCTGCTGGCAGTGCTTGTGAGGTCACAGCAGCCTCTTTGCCTCACAGGCCAGTGTCAGTCTCATGGCTGCTGGCTGTGCTTGTGAGGTCACAGCAGCCTGAATGCCTCCTAGACCAGGGTCAGGCTCATGGCTGCTGGCTGTGCTTGTGAGGTGAGAGCAGCTTGACTGCCACCGAGGATAGTGGCAGGCTCATGGCCGCTGGCTGAGCTCGTGAGGTCACAGCACACTCAGTGCCTCATAGGTTAGTATCCAGCGCCCCCTGCTGGCTGTGCTTGTGACGTCACAGCAGCCTCAGTGCCATCTAGGCCAGTGGCAGGCTCGTAGCTGCTGGCTGTGCTTGTGAGGTCACAGCAGACTCAGTGCCTCCTAGGTTAGTCTACAGCGCCTCCTGCTGGCTGTGCTTCTGACGTCACAGCAGTCTGAGTGCCTCCGAGGACATTGGCAGGCTCATGGCTGCTGGCTGTGCTTGTGACTTCAGAGCAGCCTCAGTGCCTCCTAGGTTAGTCTACAGCGCCCCCTGCTGGCTGTGCTTGTGACGTCACAGCAGCCTCAGTGCCACCTGGGTTTGTCTACAGCTCCCCCTGGTGGCTGTGCTAGTGAGGTCACAGCAGCCTCAGTGCCTCCTAGGCCAGTGGCAGGCTCATGGCTGCTGGCTGTGCTTGTGAGGTCCCAGAGGACTCCGTGCCTCTCAGGCCCGTGGCAGGGTCATGGCTGCTAGCTGTGCTTGTGACGTCACAGCAGCCTCAAAGCCTCCTAGGCCAGTGGCAGGCTCATGGCTGCTGGCTGCACTTGTGAGGTCACAGCAGCCTGAAAGCCTCCTAGGCCAGTGGCAGGCTCCTGGCTGCTGGCAGTGCTTGTGAGGTCACAGCAGCCTGAATGCCTCCTAGACCAGGGTCAGGCTCATGGCTGCTGGCTGTGCTTGTGAGGTCACAGCAGCTTGACTACCACCGAGGACAGTGGCAGGCTCATGGCCGCTGGCTGAGCTCGTGAGGTCACAGCACACTCAGTGCCTCCTTGGTTAGTCTACAGCGCCCCCTGCTGGCTGTGCTTATGAGGTCACAGCACACTCAGTGCCTCATAGGTTAGTATCCAGCGCCCCCTGCTGGCTGTGCTTGTGAGGTCACAGCAGACTCATTGCCTCCTAGGTTTGTCTACAGCGCCCTCTGCTGGCTGTGCTTCTGACGTCACAGCAGTCTGAGTGCCTCCGAGGACATTGGCAGGCTCATGGCTGCTGGCTGTGCTTGTGACTTCAGAGCAGCCTCAGTGCCTCCTAGGTTAGTCTACAGCGCCCCCTGCTGGCTGTGCTTGTGACGTCACAGCAGCCTCAGTGCCACCTAGGTTTGTCTACAGCTCCCCCTGGTGGCTGTGCTAGTGAGGTCACAGCACACTCAGTGCCTCCTAGGCCAGTGGCAGGCTCATGGCTGCTGGCTGCACTTGTGAGGTCACAGCAGCCTGAAAGCCTCCTAGGCCAGTGGCAGGCTCCTGGCTGCTGCCTGTGCTTGTGAGGTCACAGCAGCCTGAATGCTTCCTAGACCAGTGGCAGGCTCCTGGCTTCTGCCTGTGCTTGTGAGGTCACAGCAGCCTGAATGCCTCCTAGGCCAGTGGCAGGCTCATGGCTGCTGGCTGTGCTTGTGAGGTCACAGCAGCCTGAAAGCCTCCTAGGCCCGTGGCAGGCTCATGGCTGCTGGCTGTGCTTGTGAGGTCACAGCAGCCTCAGTGTCTCCTAGGCTACTAGCAGTCTCGCGGCTGCTGGCAGTGCTTGTGAGGTCACAGCAACCTCATTGCCTCACAGGCCAGTGTCAGTCTCATGGCTGCTGGCTGTGCTTGTGAGGTCACAGCAGCCTGAATGCCTCCTAGACCAGGGTCAGGCTCATGGCTGCTGGCTGTGCTTGTGAGGTGACAGCAGGTTGACTGCCACCGAGGACAGTGGCAGGCTCATGGCAGCTGGTGTGGCTTGTGAGGTCACAGCAGCCTCACTGCTCATGGCTTAGTGCCCAGAGCCACACACTGGCTGTTCTTGTGAGGTCACAGCAGCCTGAATGCCTCCTAGAGCAGTGGCAGGCTCATGGCTGCTGGCTGTGCTTGTGAGGTCACAGCAACCTTACTGCCTCATAGGTTAGTGTATAGCAACCCATGCTGGCTGTGCTTCTGAGGTCACAGCAGCCCGAGTGCCTCCTAATGCCAGTTGCAGCCTGCTGGCTATGCTTGTGAGGTCACAGCAGCCTCAGTGACTCATAGCTTAGTCTACCGTGCCCCCTGCTGGCTGTGCTTGTGAGGTCACAGCACACTCAGTGCCTCATAGCTTAGTGTCAAGCGTGCCCTGCTGGCTGTGCTTCTGAGGTCACAGCAGCCTGAGTGCCATGAAGGCCAGTGGCGGGTTCGTGGCTGTGCTTGTGACGTCACAGCAGCCTCAGTTCCTCCGAGGCCAGTGCCAGGCTCCCCCTGCTGGCTGTGCTTGTGAGGTCACAGCATCCTCAGCGCCTCCGAGGCCAGCGGCAGGCTCCTGGCTGCTGCCTGTGCTTGTGAGGTCACAGCAGCCTGAATGCCTCCTAGAGCAGGGTCAGGCTCATGGCTGCTGGCTGTGCTTGTGAGGTGACAGCAGGTTGACTGCCACCGAGGACAGTGGCAGGCTCATGGCAGCTGGTGTGGCTTGTGAGGTCACAGCAGCCTCACTGCTCATGGCGTAGTGTCCAGAACCCCACACTAGCTGTTCTTGTGAGGTCACAGCAGCCTGAATGCCTCCTAGAGCAGTGGCAGGCTCATCGCTGCTGGCTGTGCTTGTGAGGTCACAGCAACCTTACTGCCTCATAGGTTAGTGTATAGCAACCCATGCTGGCTGTGCTTCTGAGGTCACAGCAGCCTGAGTGCCTCCTAATGCCAGTTGCAGCCTGCTGGCTATGCTTGTGAGGTCACAGCAGCCTCAGTGACTCATAGCTTAGTCTACCGTGCCCCCTGCTGGCTGTGCTTGTGAGGTCACAGCACACTCAGTGCCTCATAGGTTAGTATCCAGCGCCCCCTGCTGGCTGTGCTTGGGACGCCACAGCAGCCTCAGTGCCATCTAGGCCAGTGGCAGGCTCGTGGCTGCTGGCTGTGCTTGTGAGGTCACAGCAGACTCAGTGCCACCTAGGTTTGTCTACAGCACCGCCTGCTGGCTGTGCTTGTGACGTCACAGCAGCCTGAGTGCCCCCGAGGACAGTAGCAGGCTCATGGCTGCTGGCTGTGGTTGTGAGACCACAGCAGACTCAGTGCCTCATAGGTTTGTCTACAGCACTGCCTGCTGGCTGTGCTTGTGAGGTGACAGCAGCTTGACTGCCACCGAGGATAGTGGCAGGCTCATGGCCGCTGGCTGAGCTCGTGAGGTCACAGCACACTCAGTGCCTCATAGGTTAGTATCCAGCGCCCCCTGCTGGCTGTGCTTGTGACGTCACAGCAGCCTCAGTGCCATCTAGGCCAGTGGCAGGCTCATGGCTGCTGGCTGTGCTTGTGAGGTCCCAGAGGACTCCGTGCCTCTCAGGCCAGTGGCAGGGTCATGGCTGCTAGCTGTGCTTGTGACGTCACAGCAGCCTCAATGCCTCCTAGGCCAGTGGCAGGCTCATGGCTGCTGGCTGCACTTGTGAGGTCACAGCAGCCTGAAAGCCTCCTAGGCCAGTGGCAGGCTCCTGGCTGCTGCCTGTGCTTGTGAGGTCACAGCAGCCTGAATGCTTCCTAGACCAGTGGCAGGCTCCTGGCTTCTGCCTGTGCTTGTGAGGTCACAGCAGCCTGAATGCCTCCTAGACCAGGGTCTGGCTCATGGCTGCTGGCTGTGCTTGTGAGGTCACAGCAGCCTGAAAGCCTCCTAGGCCCGTGGCAGGCTCATGGCTGCTGGCTGTGCTTGTGAGGTCACAGCAGCCTCAGTGTCTCCTAGGCTACTAGCAGTCTCGCGGCTGCTGGCAGTGCTTGTGAGGTCACAGCAACCTCATTGCCTCACAGGCCAGTGTCAGTCTCATGGCTGCTGGCTGTGCTTGTGAGGTCACAGCAGCCTGAATGCCTCCTAGAGCAGGGTCAGGCTCATGGCTGCTGGCTGTGCTTGTGAGGTGACAGCAGGTTGACTGCCACCGAGGGCAGTGGCAGGCTCATGGCAGCTGGTGTGGCTTGTGAGGTCACAGCAGCCTCACTGCTCATGGCTTAGTGCCCAGAGCCACACACTGGCTGTTCTTGTGAGGTCACAGCAGCCTGAATGCCTCCTAGAGCAGTGGCAGGCTCATGGCTGCTGGCTGTGCTTGTGAGGTCACAGCAACCTTACTGCCTCATAGGTTAGTGTATAGCAACCCATGCTGGCTGTGCTTCTGAGGTCACAGCAGCCCGAGTGCCTCCTAATGCCAGTTGCAGCCTGCTGGCTATGCTTGTGAGGTCACAGCAGCCTCAGTGCCTCATAGCTTAGTGTCAAGCGTGCCCTGCTGGCTGTGCTTCTGAGGTCACAGCAGCCTGAGTGCCATGAAGGCCAGTGGCGGGTTCGTGGCTGTGCTTGTGACGTCACAGCAGCCTCAGTTCCTCCGAGGCCAGTGCCAGGCTCCCCCTGCTGGCTGTGCTTGTGAGGTCACAGCATCCTCAGCGCCTCCGAGGCCAGCGGCAGGCTCCTGGCTGCTGCCTGTGCTTGTGAGGTCACAGCAGCCTGAATGCCTCCTAGAGCAGGGTCAGGCTCATGGCTGCTGGCTGTGCTTGTGAGGTGACAGCAGGTTGACTGCCACCGAGGACAGTGGCAGGCTCATGGCAGCTGGTGTGGCTTGTGAGGTCACAGCAGCCTCACTGCTCATGGCGTAGTGTCCAGAACCCCACACTAGCTGTTCTTGTGAGGTCACAGCAGCCTGAATGCCTCCTAGAGCAGTGGCAGGCTCATCGCTGCTGGCTGTGCTTGTGAGGTCACAGCAACCTTACTGCCTCATAGGTTAGTGTATAGCAACCCATGCTGGCTGTGCTTCTGAGGTCACAGCAGCCTGAGTGCCTCCTAATGCCAGTTGCAGCCTGCTGGCTATGCTTGTGAGGTCACAGCAGCCTCAGTGACTCATAGCTTAGTCTACCGTGCCCCCTGCTGGCTGTGCTTGTGAGGTCACAGCACACTCAGTGCCTCATAGGTTAGTATCCAGCGCCCCCTGCTGGCTGTGCTTGGGACGCCACAGCAGCCTCAGTGCCATCTAGGCCAGTGGCAGGCTCGTGGCTGCTGGCTGTGCTTGTGAGGTCACAGCAGACTCAGTGCCACCTAGGTTTGTCTACAGCACCGCCTGCTGGCTGTGCTTGTGACGTCACAGCAGCCTGAGTGCCCCCGAGGACAGTAGCAGGCTCATGGCTGCTGGCTGTGCTTGTGAGACCACAGCAGACTCAGTGCCTCATAGGTTTGTCTACAGCACTGCCTGCTGGCTGTGCTTGTGAGGTCACAGCAGCCTGAGTGCCTCCTAGGCCAGTGGCAGGCTCAGGGGCGCTGGCTGTGGTTGTGAGGTCACAGCACACTCAGTGCCGCATAGATTAGTGTCCAGTGTGCCCTGCTGGCTGTGCTTGTGAGGTCACAGCAGCCTGAGTGCCTCCTAGGCCAGTGGCAGGCTCGTGGCTGTTGGCTGTGCTTGTGAGGTCACAGCAGCCTGAGTGCCTCCTAGGCCGGTGGCAGGCTCATGGCTGCTGGCTGTGCTTGTGAGGTCACAGCAGCCTCAGTGTCTCCTAGGCTACTAGCAGTCTCGTGGCTGCTGGCAGTGCTTGTGAGGTCACAGCAGCCTCTTTGCCTCACAGGCCAGTGTCAGTGTCATGGCTGCTGGCTGTGCTTGTGAGGTCACAGCAGCCTGAATGCCTCCTAGACCAGGGTCAGGCTCATGGCTGCTGGCTGTGCTTGTGAGGTGACAGCAGCTTGACTGCCACCGAGGATAGTGGCAGGCTCATGGCCGCTGGCTGTGCTTGTGAGGTCACAGCACACTCAGTGCCTCATAGGTTAGTATCCAGCGCCCCCTGCTGGCTGTGCTTGTGACGTCACAGCAGCCTCAGTGCCATCTAGGCCAGTGGCAGGCTCGTAGCTGCTGGCTGTGCTTGTGAGGTCACAGCAGACTCAGTGCCTCCTAGGTTTGTCTGCAGCGCCCCCTGCTGGCTGTGCTTCTGACGTCACAGCAGTCTGAGTGCCTCCGAGGACATTGGCAGGCTCATGGCTGCTGGCTGTGCTTGTGACTTCAGAGCAGCCTCAGTGCCTCCTAGGTTAGTCTACAGCGCCCCCTGCTGGCTGTGCTTGTGACGTCACAGCAGCCTCAGTGCCACCTAGGTTTGTCTACAGCTCCCCCTGGTGGCTGTGCTAGTGAGGTCACAGCAGCCTCAGTGCCTCCTAGGCCAGTGGCAGGCTCAGGGGCGCTGGCTGTGGTTGTGAGGTCACAGCACACTCAGTGCCGCATAGATTAGTGTCCAGTGTGCCCTGCTGGCTGTGCTTGTGAGGTAACAGCAGCCTGAGTGCCTCCTAGGCCAGTGGCAGGCTCGTGGCTGTTGGCTGTGCTTGTGAGGTCACAGCAGCCTGAGTGCCTCCTAGGCCGGTGGCAGGCTCATGGCTGCTGGCTGTGCTTGTGAGGTCACAGCAGCCTCAGTGTCTCCTAGGCTACTAGCAGTCTCGTGGCTGCTGGCAGTGCTTGTGAGGTCACAGCAGCCTCTTTGCCTCACAGGCCAGTGTCAGTCTCATGGCTGCTGGCTGTGCTTGTGAGGTCACAGCAGCCTGAATGCCTCCTAGACCAGGGTCAGGCTCATGGCTGCTGGCTGTGCTTGTGAGGTGACAGCAGCTTGACTGCCACCGAGGATAGTGGCAGGCTCATGGCCGCTGGCTGAGCTCGTGAGGTCACAGCACACTCAGTGCCTCATAGGTTAGTATCCAGCGCCCCCTGCTGGCTGTGCTTGTGACGTCACAGCAGCCTCAGTGCCATCTAGGCCAGTGGCAGGCTCGTAGCTGCTGGCTGTGCTTGTGAGGTCACAGCAGACTCAGTGCCTCCTAGGTTAGTCTACAGCGCCTCCTGCTGGCTGTGCTTCTGACGTCACAGCAGCCTCAGTGCCTCCGAGGACATTGGCAGGCTCATGGCTGCTGGCTGTGCTTGTGACTTCAGAGCAGCCTCAGTGCCTCCTAGGTTAGTCTACAGCGCCCCCTGCTGGCTGTGCTTGTGACGTCACAGCAGCCTCAGTGCCACCTGGGTTTGTCTACAGCTCCCCCTGGTGGCTGTGCTAGTGAGGTCACAGCAGCCTCAGTGCCTCCTAGGCCAGTGGCAGGCTCATGGCTGCTGGCTGTGCTTGTGAGGTCCCAGAGGACTCCGTGCCTCTCAGGCCAGTGGCAGGGTCATGGCTGCTAGCTGTGCTTGTGACGTCACAGCAGACTCAAAGCCTCCTAGGCCAGTGGCAGGCTCATGGCTGCTGGCTGCACTTGTGAGGTCACAGCAGCCTGAAAGCCTCCTAGGCCAGTGGCAGGCTCCTGGCTGCTGCCTGTGCTTGTGAGGTCACAGCAGCCTGAATGCCTCCTAGACCAGGGTCAGGCTCATGGCTGCTGGCTGTGCTTGTGAGGTGACAGCAGCTTGACTACCACCGAGGACAGTGGCAGGCTCATGGCCGCTGGCTGAGCTCGTGAGGTCACAGCACACTCAGTGCCTCCTTGGTTAGTCTACAGCGCCCCCTGCTGGCTGTGCTTATGAGGTCACAGCACACTCAGTGCCTCATAGGTTAGTATCCAGCGCCCCCTGCTGGCTGTGCTTGTGAGGTCACAGCAGACTCATTGCCTCCTAGGTTTGTCTACAGCGCCCCCTGCTGGCTGTGCTTCTGACGTCACAGCAGTCTGAGTGCCTCCGAGGACATTGGCAGGCTCATGGCTGCTGGCTGTGCTTGTGACTTCAGAGCAGCCTCAGTGCCTCCTAGGTTAGTCTACAGCGCCCCCTGCTGGCTGTGCTTGTGACGTCACAGCAGCCTCAGTGCCACCTAGGTTTGTCTACAGCTCCCCCTGGTGGCTGTGCTAGTGAGGTCACAGCACACTCAGTGCCTCCTAGGCCAGTGGCAGGCTCATGGCTGCTGGCTGTGCTTGTGAGGTCCCAGAGGACTCCGTGCCTCTCAGGCCAGTGGCAGGGTCATGGCTGCTAGCTGTGCTTGTGACGTCACAGCAGCCTCAATGCCTCCTAGGCCAGTGGCAGGCTCATGGCTGCTGGCTGCACTTGTGAGGTCACAGCAGCCTGAAAGCCTCCTAGGCCAGTGGCAGGCTCCTGGCTGCTGGCAGTGCTTGTGAGGTCACAGCAGCCTGAATGCTTCCTAGACCAGTGGCAGGCTCCTGGCTTCTGCCTGTGCTTGTGAGGTCACAGCAGCCTGAATGCCTCCTAGGCCAGTGGCAGGCTCATGGCTGCTGGCTGTGCTTGTGAGGTCACAGCAGCCTGAAAGCCTCCTAGGCCCGTGGCAGGCTCATGGCTGCTGGCTGTGCTTGTGAGGTCACAGCAGCCTCAGTGTCTCCTAGGCTACTAGCAGTCTCGCGGCTGCTGGCAGTGCTTGTGAGGTCACAGCAACCTCATTGCCTCACAGGCCAGTGTCAGTCTCATGGCTGCTGGCTGTGCTTGTGAGGTCACAGCAGCCTGAATGCCTCCTAGAGCAGGGTCAGGCTCATGGCTGCTGGCTGTGCTTGTGAGGTGACAGCAGGTTGACTGCCACCGAGGACAGTGGCAGGCTCATGGCAGCTGGTGTGGCTTGTGAGGTCACAGCAGCCTCACTGCTCATGGCTTAGTGCCCAGAGCCACACACTGGCTGTTCTTGTGAGGTCACAGCAGCCTGAATGCCTCCTAGAGCAGTGGCAGGCTCATGGCTGCTGGCTGTGCTTGTGAGGTCACAGCAACCTTACTGCCTCATAGGTTAGTGTATAGCAACCCATGCTGGCTGTGCTTCTGAGGTCACAGCAGCCCGAGTGCCTCCTAATGCCAGTTGCAGCCTGCTGGCTATGCTTGTGAGGTCACAGCAGCCTCAGTGACTCATAGCTTAGTCTACCGTGCCCCCTGCTGGCTGTGCTTGTGAGGTCACAGCACACTCAGTGCCTCATAGCTTAGTGTCAAGCGTGCCCTGCTGGCTGTGCTTCTGAGGTCACAGCAGCCTGAGTGCCATGAAGGCCAGTGGCGGGTTCGTGGCTGTGCTTGTGACGTCACAGCAGCCTCAGTTCCTCCGAGGCCAGTGCCAGGCTCCCCCTGCTGGCTGTGCTTGTGAGGTCACAGCATCCTCAGCGCCTCCGAGGCCAGCGGCAGGCTCCTGGCTGCTGCCTGTGCTTGTGAGGTCACAGCAGCCTGAATGCCTCCTAGAGCAGGGTCAGGCTCATGGCTGCTGGCTGTGCTTGTGAGGTGACAGCAGGTTGACTGCCACCGAGGACAGTGGCAGGCTCATGGCAGCTGGTGTGGCTTGTGAGGTCACAGCAGCCTCACTGCTCATGGCGTAGTGTCCAGAACCCCACACTAGCTGTTCTTGTGAGGTCACAGCAGCCTGAATGCCTCCTAGAGCAGTGGCAGGCTCATCGCTGCTGGCTGTGCTTGTGAGGTCACAGCAACCTTACTGCCTCATAGGTTAGTGTATAGCAACCCATGCTGGCTGTGCTTCTGAGGTCACAGCAGCCTGAGTGCCTCCTAATGCCAGTTGCAGCCTGCTGGCTATGCTTGTGAGGTCACAGCAGCCTCAGTGACTCATAGCTTAGTCTACCGTGCCCCCTGCTGGCTGTGCTTGTGAGGTCACAGCACACTCAGTGCCTCATAGGTTAGTATCCAGCGCCCCCTGCTGGCTGTGCTTGGGACGCCACAGCAGCCTCAGTGCCATCTAGGCCAGTGGCAGGCTCGTGGCTGCTGGCTGTGCTTGTGAGGTCACAGCAGACTCAGTGCCACCTAGGTTTGTCTACAGCACCGCCTGCTGGCTGTGCTTGTGACGTCACAGCAGCCTGAGTGCCCCCGAGGACAGTAGCAGGCTCATGGCTGCTGGCTGTGCTTGTGAGACCACAGCAGACTCAGTGCCTCATAGGTTTGTCTACAGCACTGCCTGCTGGCTGTGCTTGTGAGGTCACAGCAGCCTGAGTGCCTCCTAGGCCAGTGGCAGGCTCAGGGGCGCTGGCTGTGGTTGTGAGGTCACAGCACACTCAGTGCCGCATAGATTAGTGTCCAGTGTGCCCTGCTGGCTGTGCTTGTGAGGTCACAGCAGCCTGAGTGCCTCCTAGGCCAGTGGCAGGCTCGTGGCTGTTGGCTGTGCTTGTGAGGTCACAGCAGCCTCAGTGTCTCCTAGGCTACTAGCAGTCTCGTGGCTGCTGGCAGTGCTTGTGAGGTCACAGCAGCCTCTTTGCCTCACAGGCCAGTGTCAGTCTCATGGCTGCTGGCTGTGCTTGTGAGGTCACAGCAGCCTGAATGCCTCCTAGACCAGGGTCAGGCTCATGGCTGCTGGCTGTGCTTGTGAGGTGACAGCAGCTTGACTGCCACCGAGGATAGTGGCAGGCTCATGGCCGCTGGCTGAGCTCGTGAGGTCACAGCACACTCAGTGCCTCATAGGTTAGTATCCAGCGCCCCCTGCTGGCTGTGCTTGTGACGTCACAGCAGCCTCAGTGCCATCTAGGCCAGTGGCAGGCTCGTAGCTGCTGGCTGTGCTTGTGAGGTCACAGCAGACTCAGTGCCTCCTAGGTTTGTCTGCAGCGCCCCCTGCTGGCTGTGCTTCTGACGTCACAGCAGTCTGAGTGCCTCCGAGGACATTGGCAGGCTCATGGCTGCTGGCTGTGCTTGTGACTTCAGAGCAGCCTCAGTGCCTCCTAGGTTAGTCTACAGCGCCCCCTGCTGGCTGTGCTTGTGACGTCACAGCAGCCTCAGTGCCACCTAGGTTTGTCTACAGCTCCCCCTGGTGGCTGTGCTAGTGAGGTCACAGCAGCCTCAGTGCCTCCTAGGCCAGTGGCAGGCTCAGGGGCGCTGGCTGTGGTTGTGAGGTCACAGCACACTCAGTGCCGCATAGATTAGTGTCCAGTGTGCCCTGCTGGCTGTGCTTGTGAGGTAACAGCAGCCTGAGTGCCTCCTAGGCCAGTGGCAGGCTCGTGGCTGTTGGCTGTGCTTGTGAGGTCACAGCAGCCTGAGTGCCTCCTAGGCCGGTGGCAGGCTCATGGCTGCTGGCTGTGCTTGTGAGGTCACAGCAGCCTCAGTGTCTCCTAGGCTACTAGCAGTCTCGTGGCTGCTGGCAGTGCTTGTGAGGTCACAGCAGCCTCTTTGCCTCACAGGCCAGTGTCAGTCTCATGGCTGCTGGCTGTGCTTGTGAGGTCACAGCAGCCTCAGTGCCTCCTAGACCAGGGTCAGGCTCATGGCTGCTGGCTGTGCTTGTGAGGTGACAGCAGCTTGACTGCCACCGAGGATAGTGGCAGGCTCATGGCCGCTGGCTGAGCTCGTGAGGTCACAGCACACTCAGTGCCTCATAGGTTAGTATCCAGCGCCCCCTGCTGGCTGTGCTTGTGACGTCACAGCAGCCTCAGTGCCATCTAGGCCAGTGGCAGGCTCGTAGCTGCTGGCTGTGCTTGTGAGGTCACAGCAGACTCAGTGCCTCCTAGGTTAGTCTACAGCGCCTCCTGCTGGCTGTGCTTCTGACGTCACAGCAGCCTCAGTGCCTCCGAGGACATTGGCAGGCTCATGGCTGCTGGCTGTGCTTGTGACTTCAGAGCAGCCTCAGTGCCTCCTAGGTTAGTCTACAGCGCCCCCTGCTGGCTGTGCTTGTGACGTCACAGCAGCCTCAGTGCCACCTGGGTTTGTCTACAGCTCCCCCTGGTGGCTGTGCTAGTGAGGTCACAGCAGCCTCAGTGCCTCCTAGGCCAGTGGCAGGCTCATGGCTGCTGGCTGTGCTTGTGAGGTCCCAGAGGACTCCGTGCCTCTCAGGCCAGTGGCAGGGTCATGGCTGCTAGCTGTGCTTGTGACGTCACAGCAGCCTCAAAGCCTCCTAGGCCAGTGGCAGGCTCATGGCTGCTGGCTGCACTTGTGAGGTCACAGCAGCCTGAAAGCCTCCTAGGCCAGTGGCAGGCTCCTGGCTGCTGCCTGTGCTTGTGAGGTCACAGCAGCCTGAATGCCTCCTAGACCAGGGTCAGGCTCATGGCTGCTGGCTGTGCTTGTGAGGTGACAGCAGCTTGACTACCACCGAGGACAGTGGCAGGCTCATGGCCGCTGGCTGAGCTCGTGAGGTCACAGCACACTCAGTGCCTCCTTGGTTAGTCTACAGCGCCCCCTGCTGGCTGTGCTTATGAGGTCACAGCACACTCAGTGCCTCATAGGTTAGTATCCAGCGCCCCCTGCTGGCTGTGCTTGTGAGGTCACAGCAGACTCAGTGCCTCCTAGGTTTGTCTACAGCGCCCCCTGCTGGCTGTGCTTCTGACGTCACAGCAGTCTGAGTGCCTCCGAGGACATTGGCAGGCTCATTGCTGCTGGCTGTGCTTGTGACTTCAGAGCAGCCTCAGTGCCTCCTAGGCCAGTGGCAGGCTTATGGCTGCTGGCTGTGCTTGTGAGGTCACAGCAGCCTCAGTGCCTCATAGGTTAGTCTAGAGCGCCCCCTGCTGGCTGTGCTTGTGAGGTAACAGCAGCCTGAGTGCCTCCTAGGCCAGTGGCAGGCTCGTGCCCTGCTGGCTGTGCTTGTGAGGTCACAGCAGCCTGAGTGCCATGAAGGCCAGTGGCGGGTTCGTGGCTGTGGTTGTGACGTCACATCAGCCTCAGTTCCTCCGAGGCCAGTGCCAGGCTCCCCCTGCTGGCTGTGCTTGTGAGGTCACAGCATCCTCAGCGCCTCCGAGGCGAGTGGCAGGCTCCTGGCTGCTGCCTGTGCTTGTGAGGTCACAGCAGCCTGAATGCCTCCTAGACCAGGGTCAGGCTCATGGCTGCTGGCTGTGCTTGTGAGGTGACAGCAGCTTGACTGCCACCGAGGACAGTGGCAGGCTCATGGCCGCTGGCTGAGCTCGTGAGGTCACAGCACACTCAGTGCCTCCTTGGTTAGTCTACAGCGCCCCCTGCTGGCTGTGCTTGTGAGGTCACAGCACACTCAGTGCCTCATAGGTTTGTCTACAGCTCCCCCTGCTGGCTGTGCTTGTGAGGTCACAGCAACCTCATTGCCTCACAGGCCAGTGTCAGTCTCATGGCTGCTGGCTGTGCTTGTGAGGTCACAGCAGCCTGAATGCCTCCTAGACCAGGGTCAGGCTCATGGCTGCTGGCTGTGCTTGTGAGGTGACAGCAGGTTGACTGCCACCGAGGACAGTGGCAGGCTCATGGCAGCTGGTGTGGCTTGTGAGGTCACAGCAGCCTCACTGCTCATGGCTTAGTGTCCAGAACCCCACACTAGCTGTTCTTGTGAGGTCACAGCAGCCTGAATGCCTCCTAGAGCAGTGGCAGGCTCATCGCTGCTGGCTGTGCTTGTGAGGTCACAGCAACCTTACTGCCTCATAGGTTAGTGTATAGCAACCCATGCTGGCTGTGCTTCTGAGGTCACAGCAGCCTGAGTGCCTCCTAATGCCAGTTGCAGCCTGCTGGCTATGCTTGTGAGGTCACAGCAGCCTCAGTGACTCATAGCTTAGTCTACCGTGCCCCCTGCTGGCTGTGCTTGTGAGGTCACAGCACACTCAGTGCCTCATAGGTTAGTATCCAGCGCCCCCTGCTGGCTGTGCTTGGGACGCCACAGCAGCCTCAGTGCCATCTAGGCCAGTGGCAGGCTCGTGGCTGCTGGCTGTGCTTGTGAGGTCACAGCAGACTCAGTGCCACCTAGGTTTGTCTACAGCACCGCCTGCTGGCTGTGCTTGTGACGTCACAGCAGCCTGAGTGCCCCCGAGGACAGTAGCAGGCTCATGGCTGCTGGCTGTGCTTGTGAGACCACAGCAGCCTCAGTGCCTCCTAGGTTTGTCTACAGCACTGCATGCTGGCTGTGCTTGTGAGGTCACAGCAGCCTGAGTGCCTCCTAGGCCAGTGGCAGGCTCAGGGGCGCTGGCTGTGGTTGTGAGGTCACAGCACACTCAGTGCCGCATAGATTAGTGTCCAGTGTGCCCTGCTGGCTGTGCTTGTGAGGTAACAGCAGCCTGAGTGCCTCCTAGGCCAGTGGCAGGCTCGTGGCTGCTGGCTGTGCTTGTGAGGTCACAGCAGCCTGAGTGCCTCCTAGGCCGGTGGCAGGCTCATGGCTGCTGGCTGTGCTTGTGAGGTCACAGCAGCCTCAGTGTCTCCTAGGCTACTAGCAGTCTCGTGGCTGCTGGCAGTGCTTGTGAGGTCACAGCAGCCTCTTTGCCTCACAGGCCAGTGTCAGTCTCATGGCTGCTGGCTGTGCTTGTGAGGTCACAGCAGCCTGAATGCCTCCTAGACCAGGGTCAGGCTCATGGCTGCTGGCTGTGCTTGTGAGGTGACAGCAGCTTGACTGCCACCGAGGATAGTGGCAGGCTCATGGCCGCTGGCTGAGCTCCTGAGGTCACAGCACACTCAGTGCCTCATAGGTTAGTATCCAGCGCCCCCTGCTGGCTGTGCTTGTGACGTCACAGCAGCCTCAGTGCCATCTAGGCCAGTGGCAGGCTCGTAGCTGCTGGCTGTGCTTGTGAGGTCACAGCAGACTCAGTGCCTCCTAGGTTTGTCTGCAGCGCCCCCTGCTGGCTGTGCTTCTGACGTCACAGCAGTCTGAGTGCCTCCGAGGACATTGGCAGGCTCATGGCTGCTGGCTGTGCTTGTGACTTCAGAGCAGCCTCAGTGCCTCCTAGGTTAGTCTACAGCGCCCCCTGCTGGCTGTGCTTGTGACGTCACAGCAGCCTCAGTGCCACCTAGGTTTGTCTACAGCTCCCCCTGGTGGCTGTGCTAGTGAGGTCACAGCAGCCTGAGTGCCTCCTAGGCCAGTGGCAGGCTCAGGGGCACTGGCTGTGGTTGTGAGGTCACAGCACACTCAGTGCCGCATAGATTAGTGTCCAGTGTGCCCTGCTGGCTGTGCTTGTGAGGTAACAGCAGCCTGAGTGCCTCCTAGGCCAGTGGCAGGCTCGTGGCTGTTGGCTGTGCTTGTGAGGTCACAGCAGCCTGAGTGCCTCCTAGGCCGGTGGCAGGCTCATGGCTGCTGGCTGTGCTTGTGAGGTCACAGCAGCCTCAGTGTCTCCTAGGCTACTAGCAGTCTCGTGGCTGCTGGCAGTGCTTGTGAGGTCACAGCAGCCTCTTTGCCTCACAGGCCAGTGTCAGTCTCATGGCTGCTGGCTGTGCTTGTGAGGTCACAGCAGCCTGAATGCCTCCTAGACCAGGGTCAGGCTCATGGCTGCTGGCTGTGCTTGTGAGGTCACAGCAGCTTGACTGCCACCGAGAATAGTGGCAGGCTCATGGCCGCTGGCTGAGCTCGTGAGGTCACAGCACACTCAGTGCCTCATAGGTTAGTATCCAGCGCCGCCTGCTGGCTGTGCTTGTGACGTCACAGCAGCCTCAGTGCCATCTAGGCCAGTGGCAGGCTCGTAGCTGCTGGCTGTGCTTGTGAGGTCACAGCAGACTCAGTGCCTCCTAGGTTTGTCTGCAGCGCCCCCTGCTGGCTGTGCTTCTGACGTCACAGCAGTCTGAGTGCCTCCGAGGACATTGGCAGGCTCATGGCTGCTGGCTGTGCTTGTGACTTCAGAGCAGCCTCAGTGCCTCCTAGGTTAGTCTACAGCGCCCCCTGCTGGCTGTGCTTGTGACGTCACAGCAGCCTCAGTGCCACCTAGGTTTGTCTACAGCTCCCCCTGGTGGCTGTGCTAGTGAGGTCACAGCAGCCTCAGTGCCTCCTAGGCCAGTGGCAGGCTCATGGCTGCTGGCTGTGCTTGTGAGGTCCCAGAGGACTCCGTGCCTCTCAGGCCAGTGGCAGGGTCATGGCTGCTAGCTGTGCTTGTGACGTCACAGCAGCCTCAATGCCTCCTAGGCCAGTGGCAGGCTCATGGCTGCTGGCTGCACTTGTGAGGTCACAGCAGCCTGAGTGCCTCCTAGGCCGGTGGCAGGCTCGTGGCTGCTGCCTGTGCTTGTGAGGTCACAGCAGCCTCAGTGTCTCCTAGGCTACTAGCAGTCTCGTGGCTGCTGGCAGTGCTTGTGAGGTCACAGCAGCCTCTTTGCCTCACAGGCCAGTGTCAGTCTCATGGCTGCTGGCTGTGCTTGTGAGGTCACAGCAGCCTGAATGCCTCCTAGACCAGGGTCAGGCTCATGGCTGCTGGCTGTGCTTGTGAGGTGACAGCAGCTTGACTGCCACCGAGGATAGTGGCAGGCTCATGGCCGCTGGCTGAGCTCGTGAGGTCACAGCACACTCAGTGCCTCATAGGTTAGTATCCAGCGCCCCCTGCTGGCTGTGCTTGTGACGTCACAGCAGCCTCAGTGCCATCTAGGCCAGTGGCAGGCTCGTAGCTGCTGGCTGTGCTTGTGAGGTCACAGCAGACTCAGTGCCTCCTAGGTTAGTCTACAGCGCCTCCTGCTGGCTGTGCTTCTGACGTCACAGCAGCCTCAGTGCCTCCGAGGACATTGGCAGGCTCATGGCTGCTGGCTGTGCTTGTGACTTCAGAGCAGCCTCAGTGCCTCCTAGGTTAGTCTACAGCGCCCCCTGCTGGCTGTGCTTGTGACGTCACAGCAGCCTCAGTGCCACCTGGGTTTGTCTACAGCTCCCCCTGGTGGCTGTGCTAGTGAGGTCACAGCAGCCTCAGTGCCTCCTAGGCCAGTGGCAGGCTCATGGCTGCTGGCTGTGCTTGTGAGGTCCCAGAGGACTCCGTGCCTCTCAGGCCAGTGGCAGGGTCATGGCTGCTAGCTGTGCTTGTGACGTCACAGCAGCCTCAAAGCCTCCTAGGCCAGTGGCAGGCTCATGGCTGCTGGCTGCACTTGTGAGGTCACAGCAGCCTGAAAGCCTCCTAGGCCAGTGGCAGGCTCCTGGCTGCTGCCTGTGCTTGTGAGGTCACAGCAGCCTGAATGCCTCCTAGACCAGGGTCAGGCTCATGGCTGCTGGCTGTGCTTGTGAGGTGACAGCAGCTTGACTACCACCGAGGACAGTGGCAGGCTCATGGCCGCTGGCTGAGCTCGTGAGGTCACAGCACACTCAGTGCCTCCTTGGTTAGTCTACAGCGCCCCCTGCTGGCTGTGCTTATGAGGTCACAGCACACTCAGTGCCTCATAGGTTAGTATCCAGCGCCCCCTGCTGGCTGTGCTTGTGAGGTCACAGCAGACTCAGTGCCTCCTAGGTTTGTCTACAGCGCCCCCTGCTGGCTGTGCTTCTGACGTCACAGCAGTCTGAGTGCCTCCGAGGACATTGGCAGGCTCATGGCTGCTGGCTGTGCTTGTGACTTCAGAGCAGCCTCAGTGCCTCCTAGGCCAGTGGCAGGCTTATGGCTGCTGGCTGTGCTTGTGAGGTCACAGCAGCCTCAGTGCCTCATAGGTTAGTCTAGAGCGCCCCCTGCTGGCTGTGCTTGTGAGGTAACAGCAGCCTGAGTGCCTCCTAGGCCAGTGGCAGGCTCGTGCCCTGCTGGCTGTGCTTGTGAGGTCACAGCAGCCTGAGTGCCATGAAGGCCAGTGGCGGGTTCGTGGCTGTGGTTGTGACGTCACATCAGCCTCAGTTCCTCCGAGGCCAGTGCCAGGCTCCCCCTGCTGGCTGTGCTTGTGAGGTCACAGCATCCTCAGCGCCTCCGAGGCGAGTGGCAGGCTCCTGGCTGCTGCCTGTGCTTGTGAGGTCACAGCAGCCTGAATGCCTCCTAGACCAGGGTCAGGCTCATGGCTGCTGGCTGTGCTTGTGAGGTGACAGCAGCTTGACTGCCACCGAGGACAGTGGCAGGCTCATGGCCGCTGGCTGAGCTCGTGAGGTCACAGCACACTCAGTGCCTCCTTGGTTAGTCTACAGCGTCCCCTGCTGCCTGTGCTTGTGAGGTCACAGCACACTCAGTGCCTCATAGGTTAGTATCCAGCGCCCCCTGCTGGCTGTGCTTGGGACGTCACAGCAGCCTCAGTGCCAGCTAGGCCAGTGGCAGGCTCATGGCTGCTGGCTGTGCTTGTGAGGTCACAGCAGACTCAGTGCCTCCTAGGTTTGTCTACAGCGCCCCCTGCTGGCTGTGCTTGTGAGGTCACAGCAGACTCAGTGCCTCATAGGTTTGTCTACAGCTCCCCCTGCTGGCTGTGCTTGTGAGGTCACAGCAACCTCATTGCCTCACAGGCCAGTGTCAGTCTCATGGCTGCTGGCTGTGCTTGTGAGGTCACAGCAGCCTCAATGCCTCCTAGACCAGGGTCAGGCTCATGGCTGCTGGCTGTGCTTGTGAGGTGACAGCAGGTTGACTGCCACCGAGGACAGTGGCAGGCTCATGGCAGCTGGTGTGGCTTGTGAGGTCACAGCAGCCTCACTGCTCATGGCTTAGTGTCCAGAACCCCACACTAGCTGTTCTTGTGAGGTCACAGCAGCCTGAATGCCTCCTAGAGCAGTGGCAGGCTCATCGCTGCTGGCTGTGCTTGTGAGGTCACAGCAACCTTACTGCCTCATAGGTTAGTGTATAGCAACCCATGCTGGCTGTGCTTCTGAGGTCACAGCAGCCTGAGTGCCTCCTAATGCCAGTTGCAGCCTGCTGGCTATGCTTGTGAGGTCACAGCAGCCTCAGTGACTCATAGCTTAGTCTACCGTGCCCCCTGCTGGCTGTGCTTGTGAGGTCACAGCACACTCAGTGCCTCATAGGTTAGTATCCAGCGCCCCCTGCTGGCTGTGCTTGGGACGCCACAGCAGCCTCAGTGCCATCTAGGCCAGTGGCAGGCTCGTAGCTGCTGGCTGTGCTTGTGAGGTCACAGCAGACTCAGTGCCTCCTAGGTTTGTCTGCAGCGCCCCCTGCTGGCTGTGCTTCTGACGTCACAGCAGTCTGAGTGCCTCCGAGGACATTGGCAGGCTCATGGCTGCTGGCTGTGCTTGTGACTTCAGAGCAGCCTCAGTGCCTCCTAGGTTAGTCTACAGCGCCCCCTGCTGGCTGTGCTTGTGACGTCACAGCAGCCTCAGTGCCACCTAGGTTTGTCTACAGCTCCCCCTGGTGGCTGTGCTAGTGAGGTCACAGCAGCCTGAGTGCCTCCTAGGCCAGTGGCAGGCTCAGGGGCACTGGCTGTGGTTGTGAGGTCACAGCACACTCAGTGCCGCATAGATTAGTGTCCAGTGTGCCCTGCTGGCTGTGCTTGTGAGGTAACAGCAGCCTGAGTGCCTCCTAGGCCAGTGGCAGGCTCGTGGCTGTTGGCTGTGCTTGTGAGGTCACAGCAGCCTGAGTGCCTCCTAGGCCGGTGGCAGGCTCATGGCTGCTGGCTGTGCTTGTGAGGTCACAGCAGCCTCAGTGTCTCCTAGGCTACTAGCAGTCTCGTGGCTGCTGGCAGTGCTTGTGAGGTCACAGCAGCCTCTTTGCCTCACAGGCCAGTGTCAGTCTCATGGCTGCTGGCTGTGCTTGTGAGGTCACAGCAGCCTGAATGCCTCCTAGACCAGGGTCAGGCTCATGGCTGCTGGCTGTGCTTGTGAGGTGAGAGCAGCTTGACTGCCACCGAGGATAGTGGCAGGCTCATGGCCGCTGGCTGAGCTCGTGAGGTCACAGCACACTCAGTGCCTCATAGGTTAGTATCCAGCGCCCCCTGCTGGCTGTGCTTGTGACGTCACAGCAGCCTCAGTGCCATCTAGGCCAGTGGCAGGCTCGTAGCTGCTGGCTGTGCTTGTGAGGTCCCAGAGGACTCCGTGCCTCTCAGGCCCGTGGCAGGGTCATGGCTGCTAGCTGTGCTTGTGACGTCACAGCAGCCTCAAAGCCTCCTAGGCCAGTGGCAGGCTCATGGCTGCTGGCTGCACTTGTGAGGTCACAGCAGCCTGAAAGCCTCCTAGGCCAGTGGCAGGCTCCTGGCTGCTGCCTGTGCTTGTGAGGTCACAGCAGCCTGAATGCCTCCTAGACCAGGGTCAGGCTCATGGCTGCTGGCTGTGCTTGTGAGGTGACAGCAGCTTGACTACCACCGAGGACAGTGGCAGGCTCATGGCCGCTGGCTGAGCTCGTGAGGTCACAGCACACTCAGTGCCTCCTTGGTTAGTCTACAGCGCCCCCTGCTGGCTGTGCTTATGAGGTCACAGCACACTCAGTGCCTCATAGGTTAGTATCCAGCGCCCCCTGCTGGCTGTGCTTGGGACGTCACAGCAGCCTCAGTGCCAGCTAGGCCAGTGGCAGGCTCATGGCTGCTGGCTGTGCTTGTGACTTCAGAGCAGCCTCAGTGCCTCCTAGGTTAGTCTACAGCGCCCCCTGCTGGCTGTGCTTGTGACGTCACAGCAGCCTCAGTGCCACCTAGGTTTGTCTACAGCTCCCCCTGGTGGCTGTGCTAGTGAGGTCACAGCACACTCAGTGCCTCCTAGGCCAGTGGCAGGCTCATGGCTGCTGGCTGTGCTTGTGAGGTCCCAGAGGACTCCGTGCCTCTCAGGCCAGTGGCAGGGTCATGGCTGCTAGCTGTGCTTGTGACGTCACAGCAGCCTCAATGCCTCCTAGGCCAGTGGCAGGCTCATGGCTGCTGGCTGCACTTGTGAGGTCACAGCAGCCTGAAAGCCTCCTAGGCCAGTGGCAGGCTCCTGGCTGCTGGCTGTGCTTGTGAGGTCACAGCAGCCTGAATGCTTCCTAGACCAGTGGCAGGCTCCTGGCTTCTGCCTGTGCTTGTGAGGTCACAGCAGCCTGAATGCCTCCTAGGCCAGTGGCAGGCTCATGGCTGCTGGCTGTGCTTGTGAGGTCACAGCAGCCTGAAAGCCTCCTAGGCCCGTGGCAGGCTCATGGCTGCTGGCTGTGCTTGTGAGGTCACAGCAGCCTCAGTGTCTCCTAGGCTACTAGCAGTCTCGCGGCTGCTGGCAGTGCTTGTGAGGTCACAGCAACCTCATTGCCTCACAGGCCAGTGTCAGTCTCATGGCTGCTGGCTGTGCTTGTGAGGTCACAGCAGCCTGAATGCCTCCTAGACCAGGGTCAGGCTCATGGCTGCTGGCTGTGCTTGTGAGGTGACAGCAGGTTGACTGCCACCGAGGGCAGTGGCAGGCTCATGGCAGCTGGTGTGGCTTGTGAGGTCACAGCAGCCTCACTGCTCATGGCTTAGTGCCCAGAGCCACACACTGGCTGTTCTTGTGAGGTCACAGCAGCCTGAATGCCTCCTAGAGCAGTGGCAGGCTCATGGCTGCTGGCTGTGCTTGTGAGGTCACAGCAACCTTACTGCCTCATAGGTTAGTGTATAGCAACCCATGCTGGCTGTGCTTCTGAGGTCACAGCAGCCCGAGTGCCTCCTAATGCCAGTTGCAGCCTGCTGGCTATGCTTGTGAGGTCACAGGAGCCTCAGTGACTCATAGCTTAGTCTACCGTGCCCCCTGCTGGCTGTGCTTGTGAGGTCACAGCACACTCAGTGCCTCATAGCTTAGTGTCAAGCGTGCCCTGCTGGCTGTGCTTCTGAGGTCACAGCAGCCTGAGTGCCATGAAGGCCAGTGGCGGGTTCGTGGCTGTGCTTGTGACGTCACAGCAGCCTCAGTTCCTCCGAGGCCAGTGCCAGGCTCCCCCTGCTGGCTGTGCTTGTGAGGTCACAGCATCCTCAGCGCCTCCGAGGCCAGCGGCAGGCTCCTGGCTGCTGCCTGTGCTTGTGAGGTCACAGCAGCCTGAATGCCTCCTAGAGCAGGGTCAGGCTCATGGCTGCTGGCTGTGCTTGTGAGGTGACAGCAGGTTGACTGCCACCGAGGACAGTGGCAGGCTCATGGCAGCTGGTGTGGCTTGTGAGGTCACAGCAGCCTCACTGCTCATGGCGTAGTGTCCAGAACCCCACACTAGCTGTTCTTGTGAGGTCACAGCAGCCTGAATGCCTCCTAGAGCAGTGGCAGGCTCATCGCTGCTGGCTGTGCTTGTGAGGTCACAGCAACCTTACTGCCTCATAGGTTAGTGTATAGCAACCCATGCTGGCTGTGCTTCTGAGGTCACAGCAGCCTGAGTGCCTCCTAATGCCAGTTGCAGCCTGCTGGCTATGCTTGTGAGGTCACAGCACACTCAGTGCCTCATAGGTTAGTATCCAGCGCCCCCTGCTGGCTGTGCTTGGGACGCCACAGCAGCCTCAGTGCCATCTAGGCCAGTGGCAGGCTCGTGGCTGCTGGCTGTGCTTGTGAGGTCACAGCAGACTCAGTGCCACCTAGGTTTGTCTACAGCACCGCCTGCTGGCTGTGCTTGTGACGTCACAGCAGCCTGAGTGCCCCCGAGGACAGTAGCAGGCTCATGGCTGCTGGCTGTGCTTGTGAGACCACAGCAGACTCAGTGCCTCATAGGTTTGTCTACAGCACTGCCTGCTGGCTGTGCTTGTGAGGTGACAGCAGCTTGACTGCCACCGAGGATAGTGGCAGGCTCATGGCCGCTGGCTGAGCTCGTGAGGTCACAGCACACTCAGTGCCTCATAGGTTAGTATCCAGCGCCCCCTGCTGGCTGTGCTTGTGACGTCACAGCAGCCTCAGTGCCATCTAGGCCAGTGGCAGGCTCATGGCTGCTGGCTGTGCTTGTGAGGTCCCAGAGGACTCCGTGCCTCTCAGGCCAGTGGCAGGGTCATGGCTGCTAGCTGTGCTTGTGACGTCACAGCAGCCTCAATGCCTCCTAGGCCAGTGGCAGGCTCCTGGCTGCTGCCTGTGCTTGTGAGGTCACAGCAGCCTGAATGCTTCCTAGACCAGTGGCAGGCTCCTGGCTTCTGCCTGTGCTTGTGAGGTCACAGCAGCCTGAATGCCTCCTAGACCAGGGTCAGGCTCATGGCTGCTGGCTGTGCTTGTGAGGTCACAGCAGCCTGAAAGCCTCCTAGGCCCGTGGCAGGCTCATGGCTGCTGGCTGTGCTTGTGAGGTCACAGCAGCCTCAGTGTCTCCTAGGCTACTAGCAGTCTCGCGGCTGCTGGCAGTGCTTGTGAGGTCACAGCAACCTCATTGCCTCACAGGCCAGTGTCAGTCTCATGGCTGCTGGCTGTGCTTGTGAGGTCACAGCAGCCTGAATGCCTCCTAGACCAGGGTCAGGCTCATGGCTGCTGGCTGTGCTTGTGAGGTGACAGCAGGTTGACTGCCACCGAGGACAGTGGCAGGCTCATGGCAGCTGGTGTGGCTTGTGAGGTCACAGCAGCCTCACTGCTCATGGCTTAGTGTCCAGAGCCCCCCGCTGGCTGTTCTTGTGAGGTCACAACAGCCTGAATGCCTCCTAGAGCAGTGGCAGGCTCATGGCTGCTGGCTGTGCTTGTGAGGTCACAGCAACCTTACTGCCTCATAGGTTAGTGTATAGCAACCCATGCTGGCTGTGCTTGTGAGGTCACAGCAGCCTGAGTGCCTCCTAATGCCAGTTGCAGGCTGCTGGCTATGCTTGTGAGATCACAGCAGCCTCAGTGACTCATAGCTTAGTCTACCGTGCCCCCTGCTGGCTGTGCTTGTGAGGTCACAGCACACTCAGTGCCTCATAGGTTAGTATCCAGCGCCCCCTGCTGGCGGTGCTTGGGACGTCACAGCAGCCTCAGTGCCATCTAGGCCAGTGGCAGGCTCGTGGCTGCTGGCTGTGCTTGTGAGGTCACAGCAGACTCAGTGCCACCTAGGTTTGTCTACAGCACCGCCTGCTGGCTGTGCTTGTGACGTCACAGCAGCCTGAGTGCCCCCGAGGACAGTGGCAGGCTCAGGGGCCCTGGCTGTGGTTGTGAGGTCACAGCATACTCAGTGCCGCATAGATTAGTGTCCAGTGTGCCCTGCTGGCTGTGCTTGTGAGGTCACAGCAGCCTGAGTGCCATCTACGCCCGTGGCAGGCTCATGGCTGCTGGCTGTGCTTGTGAGGTCACAGCAGCCTCAGTGTCTCCTAGGCTACTAGCAGTCTCGTGGCTGCTGGCAGTGCTTGTGAGGTCACAGCAGCCTGAATGCCTCCTAGACCAGGGTCAGGCTCATGGCTGCTGGCTGTGCTTGTGAGGTGACAGCAGCTTGACTGCCACCGAGGATAGTGGCAGGCTCATGGCCGCTGGCTGAGCTCCTGAGGTCACAGCACACTCAGTGACTCCTTGGTTAGTCTACAGCGCCCCCTGCTGCCTGTGTTTGTGAGGTCACAGCACACTCAGTGCCTCATAGGTTAGTATCCAGCGCCCCCTGCTGGCTGTGCTTGTGACGTCACAGCAGCCTCAGTGCCATCTAGGCCAGTGGCAGGCTCGTGGCTGCTGGCTGTGCTTGTGAGGTCACAGCAGCCTCAGTGCCTCCTAGGTTTGTCTACAGCGCCCCCTGCTGGCTGTGCTTGTGACGTCACAGCAGTCTGAGTGCCTCCGAGGACATTGGCAGGCTCATGGCTGCTGGCTGTGCTTGTGACTTCAGAGCAGCCTCAGTGCCTCCTAGGTTAGTCTACAGCGCCCCCTGCTGGCTGTGCTTGTGACGTCACAGCAGCCTCAGTGCCACCTAGGATTGTCTACAGCTCCCCCTGGTGGCTGTGCTAGTGAGGTCACAGCAGCCTCAGTGCCTCCTAGGCCAGTGGCAGGCTCATGGCTGCTGGCTGTGCTTGTGAGGTCCCAGAGGACTCCGTGCCTCTCAGGCCAGTGGCAGGGTCATGGCTGCTAGCTGTGCTTGTGACGTCACAGCAGCCTCAAAGCCTCCTAGGCCAGTGGCAGGCTCATGGCTGCTGGCTGCACTTGTGAGGTCACAGCAGCCTGAAAGCCTCCTAGGCCAGTGGCAGGCTCCTGGCTGCTGGCAGTGCTTGTGAGGTCACAGCAGCCTGAATGCTTCCTAGACCAGTGGCAGGCTCCTGGCTTCTGCCTGTGCTTGTGAGGTCACAGCAGCCTGAATGCCTCCTAGACCAGGGTCAGGCTCATGGCTGCTGGCTGTGCTTGTGAGGTCACAGCAGCCTGAATGCCTCCTAGGCCCGTGGCAGGCTCATGGCTGCTGGCTGTGCTTGTGAGGTCACAGCAGGTTGACTGCCACCGAGGACAGTGGCAGGCTCATGGCAGCTGGTGTGGCTTGTGAGGTCACAGCAGCCTCACTGCTCATGGCTTAGTGTCCAGAGCCCCACACTGGCTGTTCTTGTGAGGTCACAGCAGCCTGAATGCCTCCTAGAGCAGTGGCAGGCTCATGGCTGCTGGCTGTGCTTGTGAGGTCACAGCAACCTTACTGCCTCATAGGTTAGTGTATAGCAACCCATGCTGGCTGTGCTTCTGAGGTCACAGCAGCCTGAGTGCCTCCTAATGCCAGTTGCAGCCTGCTGGCTATGCTTGTGAGATCACAGCAGCCTCAGTGACTCATAGCTTAGTCTACCGTGCCCCCTGCTGGCTGTGCTTGTGAGGTCACAGCACACTCAGTGCCTCATAGGTTAGTATCCAGCGCCCCCTGCTGGCTGTGCTTGGGACGTCACAGCAGCCTCAGTGCCATCTAGGCCAGTGGCAGGCTCGTGGCTGCTGGCTGTGCTTGTGAGGTCACAGCAGACTCAGTGCCACCTAGGTTTGTCTACAGCACCGCCTGCTGGCTGTGCTTGTGACGTCACAGCAGCCTGAGTGCCCCCGAGGACAGTAGCAGGCTCATGGCTGCTGGCTGTGCTTGTGAGACCACAGTAGACTCAGTGCCTCATAGGTTTGTCTACAGCACTGCCTGCTGGCTGTGCTTGTGAGGTCACAGCAGCCTGAGTGCCTCCTAGGCCAGTGGCAGGCTCAGGGGCGCTGGCTGTGGTTGTGAGGTCACAGCACACTCAGTGCCGCATAGATTAGTGTCCAGTGTGCCCTGCTGGCTGTGCTTGTGAGGTAACAGCAGCCTGAGTGCCTCCTAGGCCAGTGGCAGGCTCGTGGCTGTTGGCTGTGCTTGTGAGGTCACAGCAGCCTGAGTGCCTCCTAGGCCGGTGGCAGGCTCATGGCTGCTGGCTGTGTTTGTGAGGTCCCAGAGGAGTCCGTGCCTCTCAGGCCAGTGGCAGGGTCATGGCTGCTAGCTGTGCTTGTGACGTCACAGCAGCCTCAATGCCTCCTAGGCCAGTGGCAGGCTCATGGCTGCTGGCTGCACTTGTGAGGTCAAAGCAGCCTGAAAGCCTCCTAGACCAGTGGCAGGCTCCTGGCTGCTGCCTGTGCTTGTGAGGTCACAGCTGCCTGAATGCCTCCTAGACCAGGGTCAGGCTCATGGCTGCTGGCTGTGCTTGTGAGGTGACAGCAGCTTGACTACCACCGAGGACAGTGGCAGGCTCATGGCCGCTGGCTGAGCTCGTGAGATCACAGCACACTCAGTGCCTCCTTGGTTAGTCTACAGCGCCCCCTGCTGCCTGTGCTTGTGAGGTCCCAGCACACTCAGTGCCTCATAGGTTAGTATCCAGCGCCCCCTGCTGGCTGTGCTTGTGAGGTCACAGCAGACTCATTGCCTCCTAGGTTTGTCTACAGCGCCCCCTGCTGGCTGTGCTTCTGACGTCACAGCAGTCTGAGTGCCTCCGAGGACATTGGCAGGCTCATGGCTGCTGGCTGTGCTTGTGACTTCAGAGCAGCCTCAGTGCCTCCTAGGTTAGTCTACAGCGCCCCCTGCGGGCTGTGCTTGTGACGTCACAGCAGCCTCAGTGCCACCTAGGTTTGTCTACAGCTCCCCCTGGTGGCTGTGCTAGTGAGGTCACAGCACACTCAGTGCCTCCTAGGCCAGTGGCAGGCTCATGGCTGCTGGCTGTGCTTGTGAGGTCCCAGAGGACTCCGTGCCTCTCAGGCCAGTGGCAGGGTCATGGCTGCTAGCTGTGCTTGTGACGTCACAGCAGCCTCAATGCCTCCTAGGCCAGTGGCAGGCTCATGGCTGCTGGCTGCACTTGTGAGGTCACAGCAGCCTGAAAGCCTCCTAGGCCAGTGGCAGGCTCCTGGCTGCTGGCAGTGCTTGTGAGGTCACAGCAGCCTGAATGCTTCCTAGACCAGTGGCAGGCTCCTGGCTTCTGCCTGTGCTTGTGAGGTCACAGCAGCCTGAATGCCTCCTAGGCCAGTGGCAGGCTCATGGCTGCTGGCTGTGCTTGTGAGGTCACAGCAGCCTGAAAGCCTCCTAGGCCCGTGGCAGGCTCATGGCTGCTGGCTGTGCTTGTGAGGTCACAGCAGCCTCAGTGTCTCCTAGGCTACTAGCAGTCTCGCGGCTGCTGGCAGTGCTTGTGAGGTCACAGCAACCTCATTGCCTCACAGGCCAGTGTCAGTCTCATGGCTGCTGGCTGTGCTTGTGAGGTCACAGCAGCCTGAATGCCTCCTAGACCAGGGTCAGGCTCATGGCTGCTGGCTGTGCTTGTGAGGTGACAGCAGGTTGACTGCCACCGAGGACAGTGGCAGGCTCATGGCAGCTGGTGTGGCTTGTGAGGTCACAGCAGCCTCACTGCTCATGGCTTAGTGCCCAGAGCCACACACTGGCTGTTCTTGTGAGGTCACAGCAGCCTGAATGCCTCCTAGAGCAGTGGCAGGCTCATGGCTGCTGGCTGTGCTTGTGAGGTCACAGCAACCTTACTGCCTCATAGGTTAGTGTATAGCAACCCATGCTGGCTGTGCTTCTGAGGTCACAGCAGCCCGAGTGCGTCCTAATGCCAGTTGCAGCCTGCTGGCTATGCTTGTGAGGTCACAGCAGCCTCAGTGCCTCATAGCTTAGTGTCAAGCGTGCCCTGCTGGCTGTGCTTCTGAGGTCACAGCAGCCTGAGTGCCATGAAGGCCAGTGGCGGGTTCGTGGCTGTGCTTGTGACGTCACAGCAGCCTCAGTTCCTCCGAGGCCAGTGCCAGGCTCCCCCTGCTGGCTGTGCTTGTGAGGTCACAGCATCCTCAGCGCCTCCGAGGCCAGCGGCAGGCTCCTGGCTGCTGCCTGTGCTTGTGAGGTCACAGCAGCCTGAATGCCTCCTAGAGCAGGGTCAGGCTCATGGCTGCTGGCTGTGCTTGTGAGGTGACAGCAGGTTGACTGCCACCGAGGACAGTGGCAGGCTCATGGCAGCTGGTGTGGCTTGTGAGGTCACAGCAGCCTCACTGCTCATGGCTTAGTGTCCAGAACCCCACACTAGCTGTTCTTGTGAGGTCACAGCAGCCTGAATGCCTCCTAGAGCAGTGGCAGGCTCATGGCTGCTGGCTGTGCTTGTGAGGTCACAGCAACCTTACTGCCTCATAGGTTAGTGTATAGCAACCCATGCTGGCTGTGCTTCTGAGGTCACAGCAGCCTGAGTGCCTCCTAATGCCAGTTGCAGCCTGCTGGCTATGCTTGTGAGGTCACAGCAGCCTCAGTGACTCATAGCTTAGTCTACCGTGCCCCCTGCTGGCTGTGCTTGTGAGGTCACAGCACACTCAGTGCCTCATAGGTTAGTATCCAGCGCCCCCTGCTGGCTGTGCTTGGGACGCCACAGCAGCCTCAGTGCCATCTAGGCCAGTGGCAGGCTCGTGGCTGCTGGCTGTGCTTGTGAGGTCACAGCAGACTCAGTGCCACCTAGGTTTGTCTACAGCACCGCCTGCTGGCTGTGCTTGTGACGTCACAGCAGCCTGAGTGCCCCCGAGGACAGTAGCAGGCTCATGGCTGCTGGCTGTGCTTGTGAGACCACAGCAGACTCAGTGCCTCATAGGTTTGTCTACAGCACTGCCTGCTGGCTGTGCTTGTGAGGTCACAGCAGCCTGAGTGCCTCCTAGGCCAGTGGCAGGCTCAGGGGCGCTGGCTGTGGTTGTGAGGTCACAGCACACTCAGTGCCGCATAGATTAGTGTCCAGTGTGCCCTGCTGGCTGTGCTTGTGAGGTAACAGCAGCCTGAGTGCCTCCTAGGCCAGTGGCAGGCTCGTGGCTGTTGGCTGTGCTTGTGAGGTCACAGCAGCCTGAGTGCCTCCTAGGCCGGTGGCAGGCTCATGGCTGCTGGCTGTGCTTGTGAGGTCACAGCAGCCTCAGTGTCTCCTAGGCTACTAGCAGTCTCGTGGCTGCTGGCAGTGCTTGTGAGGTCACAGCAGCCTCTTTGCCTCACAGGCCAGTGTCAGTGTCATGGCTGCTGGCTGTGCTTGTGAGGTCACAGCAGCCTGAATGCCTCCTAGACCAGGGTCAGGCTCATGGCTGCTGGCTGTGCTTGTGAGGTGACAGCAGCTTGACTGCCACCGAGGATAGTGGCAGGCTCATGGCCGCTGGCTGAGCTCGTGAGGTCACAGCACACTCAGTGCCTCATAGGTTAGTATCCAGCGCCCCCTGCTGGCTGTGCTTGTGACGTCACAGCAGCCTCAGTGCCATCTAGGCCAGTGGCAGGCTCGTAGCTGCTGGCTGTGCTTGTGAGGTCACAGCAGACTCAGTGCCTCCTAGGTTTGTCTGCAGCGCCCCCTGCTGGCTGTGCTTCTGACGTCACAGCAGTCTGAGTGCCTCCGAGGACATTGGCAGGCTCATGGCTGCTGGCTGTGCTTGTGACTTCAGAGCAGCCTCAGTGCCTCCTAGGTTAGTCTACAGCGCCCCCTGCTGGCTGTGCTTGTGACGTCACAGCAGCCTCAGTGCCACCTAGGTTTGTCTACAGCTCCCCCTGGTGGCTGTGCTAGTGAGGTCACAGCAGCCTCAGTGCCTCCTAGGCCAGTGGCAGGCTCAGGGGCGCTGGCTGTGGTTGTGAGGTCACAGCACACTCAGTGCCGCATAGATTAGTGTCCAGTGTGCCCTGCTGGCTGTGCTTGTGAGGTAACAGCAGCCTGAGTGCCTCCTAGGCCAGTGGCAGGCTCGTGGCTGTTGGCTGTGCTTGTGAGGTCACAGCAGCCTGAGTGCCTCCTAGGCCGGTGGCAGGCTCATGGCTGCTGGCAGTGCTTGTGAGGTCACAGCAGCCTCAGTGTCTCCTAGGCTACTAGCAGTCTCGTGGCTGCTGGCAGTGCTTGTGAGGTCACAGCAGCCTCTTTGCCTCACAGGCCAGTGTCAGTCTCATGGCTGCTGGCTGTGCTTGTGAGGTCACAGCAGCCTGAATGCCTCCTAGACCAGGGTCAGGCTCATGGCTGCTGGCTGTGCTTGTGAGGTGACAGCAGCTTGACTGCCACCGAGGATAGTGGCAGGCTCATGGCCGCTGGCTGAGCTCGTGAGGTCACAGCACACTCAGTGCCTCATAGGTTAGTATCCAGCGCCCCCTGCTGGCTGTGCTTGTGACGTCACAGCAGCCTCAGTGCCATCTAGGCCAGTGGCAGGCTCGTAGCTGCTGGCTGTGCTTGTGAGGTCACAGCAGACTCAGTGCCTCCTAGGTTAGTCTACAGCGCCTCCTGCTGGCTGTGCTTCTGACGTCACAGCAGCCTCAGTGCCTCCGAGGACATTGGCAGGCTCATGGCTGCTGGCTGTGCTTGTGACTTCAGAGCAGCCTCAGTGCCTCCTAGGTTAGTCTACAGCGCCCCCTGCTGGCTGTGCTTGTGACGTCACAGCAGCCTCAGTGCCACCTGGGTTTGTCTACAGCTCCCCCTGGTGGCTGTGCTAGTGAGGTCACAGCAGCCTCAGTGCCTCCTAGGCCAGTGGCAGGCTCATGGCTGCTGGCTGTGCTTGTGAGGTCCCAGAGGACTCCGTGCCTCTCAGGCCCGTGGCAGGGTCATGGCTGCTAGCTGTGCTTGTGACGTCACAGCAGACTCAAAGCCTCCTAGGCCAGTGGCAGGCTCATGGCTGCTGGCTGCACTTGTGAGGTCACAGCAGCCTGAAAGCCTCCTAGGCCAGTGGCAGGCTCCTGGCTGCTGCCTGTGCTTGTGAGGTCACAGCAGCCTGAATGCCTCCTAGACCAGGGTCAGGCTCATGGCTGCTGGCTGTGCTTGTGAGGTGACAGCAGCTTGACTACCACCGAGGACAGTGGCAGGCTCATGGCCGCTGGCTGAGCTCGTGAGGTCACAGCACACTCAGTGCCTCCTTGGTTAGTCTACAGCGCCCCCTGCTGGCTGTGCTTATGAGGTCACAGCACACTCAGTGCCTCATAGGTTAGTATCCAGCGCCCCCTGCTGGCTGTGCTTGTGAGGTCACAGCAGACTCAGTGCCTCCTAGGTTTGTCTACAGCGCCCCCTGCTGGCTGTGCTTCTGACGTCACAGCAGTCTGAGTGCCTCCGAGGACATTGGCAGGCTCATGGCTGCTGGCTGTGCTTGTGACTTCAGAGCAGCCTCAGTGCCTCCTAGGTTAGTCTACAGCGCCCCCTGCTGGCTGTGCTTGTGACGTCACAGCAGCCTCAGTGCCACCTAGGTTTGTCTACAGCTCCCCCTGGTGGCTGTGCTAGTGAGGTCACAGCACACTCAGTGCCTCCTAGGCCAGTGGCAGGCTCATGGCTGCTGGCTGTGCTTGTGAGGTCCCAGAGGACTCCGTGCCTCTCAGGCCAGTGGCAGGGTCATGGCTGCTAGCTGTGCTTGTGACGTCACAGCAGCCTCAATGCCTCCTAGGCCAGTGGCAGGCTCATGGCTGCTGGCTGCACTTGTGAGGTCACAGCAGCCTGAAAGCCTCCTAGGCCAGTGGCAGGCTCCTGGCTGCTGGCAGTGCTTGTGAGGTCACAGCAGCCTGAATGCTTCCTAGACCAGTGGCAGGCTCCTGGCTTCTGCCTGTGCTTGTGAGGTCACAGCAGCCTGAATGCCTCCTAGGCCAGTGGCAGGCTCATGGCTGCTGGCTGTGCTTGTGAGGTCACAGCAGCCTGAAAGCCTCCTAGGCCCGTGGCAGGCTCATGGCTGCTGGCTGTGCTTGTGAGGTCACAGCAGCCTCAGTGTCTCCTAGGCTACTAGCAGTCTCGCGGCTGCTGGCAGTGCTTGTGAGGTCACAGCAACCTCATTGCCTCACAGGCCAGTGTCAGTCTCATGGCTGCTGGCTGTGCTTGTGAGGTCACAGCAGCCTGAATGCCTCCTAGACCAGGGTCAGGCTCATGGCTGCTGGCTGTGCTTGTGAGGTGACAGCAGGTTGACTGCCACCGAGGACAGTGGCAGGCTCATGGCAGCTGGTGTGGCTTGTGAGGTCACAGCAGCCTCACTGCTCATGGCTTAGTGCCCAGAGCCACACACTGGCTGTTCTTGTGAGGTCACAGCAGCCTGAATGCCTCCTAGAGCAGTGGCAGGCTCATGGCTGCTGGCTGTGCTTGTGAGGTCACAGCAACCTTACTGCCTCATAGGTTAGTGTATAGCAACCCATGCTGGCTGTGCTTCTGAGGTCACAGCAGCCCGAGTGCCTCCTAATGCCAGTTGCAGCCTGCTGGCTATGCTTGTGAGGTCACAGCAGCCTCAGTGACTCATAGCTTAGTCTACCGTGCCCCCTGCTGGCTGTGCTTGTGAGGTCACAGCACACTCAGTGCCTCATAGCTTAGTGTCAAGCGTGCCCTGCTGGCTGTGCTTCTGAGGTCACAGCAGCCTGAGTGCCATGAAGGCCAGTGGCGGGTTCGTGGCTGTGCTTGTGACGTCACAGCAGCCTCAGTTCCTCCGAGGCCAGTGCCAGGCTCCCCCTGCTGGCTGTGCTTGTGAGGTCACAGCATCCTCAGCGCCTCCGAGGCCAGCGGCAGGCTCCTGGCTGCTGCCTGTTCTTGTGAGGTCACAGCAGCCTGAATGCCTCCTAGAGCAGGGTCAGGCTCATGGCTGCTGGCTGTGCTTGTGAGGTGACAGCAGGTTGACTGCCACCGAGGACAGTGGCAGGCTCATGGCAGCTGGTGTGGCTTGTGAGGTCACAGCAGCCTCACTGCTCATGGCGTAGTGTCCAGAACCCCACACTAGCTGTTCTTGTGAGGTCACAGCAGCCTGAATGCCTCCTAGAGCAGTGGCAGGCTCATCGCTGCTGGCTGTGCTTGTGAGGTCACAGCAACCTTACTGCCTCATAGGTTAGTGTATAGCAACCCATGCTGGCTGTGCTTCTGAGGTCACAGCAGCCTGAGTGCCTCCTAATGCCAGTTGCAGCCTGCTGGCTATGCTTGTGAGGTCACAGCAGCCTCAGTGACTCATAGCTTAGTCTACCGTGCCCCCTGCTGGCTGTGCTTGTGAGGTCACAGCACACTCAGTGCCTCATAGGTTAGTATCCAGCGCCCCCTGCTGGCTGTGCTTGGGACGCCACAGCAGCCTCAGTGCCATCTAGGCCAGTGGCAGGCTCGTGGCTGCTGGCTGTGCTTGTGAGGTCACAGCAGACTCAGTGCCACCTAGGTTTGTCTACAGCACCGCCTGCTGGCTGTGCTTGTGACGTCACAGCAGCCTGAGTGCCCCCGAGGACAGTAGCAGGCTCATGGCTGCTGGCTGTGCTTGTGAGACCACAGCAGCCTCAGTGCCTCCTAGGTTTGTCTACAGCACTGCATGCTGGCTGTGCTTGTGAGGTCACAGCAGCCTGAGTGCCTCCTAGGCCAGTGGCAGGCTCAGGGGCGCTGGCTGTGGTTGTGAGGTCACAGCACACTCAGTGCCGCATAGATTAGTGTCCAGTGTGCCCTGCTGGCTGTGCTTGTGAGGTAACAGCAGCCTGAGTGCCTCCTAGGCCAGTGGCAGGCTCGTGGCTGCTGGCTGTGCTTGTGAGGTCACAGCAGCCTGAGTGCCTCCTAGGCCGGTGGCAGGCTCATGGCTGCTGGCTGTGCTTCTGAGGTCACAGCAGCCTCAGTGTCTCCTAGGCTACTAGCAGTCTCGTGGCTGCTGGCAGTGCTTGTGAGGTCACAGCAGCCTCTTTGCCTCACAGGCCAGTGTCAGTCTCATGGCTGCTGGCTGTGCTTGTGAGGTCACAGCAGCCTGAATGCCTCCTAGACCAGGGTCAGGCTCATGGCTGCTGGCTGTGCTTGTGAGGTGACAGCAGCTTGACTGCCACCGAGGATAGTGGCAGGCTCATGGCCGCTGGCTGAGCTCGTGAGGTCACAGCACACTCAGTGCCTCATAGGTTAGTATCCAGCGCCGCCTGCTGGCTGTGCTTGTGACGTCACAGCAGCCTCAGTGCCATCTAGGCCAGTGGCAGGCTCGTAGCTGCTGGCTGTGCTTGTGAGGTCACAGCAGACTCAGTGCCTCCTAGGTTTGTCTGCAGCGCCCCCTGCTGGCTGTGCTTCTGACGTCACAGCAGTCTGAGTGCCTCCGAGGACATTGGCAGGCTCATGGCTGCTGGCTGTGCTTGTGACTTCAGAGCAGCCTCAGTGCCTCCTAGGTTAGTCTACAGCGCCCCCTGCTGGCTGTGCTTGTGACGTCACAGCAGCCTCAGTGCCACCTAGGTTTGTCTACAGCTCCCCCTGGTGGCTGTGCTAGTGAGGTCACAGCAGCCTGAGTGCCTCCTAGGCCAGTGGCAGGCTCAGGGGCACTGGCTGTGGTTGTGAGGTCACAGCACACTCAGTGCCGCATAGATTAGTGTCCAGTGTGCCCTGCTGGCTGTGCTTGTGAGGTAACAGCAGCCTGAGTGCCTCCTAGGCCAGTGGCAGGCTCGTGGCTGTTGGCTGTGCTTGTGAGGTCACAGCAGCCTGAGTGCCTCCTAGGCCGGTGGCAGGCTCATGGCTGCTGGCTGTGCTTGTGAGGTCACAGCAGCCTCAGTGTCTCCTAGGCTACTAGCAGTCTCGTGGCTGCTGGCAGTGCTTGTGAGGTCACAGCAGCCTCTTTGCCTCACAGGCCAGTGTCAGTCTCATGGCTGCTGGCTGTGCTTGTGAGGTCACAGCAGCCTGAATGCCTCCTAGACCAGGGTCAGGCTCATGGCTGCTGGCTGTGCTTGTGAGGTCACAGCAGCTTGACTGCCACCGAGGATAGTGGCAGGCTCATGGCCGCTGGCTGAGCTCGTGAGGTCACAGCACACTCAGTGCCTCATAGGTTAGTATCCAGCGCCGCCTGCTGGCTGTGCTTGTGACGTCACAGCAGCCTCAGTGCCATCTAGGCCAGTGGCACGCTCGTAGCTGCTGGCTGTGCTTGTGAGGTCACAGCAGACTCAGTGCCTCCTAGGTTTGTCTGCAGCGCCCCCTGCTGGCTGTGCTTCTGACGTCACAGCAGTCTGAGTGCCTCCGAGGACATTGGCAGGCTCATGGCTGCTGGCTGTGCTTGTGACTTCAGAGCAGCCTCAGTGCCTCCTAGGTTAGTCTACAGCGCCCCCTGCTGGCTGTGCTTGTGACGTCACAGCAGCCTCAGTGCCACCTGGGTTTGTCTACAGCTCCCCCTGGTGGCTGTGCTAGTGAGGTCACAGCAGCCTCAGTGCCTCCTAGGCCAGTGGCAGGCTCATGGCTGCTGGCTGTGCTTGTGAGGTCCCAGAGGACTCCGTGCCTCTCAGGCCAGTGGCAGGGTCATGGCTGCTAGCTGTGCTTGTGACGTCACAGCAGCCTCAATGCCTCCTAGGCCAGTGGCAGGCTCATGGCTGCTGGCTGCACTTGTGAGGTCACAGCAGCCTGAGTGCCTCCTAGGCCGGTGGCAGGCTCCTGGCTGCTGCCTGTGCTTGTGAGGTCACAGCAGCCTCAGTGTCTCCTAGGCTACTAGCAGTCTCGTGGCTGCTGGCAGTGCTTGTGAGGTCACAGCAGCCTCTTTGCCTCACAGGCCAGTGTCAGTCTCATGGCTGCTGGCTGTGCTTGTGAGGTCACAGCAGCCTGAATGCCTCCTAGACCAGGGTCAGGCTCATGGCTGCTGGCTGTGCTTGTGAGGTGACAGCAGCTTGACTGCCACCGAGGATAGTGGCAGGCTCATGGCCGCTGGCTGAGCTCGTGAGGTCACAGCACACTCAGTGCCTCATAGGTTAGTATCCAGCGCCCCCTGCTGGCTGTGCTTGTGACGTCACAGCAGCCTCAGTGCCATCTAGGCCAGTGGCAGGCTCGTAGCTGCTGGCTGTGCTTGTGAGGTCACAGCAGACTCAGTGCCTCCTAGGTTAGTCTACAGCGCCTCCTGCTGGCTGTGCTTCTGACGTCACAGCAGCCTCAGTGCCTCCGAGGACATTGGCAGGCTCATGGCTGCTGGCTGTGCTTGTGACTTCAGAGCAGCCTCAGTGCCTCCTAGGTTAGTCTACAGCGCCCCCTGCTGGCTGTGCTTGTGACGTCACAGCAGCCTCAGTGCCACCTGGGTTTGTCTACAGCTCCCCCTGGTGGCTGTGCTAGTGAGGTCACAGCAGCCTCAGTGCGTCCTAGGCCAGTGGCAGGCTCATGGCTGCTGGCTGTGCTTGTGAGGTCCCAGAGGACTCCGTGCCTCTCAGGCCAGTGGCAGGGTCATGGCTGCTAGCTGTGCTTGTGACGTCACAGCAGCCTCAAAGCCTCCTAGGCCAGTGGCAGGCTCATGGCTGCTGGCTGCACTTGTGAGGTCACAGCAGCCTGAAAGCCTCCTAGGCCAGTGGCAGGCTCCTGGCTGCTGCCTGTGCTTGTGAGGTCACAGCAGCCTGAATGCCTCCTAGACCAGGGTCAGGCTCATGGCTGCTGGCTGTGCTTGTGAGGTGACAGCAGCTTGACTACCACCGAGGACAGTGGCAGGCTCATGGCCGCTGGCTGAGCTCGTGAGGTCACAGCACACTCAGTGCCTCCTTGGTTAGTCTACAGCGCCCCCTGCTGGCTGTGCTTATGAGGTCACAGCACACTCAGTGCCTCATAGGTTAGTATCCAGCGCCCCCTGCTGGCTGTGCTTGTGAGGTCACAGCAGACTCAGTGCCTCCTAGGTTTGTCTACAGCGCCCCCTGCTGGCTGTGCTTCTGACGTCACAGCAGTCTGAGTGCCTCCGAGGACATTGGCAGGCTCATGGCTGCTGGCTGTGCTTGTGACTTCAGAGCAGCCTCAGTGCCTCCTAGGCCAGTGGCAGGCTTATGGCTGCTGGCTGTGCTTGTGAGGTCACAGCAGCCTCAGTGCCTCATAGGTTAGTCTAGAGCGCCCCCTGCTGGCTGTGCTTGTGAGGTAACAGCAGCCTGAGTGCCTCCTAGGCCAGTGGCAGGCTCGTGCCCTGCTGGCTGTGCTTGTGAGGTCACAGCAGCCTGAGTGCCATGAAGGCCAGTGGCGGGTTCGTGGCTGTGGTTGTGACGTCACATCAGCCTCAGTTCCTCCGAGGCCAGTGCCAGGCTCCCCCTGCTGGCTGTGCTTGTGAGGTCACAGCATCCTCAGCGCCTCCGAGGCGAGTGGCAGGCTCCTGGCTGCTGCCTGTGCTTGTGAGGTCACAGCAGCCTGAATGCCTCCTAGACCAGGGTCAGGCTCATGGCTGCTGGCTGTGCATGTGAGGTGACAGCAGCTTGACTGCCACCGAGGACAGTGGCAGGCTCATGGCCGCTGGCTGAGCTCGTGAGGTCACAGCACACTCAGTGCCTCCTTGGTTAGTCTACAGCGTCCCCTGCTGCCTGTGCTTGTGAGGTCACAGCACACTCAGTGCCTCATAGGTTAGTCTCCAGCGCCCCCTGCTGGCTGTGCTTGGGACGTCACAGCAGCCTCAGTGCCAGCTAGGCCAGTGGCAGGCTCATGGCTGCTGGCTGTGCTTGTGAGGTCACAGCAGACTCAGTGCCTCCTAGATTTGTCTACAGCGCCCCCTGCTGGCTGTGCTTGTGAGGTCACAGCAGACTCAGTGCCTCATAGGTTTGTCTACAGCTCCCCCTGCTGGCTGTGCTTGTGAGGTCACAGCAACCTCATTGCCTCACAGGCCAGTGTCAGTCTCATGGCTGCTGGCTGTGCTTGTGAGGTCACAGCAGCCTCAATGCCTCCTAGAGCAGGGTCAGGCTCATGGCTGCTGGCTGTGCTTGTGAGGTGACAGCAGGTTGACTGCCACCGAGGACAGTGGCAGGCTCATGGCAGCTGGTGTGGCTTGTGAGGTCACAGCAGCCTCACTGCTCATGGCTTAGTGTCCAGAACCGCACACTAGCTGTTCTTGTGAGGTCACAGCAGCCTGAATGCCTCCTAGAGCAGTGGCAGGCTCATCGCTGCTGGCTGTGCTTGTGAGGTCACAGCAACCTTACTGCCTCATAGGTTAGTGTATAGCAACCCATGCTGGCTGTGCTTCTGAGGTCACAGCAGCCTGAGTGCCTCCTAATGCCAGTTGCAGCCTGCTGGCTATGCTTGTGAGGTCACAGCAGCCTCAGTGACTCATAGCTTAGTCTACCGTGCCCCCTGCTGGCTGTGCTTGTGAGGTCACAGCACACTCAGTGCCTCATAGGTTAGTATCCAGCGCCCCCTGCTGGCTGTGCTTGGGACGCCACAGCAGCCTCAGTGCCATCTAGGCCAGTGGCAGGCTCGTAGCTGCTGGCTGTGCTTGTGAGGTCACAGCAGACTCAGTGCCTCCTAGGTTTGTCTGCAGCGCCCCCTGCTGGCTGTGCTTCTGACGTCACAGCAGTCTGAGTGCCTCCGAGGACATTGGCAGGCTCATGGCTGCTGGCTGTGCTTGTGACTTCAGAGCAGCCTCAGTGCCTCCTAGGTTAGTCTACAGCGCCCCCTGCTGGCTGTGCTTGTGACGTCACAGCAGCCTCAGTGCCACCTAGGTTTGTCTACAGCTCCCCCTGGTGGCTGTGCTAGTGAGGTCACAGCAGCCTGAGTGCCTCCTAGGCCAGTGGCAGGCTCAGGGGCACTGGCTGTGGTTGTGAGGTCACAGCACACTCAGTGCCGCATAGATTAGTGTCCAGTGTGCCCTGCTGGCTGTGCTTGTGAGGTAACAGCAGCCTGAGTGCCTCCTAGGCCAGTGGCAGGCTCGTGGCTGTTGGCTGTGCTTGTGAGGTCACAGCAGCCTGAGTGCCTCCTAGGCCGGTGGCAGGCTCATGGCTGCTGGCTGTGCTTGTGAGGTCACAGCAGCCTCAGTGTCTCCTAGGCTACTAGCAGTCTCGTGGCTGCTGGCAGTGCTTGTGAGGTCACAGCAGCCTCTTTGCCTCACAGGCCAGTGTCAGTCTCATGGCTGCTGGCTGTGCTTGTGAGGTCACAGCAGCCTGAATGCCTCCTAGACCAGGGTCAGGCTCATGGCTGCTGGCTGTGCTTGTGAGGTGACAGCAGCTTGACTGCCACCGAGGATAGTGGCAGGCTCATGGCCGCTGGCTGAGCTCGTGAGGTCACAGCACACTCAGTGCCTCATAGGTTAGTATCCAGCGCCGCCTGCTGGCTGTGCTTGTGACGTCACAGCAGCCTCAGTGCCATCTAGGCCAGTGGCAGGCTCGTAGCTGCTGGCTGTGCTTGTGAGGTCACAGCAGACTCAGTGCCTCCTAGGTTTGTCTGCAGCGCCCCCTGCTGGCTGTGCTTCTGACGTCACAGCAGTCTGAGTGCCTCCGAGGACATTGGCAGGCTCATGGCTGCTGGCTGTGCTTGTGACTTCAGAGCAGCCTCAGTGCCTCCTAGGTTAGTCTACAGCGCCCCCTGCTGGCTGTGCTTGTGACGTCACAGCAGCCTCAGTGCCACCTAGGTTTGTCTACAGCTCCCCCTGGTGGCTGTGCTAGTGAGGTCACAGCAGCCTCAGTGCCTCCTAGGCCAGTGGCAGGCTCATGGCTGCTGGCTGTGCTTTTGAGGTCCCAGAGGACTCCGTGCCTCTCAGGCCAGTGGCAGGGTCATGGCTGCTAGCTGTGCTTGTGACGTCACAGCAGCCTCAATGCCTCCTAGGCCAGTGGCAGGCTCATGGCTGCTGGCTGCACTTGTGAGGTCACAGCAGCCTGAAAGCCTCCTAGGCCAGTGGCAGGCTCCTGGCTGCTGCCTGTGCTTGTGAGGTCACAGCAGCCTGAATGCCTCCTAGACCAGGGTCAGGCTCATGGCTGCTGGCTGTGCTTGTGAGGTGACAGCAGGTTGACTGCCACCGAGGACAGTGGCAGGCTCATGGCAGCTGGTGTGGCTTGTGAGGTCACAGCAGCCTCACTGCTCATGGCTTAGTGTCCAGAGCCCCCCGCTGGCTGTTCTTGTGAGGTCACAACAGCCTGAATGCCTCCTAGAGCAGTGGCAGGCTCATGGCTGCTGGCTGTGCTTGTGAGGTCACAGCAACCTTACTGCCTCATAGGTTAGTGTATAGCAACCCATGCTGGCTGTGCTTGTGAGGTCACAGCAGCCTGAGTGCCTCCTAATGCCAGTTGCAGGCTGCTGGCTATGCTTGTGAGATCACAGCAGCCTCAGTGACTCATAGCTTAGTCTACCGTGCCCCCTGCTGGCTGTGCTTGTGAGGTCACAGCACACTCAGTGCCTCATAGGTTAGTATCCAGCGCCCCCTGCTGGCTGTGCTTGGGACGTCACAGCAGCCTCAGTGCCATCTAGGCCAGTGGCAGGCTCGTGGCTGCTGGCTGTGCTTGTGAGGTCACAGCAGACTCAGTGCCACCTAGGTTTGTCTACAGCACCGCCTGCTGGCTGTGCTTGTGACGTCACAGCAGCCTGAGTGCCCCCGAGGACAGTAGCAGGCTCATGGCTGCTGGCTGTGCTTGTGAGACCACAGCAGACTCAGTGCCTCATAGGTTTGTCTACAGCAATGCCTGCTGGCTGTGCTTGTGAGGTCACAGCAGCCTGAGTGCCTCCTAGGCCAGTGGCAGGCTCAGGGTCGCTGGCTGTGGTTGTGAGGTCACAGCACACTCAGTGCCGCATAGATTAGTGTCCAGTGTGCCCTGCTGGCTGTGCTTGTGAGGTAACAGCAGCCTGAGTGCCTCCTAGGCCAGTGGCAGGCTCGTGGCTGTTGGCTGTGCTTGTGAGGTCACAGCAGCCTGAGTGCCTCCTAGGCCGGTGGCAGGCTCATGGCTGCTGGCTGTGCTTGTGAGGTCACAGCAGCCTCAGTGTCTCCTAGGCTACTAGCAGTCTCGTGGCTGCTGGCAGTGCTTGTGAGGTCACAGCAGCCTCTTTGCCTCACAGGCCAGTGTCAGTGTCATGGCTGCTGGCTGTGCTTGTGAGGTCACAGCAGCCTGAATGCCTCCTAGACCAGGGTCAGGCTCATGGCTGCTGGCTGTGCTTGTGAGGTCACAGCAGCTTGACTGCCACCGAGGATAGTGGCAGGCTCATGGCCGCTGGCTGAGCTCGTGAGGTCACAGCACACTCAGTGCCTCATAGGTTAGTATCCAGCGCCGCCTGCTGGCTGTGCTTGTGACGTCACAGCAGCCTCAGTGCCATCTAGGCTAGTGGCACGCTCGTAGCTGCTGGCTGTGCTTGTGAGGTCACAGCAGACTCAGTGCCTCCTAGGTTTGTCTGCAGCGCCCCCTGCTGGCTGTGCTTCTGACGTCACAGCAGTCTGAGTGCCTCCGAGGACATTGGCAGGCTCATGGCTGCTGGCTGTGCTTGTGACTTCAGAGCAGCCTCAGTGCCTCCTAGGTTAGTCTACAGCGCCCCCTGCTGGCTGTGCTTGTGACGTCACAGCAGCCTCAGTGCCACCTAGGTTTGTCTACAGCTCCCCCTGGTGGCTGTGCTAGTGAGGTCACAGCAGCCTCAGTGCCTCCTAGGCCAGTGGCAGGCTCATGGCTGCTGGCTGTGCTTGTGAGGTCCCAGAGGACTCCGTGCCTCTCAGGCCAGTGGCAGGGTCATGGCTGCTAGCTGTGCTTGTGACGTCACAGCAGCCTCAATGCCTCCTAGGCCAGTGGCAGGCTCATGGCTGCTGGCTGCACTTGTGAGGTCACAGCAGCCTGAGTGCCTCCTAGGCCAGTGGCAGGCTCATGGCTGCTGGCTGTGCTTGTGAGGTCACAGCAGCCTCAGTGTCTCCTAGGCTACTAGCAGTCTCGTGGCTGCTGGCAGTGCTTGTGAGGTCACAGCAGCCTCTTTGCCTCACAGGCCAGTGTCAGTCTCATGGCTGCTGGCTGTGCTTGTGAGGTCACAGCAGCCTGAATGCCTCCTAGACCAGGGTCAGGCTCATGGCTGCTGGCTGTGCTTGTGAGGTGACAGCAGCTTGACTGCCACCGAGGATAGTGGCAGGCTCATGGCCGCTGGCTGAGCTCGTGAGGTCACAGCACACTCAGTGCCTCATAGGTTAGTATCCAGCGCCCCCTGCTGGCTGTGCTTGTGACGTCACAGCAGCCTCAGTGCCATCTAGGCCAGTGGCACGCTCGTAGCTGCTGGCTGTGCTTGTGAGGTCACAGCAGACTCAGTGCCTCCTAGGTTAGTCTACAGCGCCTCCTGCTGGCTGTGCTTCTGACGTCAGAGCAGCCTCAGTGCCTCCGAGGACATTGGCAGGCTCATGGCTGCTGGCTGTGCTTGTGACTTCAGAGCAGCCTCAGTGCCTCCTAGGTTAGTCTACAGCGCCCCCTGCTGGCTGTGCTTGTGACGTCACAGCAGCCTCAGTGCCACCTGGGTTTGTCTACAGCTCCCCCTGGTGGCTGTGCTAGTGAGGTCACAGCAGCCTCAGTGCCTCCTAGGCCAGTGGCAGGCTCATGGCTGCTGGCTGTGCTTGTGAGGTCCCAGAGGACTCCGTGCCTCTCAGGCCAGTGGCAGGGTCATGGCTGCTAGCTGTGCTTGTGACGTCACAGCAGCCTCAAAGCCTCCTAGGCCAGTGGCAGGCTCATGGCTGCTGGCTGCACTTGTGAGGTCACAGCAGCCTGAAAGCCTCCTAGGCCAGTGGCAGGCTCCTGGCTGCTGCCTGTGCTTGTGAGGTCACAGCAGCCTGAATGCCTCCTAGACCAGGGTCAGGCTCATGGCTGCTGGCTGTGCTTGTGAGGTGACAGCAGCTTGACTACCACCGAGGACAGTGGCAGGCTCATGGCCGCTGGCTGAGCTCGTGAGGTCACAGCACACTCAGTGCCTCCTTGGTTAGTCTACAGCGCCCCCTGCTGGCTGTGCTTATGAGGTCACAGCACACTCAGTGCCTCATAGGTTAGTATCCAGCGCCCCCTGCTGGCTGTGCTTGTGAGGTCACAGCAGACTCAGTGCCTCCTAGGTTTGTCTACAGCGCCCCCTGCTGGCTGTGCTTGTGAGGTCACAGCAGACTCAGTGCCTCATAGGTTTGTCTACAGCTCCCCCTGCTGGCTGTGCTTGTGAGGTCACAGCAACCTCATTGCCTCACAGGCCAGTGTCAGTCTCATGGCTGCTGGCTGTGCTTGTGAGGTCACAGCAGCCTGAATGCCTCCTAGACCAGGGTCAGGCTCATGGCTGCTGGCTGTGCTTGTGAGGTGACAGCAGGTTGACTGCCACCGAGGACAGTGGCAGGCTCATGGCAGCTGGTGTGGCTTGTGAGGTCACAGCAGCCTCACTGCTCATGGCTTAGTGTCCAGAACCCCACACTAGCTGTTCTTGTGAGGTCACAGCAGCCTGAATGCCTCCTAGAGCAGTGGCAGGCTCATCGCTGCTGGCTGTGCTTGTGAGGTCACAGCAACCTTACTGCCTCATAGGTTAGTGTATAGCAACCCATGCTGGCTGTGCTTCTGAGGTCACAGCAGCCTGAGTGCCTCCTAATGCCAGTTGCAGCCTGCTGGCTATGCTTGTGAGGTCACAGCAGCCTCAGTGACTCATAGCTTAGTCTACCGTGCCCCCTGCTGGCTGTGCTTGGGACGCCACAGCAGCCTCAGTGCCATCTAGGCCAGTGGCAGGCTCAGGGGCGCTGGCTGTGGTTGTGAGGTCACAGCAGACTCAGTGCCTCCTAGGTTTGTCTGCAGCGCCCCCTGCTGGCTGTGCTTCTGACGTCACAGCAGTCTGAGTGCCTCCGAGGACATTGGCAGGCTCATGGCTGCTGGCTGTGCTTGTGACTTCAGAGCAGCCTCAGTGCCTCCTAGGTTAGTCTACAGCGCCCCCTGCTGGCTGTGCTTGTGACGTCACAGCAGCCTCAGTGCCACCTAGGTTTGTCTACAGCTCCCCCTGGTGGCTGTGCTAGTGAGGTCACAGCAGCCTGAGTGCCTCCTAGGCCAGTGGCAGGCTCAGGGGCACTGGCTGTGGTTGTGAGGTCACAGCACACTCAGTGCCGCATAGATTAGTGTCCAGTGTGCCCTGCTGGCTGTGCTTGTGAGGTAACAGCAGCCTGAGTGCCTCCTAGGCCAGTGGCAGGCTCGTGGCTGTTGGCTGTGCTTGTGAGGTCACAGCAGCCTGAGTGCCTCCTAGGCCGGTGGCAGGCTCATGGCTGCTGGCTGTGCTTGTGAGGTCACAGCAGCCTCAGTGTCTCCTAGGCTACTAGCAGTCTCGTGGCTGCTGGCAGTGCTTGTGAGGTCACAGCAGCCTCTTTGCCTCACAGGCCAGTGTCAGTCTCATGGCTGCTGGCTGTGCTTGTGAGGTCACAGCAGCTTGACTGCCACCGAGGATAGTGGCAGGCTCATGGCCGCTGGCTGAGCTCGTGAGGTCACAGCACACTCAGTGCCTCATAGGTTAGTATCCAGCGCCGCCTGCTGGCTGTGCTTGTGACGTCACAGCAGCCTCAGTGCCATCTAGGCCAGTGGCAGGCTCGTAGCTGCTGGCTGTGCTTGTGAGGTCACAGCAGACTCAGTGCCTCCTAGGTTTGTCTGCAGCGCCCCCTGCTGGCTGTGCTTCTGACGTCACAGCAGTCTGAGTGCCTCCGAGGACATTGGCAGGCTCATGGCTGCTGGCTGTGCTTGTGACTTCAGAGCAGCCTCAGTGCCTCCTAGGTTAGTCTACAGCGCCCCCTGCTGGCTGTGCTTGTGACGTCACAGCAGCCTCAGTGCCACCTAGGTTTGTCTACAGCTCCCCCTGGTGGCTGTGCTAGTGAGGTCACAGCAGCCTCAGTGCCTCCTAGGCCAGTGGCAGGCTCATGGCTGCTGGCTGTGCTTTTGAGGTCCCAGAGGACTCCGTGCCTCTCAGGCCAGTGGCAGGGTCATGGCTGCTAGCTGTGCTTGTGACGTCACAGCAGCCTCAATGCCTCCTAGGCCAGTGGCAGGCTCATGGCTGCTGGCTGCACTTGTGAGGTCACAGCAGCCTGAAAGCCTCCTAGGCCAGTGGCAGGCTCCTGGCTGCTGCCTGTGCTTGTGAGGTCACAGCAGCCTGAATGCCTCCTAGACCAGGGTCAGGCTCATGGCTGCTGGCTGTGCTTGTGAGGTGACAGCAGGTTGACTGCCACCGAGGACAGTGGCAGGCTCATGGCAGCTGGTGTGGCTTGTGAGGTCACAGCAGCCTCACTGCTCATGGCTTAGTGTCCAGAGCCCCCCGCTGGCTGTTCTTGTGAGGTCACAACAGCCTGAATGCCTCCTAGAGCAGTGGCAGGCTCATGGCTGCTGGCTGTGCTTGTGAGGTCACAGCAACCTTACTGCCTCATAGGTTAGTGTATAGCAACCCATGCTGGCTGTGCTTGTGAGGTCACAGCAGCCTGAGTGCCTCCTAATGCCAGTTGCAGGCTGCTGGCTATGCTTGTGAGATCACAGCAGCCTCAGTGACTCATAGCTTAGTCTACCGTGCCCCCTGCTGGCTGTGCTTGTGAGGTCACAGCACACTCAGTGCCTCATAGGTTAGTATCCAGCGCCCCCTGCTGGCTGTGCTTGGGACGCCACAGCAGCCTCAGTGCCATCTAGGCCAGTGGCAGGCTCGTGGCTGCTGGCTGTGCTTGTGAGGTCACAGCAGACTCAGTGCCACCTAGGTTTGTCTACAGCACCGCCTGCTGGCTGTGCTTGTGACGTCACAGCAGCCTGAGTGCCCCCGAGGACAGTAGCAGGCTCATGGCTGCTGGCTGTGCTTGTGAGACCACAGCAGACTCAGTGCCTCATAGGTTTGTCTACAGCAATGCCTGCTGGCTGTGCTTGTGAGGTCACAGCAGCCTGAGTGCCTCCTAGGCCAGTGGCAGGCTCAGGGTCGCTGGCTGTGGTTGTGAGGTCACAGCACACTCAGTGCCGCATAGATTAGTGTCCAGTGTGCCCTGCTGGCTGTGTTTGTGAGGTAACAGCAGCCTGAGTGCCTCCTAGGCCAGTGGCAGGCTCGTGGCTGTTGGCTGTGCTTGTGAGGTCACAGCAGCCTGAGTGCCTCCTAGGCCCGTGGCAGGCTCATGGCTGCTGGCTGTGCTTGTGAGGTCACAGCAGCCTCAGTGTCTCCTAGGCTACTAGCAGTCTCGTGGCTGCTGGCAGTGCTTGTGAGGTCACAGCAGCCTGAATGCCTCCTAGAGCAGGGTCAGGCTCATGGCTGCTGGCTGTGCTTGTGAGGTGACAGCAGCTTGACTGCCACCGAGGATAGTGGCAGGCTCATGGCCGCTGGCTGAGCTCCTGAGGTCACAGCACACTCAGTGCCTCCTTGGTTAGTCTACAGCGAGCCCTGCTGCCTGTGTTTGTGAGGTCACAGCACACTCAGTGCCTCATAGGTTAGTATCCAGCGCCCCCTGCTGGCTGTGCTTGTGACGTCACAGCAGCCTCAGTGCCATCTAGGCCAGTGGCAGGCTCGTGGCTGCTGGCTGTGCTTGTGAGGTCACAGCAGACTCAGTGCCTCCTAGGTTTGTCTACAGCGCCCCCTGCTGGCTGTGCTTGTGACGTCACAGCAGTCTGAGTGCCTCCGAGGACATTGGCAGGCTCATGGCTGCTGGCTGTGCTTGTGACTTCAGAGCAGCCTCAGTGCCTCCTAGGTTAGTCTACAGCGCCCCCTGCTGGCTGTGCTTGTGACGTCACAGCAGCCTCAGTGCCACCTAGGATTGTCTACAGCTCCCCCTGGTGGCTGTGCTAGTGAGGTCACAGCAGCCTCAGTGCCTCCTAGGCCAGTGGCAGGCTCATGGCTGCTGGCTGTGCTTGTGAGGTCCCAGAGGACTCCGTGCCTCTCAGGCCAGTGGCAGGGTCATGGCTGCTAGCTGTGTTTGTGACGTCACAGCAGCCTCAATGCCTCCTAGGCCAGTGGCAGGCTCATGGCTGCTGGCTGCACTTGTGAGGTCACAGCAGCCTGAAAGCCTCCTAGGCCAGTGGCAGGCTCCTGGCTGCTGCCTGTGCTTGTGAGGTCACAGCAGCCTGAATGCTTCCTAGACCAGTGGCAGGCTCCTGGCTTCTGCCTGTGCTTGTGAGGTCACAGCAGCCTGAATGCCTCCTAGACCAGGGTCAGGCTCATGGCTGCTGGCTGTGCTTGTGAGGTCACAGCAGCCTGAATGCCTCCTAGGCCCGTGGCAGGCTCATGGCTGCTGGCTGTGCTTGTGAGGTCACAGCAGGTTGACTGCCACCGAGGACATTGGCAGGCTCATGGCAGCTGGTGTGGCTTGTGAGGTCACAGCAGCCTCACTGCTCATGGCTTAGTGTCCAGAGCCCCACACTGGCTGTTCTTGTGAGGTCACAGCAGACTCAGTGCCACCTAGGTTTGTCTACAGCACCGCCTGCTGGCTGTGCTTGTGACGTCACAGCAGCCTGAGTGCCCCCGAGGACAGTAGCAGGCTCATGGCTGCTGGCTGTGCTTGTGAGACCACAGCAGACTCAGTGCCTCATAGGTTTGTCTACAGCACTGCCTGCTGGCTGTGCTTGTGAGGTCACAGCAGCCTGAGTGCCTCCTAGGCCAGTGGCAGGCTCAGGGTCGCTGGCTGTGGTTGTGAGGTCACAGCACACTCAGTGCCGCATAGATTAGTGTCCAGTGTGCCCTGCTGGCTGTGCTTGTGAGGTAACAGCAGCCTGAGTGCCTCCTAGGCCAGTGGCAGGCTCGTGGCTGTTGGCTGTGCTTGTGAGGTCACAGCAGCCTGAGTGCCTCCTAGGCCGGTGGCAGGCTCATGGCTGCTGGCTGTGCTTGTGAGGTCCCAGAGGAGTCCGTGCCTCTCAGGCCCGTGGCAGGGTCATGGCTGCTAGCTGTGCTTGTGAGGTCACAGCAGCCTCAATGCCTCCTAGGCCAGTGGCAGGCTCATGGCTGCTGGCTGCACTTGTGAGGTCAAAGCAGCCTGAAAGCCTCCTAGACCAGTGGCAGGCTCCTGGCTGCTGCCTGTGCTTGTGAGGTCACAGCTGCCTGAATGCCTCCTAGACCAGGGTCAGGCTCATGGCTGCTGGCTGTGCTTGTGAGGTGACAGCAGCTTGACTACCACCGAGGACAGTGGCAGGCTCATGGCCGCTGGCTGAGCTCGTGAGGTCACAGCACACTCAGTGCCTCCTTGGTTAGTTTACAGCGCCCCCTGCTGCCTGTGCTTGTGAGGTCCCAGCACACTCAGTGCCTCATAGGTTAGTATCCAGCGCCCCCTGCTGGCTGTGCTTGTGAGGTCACAGCAGACTCATTGCCTCCTAGGTTTGTCTGCAGCGCCCCCTGCTGGCTGTGCTTCTGACGTCACAGCAGTCTGAGTGCCTCCGAGGACATTGGCAGGCTCATGGCTGCTGGCTGTGCTTGTGACTTCAGAGCAGCCTCAGTGCCTCCTAGGTTAGTCTACAGCGCCCCCTGCTGGCTGTGCTTGTGACGTCACAGCAGCCTCAGTGCCACCTAGGTTTGTCTACAGCTCCCCCTGGTGGCTGTGCTAGTGAGGTCACAGCACACTCAGTGCCTCCTAGGCCAGTGGCAGGCTCATGGCTGCTGGCTGTGCTTGTGAGGTCCCAGAGGACTCCGTGCCTCTCAGGCCAGTGGCAGGGTCATGGCTGCTAGCTGTGCTTGTGACGTCACAGCAGCCTCAATGCCTCCTAGGCCAGTGGCAGGCTCATGGCTGCTGGCTGCACTTGTGAGGTCACAGCAGCCTGAAAGCCTCCTAGGCCAGTGGCAGGCTCCTGGCTGCTGCCTGTGCTTGTGAGGTCACAGCAGCCTGAATGCTTCCTAGACCAGTGGCAGGCTCCTGGCTTCTGCCTGTGCTTGTGAGGTCACAGCAGCCTGAATGCCTCCTAGGCCAGTGGCAGGCTCATGGCTGCTGGCTGTGCTTGTGAGGTCACAGCAGCCTGAAAGCCTCCTAGGCCCGTGGCAGGCTCATGGCTGCTGGCTGTGCTTGTGAGGTCACAGCAGCCTCAGTGTCTCCTAGGCTACTAGCAGTCTCGCGGCTGCTGGCAGTGCTTGTGAGGTCACAGCAACCTCATTGCCTCACAGGCCAGTGTCAGTCTCATGGCTGCTGGCTGTGCTTGTGAGGTCACAGCAGCCTGAATGCCTCCTAGACCAGGGTCAGGCTCATGGCTGCTGGCTGTGCTTGTGAGGTGACAGCAGCTTGACTGCCACCGAGGATAGTGGCAGGCTCATGGCCGCTGGCTGAGCTCGTGAGGTCACAGCACACTCAGTGCCTCATAGGTTAGTATCCAGCGCCGCCTGCTGGCTGTGCTTGTGACGTCACAGCAGCCTCAGTGCCATCTAGGCCAGTGGCAGGCTCGTAGCTGCTGGCTGTGCTTGTGAGGTCACAGCAGACTCAGTGCCTCCTAGGTTAGTCTACAGCGCCTCCTGCTGGCTGTGCTTCTGACGTCACAGCAGTCTGAGTGCCTCCGAGGACATTGGCAGGCTCATGGCTGCTGGCTGTGCTTGTGAGACCACAGCAGCCTCAGTGCCTCCTAGGTTAGTCTACAGCGCCCCCTGCTGGCTGTGCTTGTGACGTCACAGCAGCCTCAGTGCCACCTAGGTTTGTCTACAGCTCCCCCTGGTGGCTGTGCTAGTGAGGTCACAGCAGCCTCAGTGCCTCCTAGGCCAGTGGCAGGCTCAGGGGCGCTGGCTGTGGTTGTGAGGTCACAGCACACTCAGTGCCGCATAGATTAGTGTCCAGTGTGCCCTGCTGGCTGTGCTTGTGAGGTAACAGCAGCCTGAGTGCCTCCTAGGCCAGTGGCAGGCTCGTGGCTGTTGGCTGTGCTTGTGAGGTCACAGCAGCCTGAGTGCCTCCTAGGCCGGTGGCAGGCTCATGGCTGCTGGCTGTGCTTGTGAGGTCACAGCAGCCTCAGTGTCTCCTATGCTACTAGCAGTCTCGTGGCTGCTGGCAGTGCTTGTGAGGTCACAGCAGCCTCTTTGCCTCACAGGCCAGTGTCAGTCTCATGGCTGCTGGCTGTGCTTGTGAGGTCACAGCAGCCTGAATGCCTCCTAGACCTGGGTCAGGCTCATGGCTGCTGGCTGTGCTTGTGAGGTGACAGCAGCTTGACTGCCACCGAGGATAGTGGCAGGCTCATGGCCGCTGGCTGAGCTCGTGAGGTCACAGCACACTCAGTGCCTCCTTGGTTAGTATCCAGCGCCCCCTGCTGGCTGTGCTTGTGACGTCACAGCAGCCTCAGTGCCTCCTAGGCCAGTGGCAGGCTCATGGCTGCTGGCTGTGCTTGTGAGGTCCCAGAGGACTCCGTGCCTCTCAGGCCAGTGGCAGGGTCATGGCTGCTAGCTGTGCTTGTGACGTCACAGCAGCCTCAAAGCCTCCTAGGCCAGTGGCAGGCTCATGGCTGCTGGCTGCACTTGTGAGGTCACAGCAGCCTGAAAGCCTCCTAGGCCAGTGGCAGGCTCCTGGCTGCTGCCTGTGCTTGTGAGGTCACAGCAGCCTGAATGCCTCCTAGACCAGGGTCAGGCTCATGGCTGCTGGCTGTGCTTGTGAGGTGACAGCAGCTTGACTACCACCGAGGACAGTGGCAGGCTCATGGCCGCTGGCTGAGCTCGTGAGGTCACAGCACACTCAGTGCCTCCTTGGTTAGTCTACAGCGCCCCCTGCTGGCTGTGCTTATGAGGTCACAGCACACTCAGTGCCTCATAGCTTAGTATCCAGCGCCCCCTGCTGGCTGTGCTTGTGAGGTCACAGCAGACTCAGTGCCTCCTAGGTTTGTCTACAGCGCCCCCTGCTGGCTGTGCTTCTGACGTCACAGCAGTCTGAGTGCCTCCGAGGACATTGGCAGGCTCATGGCTGCTGGCTGTGCTTGTGACTTCAGAGCAGCCTCAGTGCCTCCTAGGCCAGTGGCAGGCTTATGGCTGCTGGCTGTGCTTGTGAGGTCACAGCAGCCTCAGTGCCTCATAGGTTAGTCTAGAGCGCCCCCTGCTGGCTGTGCTTGTGAGGTCACAGCAGCCTGAGTGCCTCCTAGGCCAGTGGCAGGCTCGTGCCCTGCTGGCTGTGCTTGTGAGGTCACAGCAGCCTGAGTGCCATGAAGGCCAGTGGCGGGTTCGTGGCTGTGGTTGTGACGTCACATCAGCCTCAGTTCCTTCGAGGCCAGTGCCAGGCTCCCCCTGCTGGCTGTGCTTGTGAGGTCACAGCATCCTCAGCGCCTCCGAGGCGAGTGGCAGGCTCCTGGCTGCTGCCTGTGCTTGTGAGGTCACAGCAGCCTGAATGCCTCCTAGACCAGGGTCAGGCTCATGGCTGCTGGCTGTGCTTGTGAGGTGACAGCAGCTTGACTGCCACCGAGGTCAGTGGCAGGCTCATGGCCGCTGGCTGAGCTCGTGAGGTCACAGCACACTCAGTGCCTCCTTGGTTAGTCTACAGCGTCCCCTGCTGCCTGTGCTTGTGAGGTCACAGCACACTCAGTGCCTCATAGGTTAGTATCCAGCGCCCCCTGCTGGCTGTGCTTGGGACGTCACAGCAGCCTCAGTGCCAGCTAGGCCAGTGGCAGGCTCATGGCTGCTGGCTGTGCTTGTGAGGTCACAGCAGACTCAGTGCCTCCTAGGTTTGTCTACAGCGCCCCCTGCTGGCTGTGCTTGTGAGGTCACAGCAGACTCAGTGCCTCATAGGTTTGTCTACAGCTCCCCCTGCTGGCTGTGCTTGTGAGGTCACAGCAACCTCATTGCCTCACAGGCCAGTGTCAGTCTCATGGCTGCTGGCTGTGCTTGTGAGGTCACAGCAGCCTGAATGCCTCCTAGACCAGGGTCAGGCTCATGGCTGCTGGCTGTGCTTGTGAGGTGACAGCAGGTTGACTGCCACCGAGGACAGTGGCAGGCTCATGGCAGCTGGTGTGGCTTGTGAGGTCACAGCAGCCTCACTGCTCATGGCTTAGTGTCCAGAACCCCACACTAGCTGTTCTTGTGAGGTCACAGCAGCCTGAATGCCTCCTAGAGCAGTGGCAGGCTCATCGCTGCTGGCTGTGCTTGTGAGGTCACAGCAACCTTACTGCCTCATAGGTTAGTGTATAGCAAGCCATGCTGGCTGTGCTTCTGAGGTCACAGCAGCCTGAGTGCCTCCTAATGCCAGTTGCAGCCTGCTGGCTATGCTTGTGAGGTCACAGCAGCCTCAGTGACTCATAGCTTAGTCTACCGTGCCCCCTGCTGGCTGTGCTTGTGAGGTCACAGCACACTCAGTGCCTCATAGGTTAGTATCCAGCGCCCCCTGCTGGCTGTGCTTGGGACGCCACAGCAGCCTCAGTGCCATCTAGGCCAGTGGCAGGCTCGTGGCTGCTGGCTGTGCTTGTGAGGTCACAGCAGACTCAGTGCCACCTAGGTTTGTCTACAGCACCGCCTGCTGGCTGTGCTTGTGACGTCACAGCAGCCTGAGTGCCCCCGAGGACAGTAGCAGGCTCATGGCTGCTGGCTGTGCTTGTGAGACCACAGCAGCCTCAGTGCCTCCTAGGTTTGTCTACAGCACTGCCTGCTGGCTGTGCTTGTGAGGTCACAGCAGCCTGAGTGCCTCCTAGGCCAGTGGCAGGCTCGTGGCTGCTGGCTGTGCTTGTGAGGTCACAGCAGCCTGAGTGCCTCCGAGGACATTGGCAGGCTCATGGCTGCTGGCTGTGCTTGTGACTTCAGAGCAGCCTCAGTGCCTCCTAGGTTAGTCTACAGCGCCCCCTGCTGGCTGTGCTTGTGACGTCACAGCAGCCTCAGTGCCACCTAGGTTTGTCTACAGCTCCCCCTGGTGGCTGTGCTTGTGAGGTCACAGCAGCCTGAGTGCCTCCTAGGCCAGTGGCAGGCTCAGGGGCACTGGCTGTGGTTGTGAGGTCACAGCACACTCAGTGCCGCATAGATTAGTGTCCAGTGTGCCCTGCTGGCTGTGCTTGTGAGGTAACAGCAGCCTGAGTGCCTCCTAGGCCAGTGGCAGGCTCGTGGCTGTTGGCTGTGCTTGTGAGGTCACAGCAGCCTGAGTGCCTCCTAGGCCGGTGGCAGGCTCATGGCTGCTGGCTGTGCTTGTGAGGTCACAGCAGCCTCAGTGTCTCCTAGGCTACTAGCAGTCTCGTGGCTGCTGGCAGTGCTTGTGAGGTCACAGCAGCCTCTTTGCCTCACAGGCCAGTGTCAGTCTCATGGCTGCTGGCTGTGCTTGTGAGGTCACAGCAGCCTGAATGCCTCCTAGACCAGGGTCAGGCTCATGGCTGCTGGCTGTGCTTGTGAGGTCACAGCAGCTTGACTGCCACCGAGGATAGTGGCAGGCTCATGGCCGCTGGCTGAGCTCGTGAGGTCACAGCACACTCAGTGCCTCATAGGTTAGTATCCAGCGCCGCCTGCTGGCTGTGCTTGTGACGTCACAGCAGCCTCAGTGCCGTCTAGGCCAGTGGCAGGCTCGTAGCTGCTGGCTGTGCTTGTGAGGTCACAGCAGACTCAGTGCCTCCTAGGTTTGTCTGCAGCGCCCCCTGCTGGCTGTGCTTCTGACGTCACAGCAGTCTGAGTGCCTCCGAGGACATTGGCAGGCTCATGGCTGCTGGCTGTGCTTGTGAGGTCACAGCAGCCTCAGTGCCTCCTAGGTTAGTCTACAGCGCCCCCTGCTGGCTGTGCTTGTGACGTCACAGCAGCCTCAGTGCCACCTAGGTTTGTCTACAGCTCCCCCTGGTGGCTGTGCTAGTGAGGTCACAGCAGCCTCAGTGCCTCCTAGGCCAGTGGCAGGCTCATGGCTGCTGGCTGTGCTTGTGAGGTCCCAGAGGACTCCGTGCCTCTCAGGCCAGTGGCAGGGTCATGGCTGCTAGCTGTGCTTGTGACGTCACAGCAGCCTCAATGCCTCCTAGGCCAGTGGCAGGCTCATGGCTGCTGGCTGCACTTGTGAGGTCACAGCAGCCTGAAAGCCTCCTAGGCCAGTGGCAGGCTCCTGGCTGCTGCCTGTGCTTGTGAGGTCACAGCAGCCTGAATGCCTCCTAGACCAGGGTCAGGCTCATGGCTGCTGGCTGTGCTTGTGAGGTGACAGCAGCTTGACTACCACCGAGGACAGTGGCAGGCTCATGGCCGCTGGCTGAGCTCGTGAGGTCACAGCACACTCAGTGCCTCCTTGGTTAGTCTACAGCGCCCCCTGCTGGCTGTGCTTATGAGGTCACAGCACACTCAGTGCCTCATAGGTTAGTATCCAGCGCCCCCTGCTGGCTGTGCTTGTGAGGTCACAGCAGACTCAGTGCCTCCTAGGTTTGTCTACAGCGCCCCCTGCTGGCTGTGCTTCTGACGTCACAGCAGTCTGAGTGCCTCCGAGGACATTGGCAGGCTCATGGCTGCTGGCTGTGCTTGTGACTTCAGAGCAGCCTCAGTGCCTCCTAGGCCAGTGGCAGGCTTATGGCTGCTGGCTGTGCTTGTGAGGTCACAGCAGCCTCAGTGCCTCATAGGTTAGTCTAGAGCGCCCCCTGCTGGCTGTGCTTGTGAGGTAACAGCAGCCTGAGTGCCTCCTAGGCCAGTGGCAGGCTCGTGCCCTGCTGGCTGTGCTTGTGAGGTCACAGCAGCCTGAGTGCCATGAAGGCCAGTGGCGGGTTCGCGGCTGTGGTTGTGACGTCACAGCAGCCTCAATGCCTCCTAGGCCAGTGCCAGGCTCCTGGCTGCTGCCTGTGCTTGTGAGGTCACAGCAGCCTGAATGCCTCCTAGACCAGGGTCAGGCTCATGGCTGCTGGCTGTGCTTGTGAGGTGACAGCAGCTTGACTGCCACCGAGGACAGTGGCAGGCTCATGGCCGCTGGCTGAGCTCATGAGGTCACAGCACACTCAGTGCCTCCTTGGTTAGTCTACAGCGTCCCCTGCTGCCTGTGCTTGTGAGGTCACAGCACACTCAGTTCCTCATAGGTTAGTATCCAGCGCCCCCTGCTGGCTGTGCTTGGGACGTCACAGCAGCCTCAGTGCCAGCTAGGCCAGTGGCAGGCTCATGGCTGCTGGCTGTGCTTGTGAGGTCACAGCAGACTCAGTGCCTCATAGGTTTGTCTACAGCTCCCCCTGCTGGCTGTGCTTGTGAGGTCACAGCACACTCGGTGCCTCCCAGGCCAGTGGCAGGCTCATGGCTGCTGGCTGTGCTTGTGAGGTCCCAGTGGACTCAATGACTCTCAGGCCAGTGGCAGGGTCATGGCTGCTGGCAGTGCTTGTGAGGTCACAGCAGCCTCTTTGCCTCACAGGCCAGTGTCAGTCTCATGGCTGCTGGCTGTGCTTGTGAGGTCACAGCAGCCTGAATGCCTCCTAGACCAGGGTCAGGCTCATGGCTGCTGGCTGTGCTTGTGAGGTCACAGCAGCTTGACTGCCACCGAGGACAGTGGCAGGCTCATGGCAGCTGGTGTGGCTTGTGAGGTCACAGCAGCCTCACTGCTCATGGCTTAGTGTCCAGAACCCCACACTAGCTGTTCTTGTGAGGTCACAGCAGCCTGAATGCCTCCTAGAGCAGTGGCAGGCTCATGGCTGCTGGCTGTGCTTGTGAGGTCACAGCAGCCTCACTGCTCATGGCTTAGTGTCCAGAACCCCACACTAGCTGTTCTTGTGAGGTCACAGCAGCCTGAGTGCCTCCTAATGCCAGTTGCAGGCTGCTGGCTATGCTTGTGAGGTCACAGCAGCCTCAGTGACTCATAGCTTAGTCTACCGTGCCCCCTGCTGGCTGAGCTCGTGAGGTCACAGCACACTCAGTGCCTCATAGGTTAGTATCCAGCGCCCCCTGCTGGCTGTGCTTGTGACATCACAGCAGCCTCAGTGCCATCTAGGCCAGTGGCAGGCTCGTAGCTGCTGGCTGTGCTTGTGAGGTCACAGCAGACTCAGTGCCTCCTAGTTTTGTCTGCAGCGCCCCCTGCTGGCTGTGCTTCTGACGTCACAGCAGTCTGAGTGCCTCCGAGGACATTGGCAGGCTCATGGCTGCTGGCTGTGCTTGTGACTTCAGAGCAGCCTCAGTGCCTCCTAGGTTAGTCTACAGCGCCCCCTGCTGGCTGTGCTTGTGACGTCACAGCAGCCTCAGTGCCACCTAGATTTGTCTACAGCTCCCCCTGGTGGCTGTGCTAGTGAGGTCACAGCAGCCTCAGTGCCTCCTAGGCCAGTGGCAGGCTCATGGCTGCTGGCTGTGCTTGTGAGGTCCCAGGGGACTCCGTGCCTCTCAGGCCAGTGGCAGGGTCATGGCTGCTAGCTGTGCTTGTGACGTCACAGCAGCCTCAATGCCTCCTAGGCCAGTGGCAGGCTCATGGCTGCTGGCTGCACTTGTGAGGTCACAGCAGCCTGAAAGCCTCCTAGGCCAGTGGCAGGCTCCTGGCTGCTGCCTGTGCTTGTGAGGTCACAGCAGCCTGAATGCCTCCTAGACCAGGGTCAGGCTCATGGCTGCTGGCTGTGCTTGTGAGGTGACAGCAGCTTGACTACCACCGAGGACAGTGGCAGGCTCATGGCCGCTGGCTGTGCTCGTGAGGTCACAGCACACTCAGTGCCTCCTTGGTTAGTCTACAGCGCCCCCTGCTGGCTGTGCTTGTGAGGTCACAGCACACTCAGTGCCTCATAGGTTAGTATCCAGCGCCCCCCGCTGGCTGTGCTTGTGAGGTCACAGCAGACTCATTGCCTCCTAGGTTTGTCTACAGCGCCCCCTGCTGGCTGTGCTTGTGAGGTAACAGCAGCCTGAGTGCCTCCTAGGCCAGTGGCAGGCTCGTGCCTGCTGGCTGTGCTTGTGACTTCAGAGCAGCCTCAGTGCCTCCTAGGCCAGTGGCAGGCTTATGGCTGCTGGCTGTGCTTGTGAGGTCACAGCAGCCTCAGTGCCTCCTAGGTTAGTCTAGAGCGCCCCCTGCTGGCTGTGCTTGTGAGGTAACAGCAGCCTGAGTGCCTCCTAGGCCAGTGGCAGGCTCGTGCCTGCTGGCTGTGCTTGTGAGGTCACAGCACACTCAGTGCCTCATAGCTTAGTGTCAAGCGTGCCCTGCTGGCTGTGCTTGTGAGGTCACAGCAGCCTGAGTGCCATGAAGGCCAGTGGCGGGTTCGTGGCTGTGGTTGTGACGTCACAGCAGCCTCAGTTCCTCCGAGGCCAGTGCCAGGCTCCCCCTGCTGGCTGTGCTTGTGAGGTCACAGCATCCTCAGCGCCTCCGAGGCCAGTGGCAGGCTCATGGCTGCTGCCTGTGCTTGTGAGGTGACAGCAGCCTGAATGCCTCCTAGACCAGGGTCAGGCTCATGGCTGCTGGCTGTGCTTGTGAGGTGACAGCAGCTTGACTGCCACCGAGGAAAGTGTCAGTCTCATGGCCGCTGGCTGAGCTCCTGAGGTCACAGCACACTCAGTGCCTCCTTGGTTAGTTTACAGCCCCCCCTGCTGCCTGTGTTTGTGAGGTCACAGCACACTCAGTGCCTCATAGGTTAGTATCCAGCGCCCGCTGCTGGCTGTGCTTGTGACGTCACAGCAGCCTCAGTGCCATCTAGGCCAGTGGCAGGCTCGTAGCTGCTGGCTGTGCTTGTGAGGTCACAGCAGCCTCAGTGCCTCCTAGGTTTGTCTACAGCGCCCCCTGCTGGCTGTGCTTGTGACGTCACAGCAGTCTGAGTGCCTCCAAGGACATTGGCAGGCTCATGGCTGCTGGCTGTGCTTGTGACTTCAGAGCAGCCTCAGTGCCTCCTAGGTTAGTCTACAGCTCCCCCTGGTGGCTGTGCTTGTGAGGTCACAGCAGCCTCAGTGCCTCCTAGGCCAGTGGCAAGCTCATGGCTGCTGGCTGTGCTTGTGAGGTCCCAGAGGACTCCGTGCCTCTCAGGCCAGTGGCAGGGTCATGGCTGCTAGCTGTGCTTGTGACGTCACAGCAGCCTCAATGCCTCCTAGGCCAGTGGCAGGCTCATGGCTGCTGGCTGCACTTGTGAGGTCACAGCAGCCTCAGTGCCTCCTAGGCCAGTGGCAGGCTCCCCCTGCTGCCTGTACTTGCGAGGTCACAGCAGCCTGAATGCTTCCTAGACCAGTGGCAGGCTCCTGGCTTCTGCCTGTGCTTGTGAGGTCACAGCAGCCTGAATGCCTCCTAGACCAGGGTCAGGCTCATGGCTGCTGGCTGTGCTTGTGAGGTCACAGCAGCCTGAAAGCCTCCTAGGCCCGTGGCAGGCTCATGGCTGCTGGCTGTGCTTGTGAGGTCACAACAGCCTCAGTGTCTCCTAGGCTACTAGCAGTCTCGCGGCTGCTGGCAGTGCTTGTGAGGTCACAGCAACCTCATTGCCTCACAGGCCAGTGTCAGTCTCATGGCTGCTGGCTGTGCTTGTGAGGTCACAGCAGCCTGAATGCCTCCTAGACCAGGGTCAGGCTCATGGCTGCTGGCTGTGCTTGTGAGGTGACAGCAGGTTGACTGCCACCGAGGACAGTGGCAGGCTCATGGCAGCTGGTGTGGCTTGTGAGGTCACAGCAGCCTCACTGCTCATGGCTTAGTGTCCAGAGCCCCACACTAGCTGTTCTTGTGAGGTCACAGCAGCCTGAATGCCTCCTAGAGCAGTGGCAGGCTCATGGCTGCTGGCTGTGCTTGTGAGGTCACAGCAACCTTACTGCCTCATAGGTTAGTGTATAGCAACCCATGCTGGCTGTGCTTCTGAGGTCACAGCAGCCTGAGTGCCTCCTAATGCCAGTTGCAGCCTGCTGGCTATGCTTGTGAGGTCACAGCAGCCTCAGTGACTCATAGCTTAGTCTACCGTGCCCCCTGCTGGCTGTGCTTGTGAGGTCACAGCACACTCAGTGCCTCATAGGTTAGTATCCAGCGCCCCCTGCTGGCTGTGCTTGGGACGTCACAGCAGCCTCAGTGCCATCTAGGCCAGTGGCAGGCTCGTGGCTGCTGGCTGTGCTTGTGAGGTCACAGCAGACTCAGTGCCACCTAGGTTTGTCTACAGCACCGCCTGCTGGCTGTGCTTGTGACGTCACAGCAGCCTGAGTGCCCCCGAGGACAGTAGCAGGCTCATGGCTGCTGGCTTTGCTTGTGAGACCACAGCAGACTCAGTGCCTCATAGGTTTTTCTACAGCACTGCCTGCTGGCTGTGCTTGTGAGGTCACAGCAGCCTGAGTGCCTCCTAGGCCAGTGGCAGGCTCAGGGGCGCTGGCTGTGGTTGTGAGGTCACAGCACACTCAGTGCCGCATAGATTAGTGTCCAGTGTGCCCTGCTGGCTGTGCTTGTGAGGTAACAGCAGCCTGAGTGCCTCCTAGGCCAGTGGCAGGCTCGTGGCTGCTGGCTGTGCTTGTGAGGTCACAGCAGCCTGAGTGCCTCCTAGGCCGGTGGCAGGCTCATGGCTGCTGGCTGTGCTTGTGACGTCACAGCAGCCTCAGTGCCACCTAGGTTTGTCTACAGCACCCCCTGGTGGCTGTGCTAGTGAGGTCACAGCAGCCTCAGTGCCTCCTAGGCCAGTGGCAGGCTCATGGCTGCTGGCTGTGCTTGTGAGGTCCCAGAGGACTCCGTGCCTCTCAGGCCAGTGGCAGGCTCCTGGCTGCTGCCTGTGCTTGTGAGGTCACAGCAGCCTGAATGCCTCCTAGACCAGGGTCAGGCTCATGGCTGCTGACTGTGCTTGTGAGGTGACAGCAGCTTGACTACCACCGAGGACAGTGGCAGGCTCATGGCCGCTGGCTGAGCTCGTGAGGTCACAGCACACTCAGTGCCTCCTTGGTTAGTCTACAGCGCCCCCTGCTGGCTGTGCTTGTGAGGTCACAGCACACTCAGTGCCTCATAGGTTAGTATCCAGCGCCCCCTGCTGGCTGTGCTTGTGAGGTCACAGCAGACTCAGTGCCTCCTAGGTTTGTCTACAGCGCCCCCTGCTGGCTGTGCTTCTGACGTCACAGCAGTCTGAGTGCCTCCGAGGACATTGGCAGGCTCATGGCTGCTGGCTGTGCTTGTGACTTCAGAGCAGCCTCAGTGCCTCCTAGGCCAGTGGCAGGCTTATGGCTGCTGGCTGTGCTTGTGAGGTCACAGCAGACTCAGTGCCTCATAGGTTAGTCTAGAGCGCCCCCTGCTGGCTGTGCTTGTGAGATAACAGCAGCCTGAGTGCCTCCTAGGCCAGTGGCAGGCTCGTGCCTGCTGGCTGTGCTTGTGAGGTCACAGCAGCCTGAGTGCCATGAAGGCCAGTGGCGGGTTCGTGGCTGTGCTTGTGACGTCACAGCAGCCTCAGCTCCTCCGAGGCCAGTGCCAGGCTCCCCCTGCTGGCTGTGCTTGTGAGGTCACAGCATCCTCAGCGCCTCCGAGGCCAGTGGCAGGCTCCTGGCTGCTGCCTGTGCTTGTGAGGTCACAGCAGCCTGAATGCCTCCTAGACCAGGGTCAGGCTCATGGCTGCTGGCTGTGCTTGTGAGGTGACAGCAGCTTGACTGCCACCGAGGACAGTGGCAGGCTCATGGCCGCTGGCTGAGCTCGTGAGGTCACAGCACACTCAGTGCCTCCTTGGTTAGTCTACAGCGTCCCCTGCTGCCTGTGCTTGTGAGGTCACAGCACACTCAGTGCCTCATAGGTTAGTATCCAGCGCCCCCTGCTGGCTGTGCTTGGGACGTCACAGCAGCCTCAGTGCCAGCTAGGCCAGTGGCAGGCTCGTGGCTGCTGGCTGTGCTTGTGAGGTCACAGCAGACTCAGTGCCTCCTAGGTTTGTCTACAGCGCCCCCAGCTGGCTGTGCTTGTGAGGTCACAGCAGACTCAGTGCCTCATAGGTTTGTCTACAGCTCCCCCTGCTGGCTGTGCTTGTGAGGTCACAGCACACTCGGTGCCTCCCTGGCCAGTGGCAGGCTCATGGCTGCTGGCTGTGCTTGTGAGGTCCCAGTGGACTCAATGACTCTCAGGCCAGTGGCAGGGTCATGGCTGCTAGCTGTGCTTGTGACGTCACAGCAGCCTCAATGCTTCCTAGGCCAGTGGCAGGCTCATGGCTGCTGGCTGCACTTGTGAGGTCACAGCAGCCTGCAAGCCTCCTAGGCCAGTGGCAGGCTCATGGCTGCTGGCTGTGCTTGTAAGGCCACAGCAGCCTGAATGCCTCCTAATGCCAGTTGCAGACTGCTGGCTATGCTTGTGAGGTCACAGCAGCCTCAGTGACTCATAGCTTAGTCTACCGTGCCCCCTGCTGGCTGTGCTTGTGAGGTCACAGCACACTCAGTGCCTCATAGGTTAGTATCCAGCGCCCCCTGCTGGCTGTGCTTGGGACGTCACAGCAGGCTCAGTATCATCTAGGCCAGTGGCAGGCTCGTGGCTGCTGGCTGTGCTTGTGAGGTCACAGCAGACTCAGTGCCACCTAGGTTTGTCTACAGCACTGCCTGCTGGCTGTGCTTGTGACGTCACAGCAGCCTGAGTGCCCCCGAGGACAGTAGCAGGCTCATGGCTGCTGGATGTGCTAGTGAGGTCACAGCAGCCTGAGTGCTCCTAGGCCAGTGGCAGGCTCAGGGGCGCTGGCTGTGGTTGTGAGGTCACAGCACACTCAGTGCCTCATAGGTTAGTATCCAGCGCCCCCTGCTGGCACTGCTTGGGACGTCACAGCAGCCTCAGTACCAGCTAGGCCAGTGGCAGGCTCGTGGCTGCTGGCTGTGCTTGTGAGGTCACAGCAGCCTGAATGCCTCCTAGACCAGGGTCAGGCTCATGGCTGCTGGCTGTGCTTGTGAGGTGACAGCAGGTTGACTGCCACCGAGGACAGTGGCAGGCTCATGGCAGCTGGTGTGGCTTGTGAGGTCACAGCAGCCTCACTGCTCATGGCTTAGTGTCCAGAACCCCACACTAGCTGTTCTTGTGAGGTCACAGCAGCCTGAATGCCTCCTAGAGCAGTGGCAGGCTCATCGCTGCTGGCTGTGCTTGTGAGGTCACAGCAACCTTACTGCCTCATAGTTTAGTGTATAGCAAGCCATGCTGGCTGTGCTTCTGAGGTCACAGCAGCCTGAGTGCCTCCTAATGCCAGTTGCAGCCTGCTGGCTATGCTTGTGAGGTCACAGCAGCCTCAGTGACTCATAGCTTAGTCTACCGTGCCCCCTGCTGGCTGTGCTTGTGAGGTCACAGCACACTCAGTGCCTCATAGGTTAGTATCCAGCGCCCCCTGCTGGCTGTGCTTGGGACGCCACAGCAGCCTCAGTGCCATCTAGGCCAGTGGCAGGCTCGTGGCTGCTGGCTGTGCTTGTGAGGTCACAGCAGACTCAGTGCCACCTAGGTTTGTCTACAGCACCGCCTGCTGGCTGTGCTTGTGACGTCACAGCAGCCTGAGTGCCCCCGAGGACAGTAGCAGGCTCATGGCTGCTGGCTTTGCTTGTGAGACCACAGCAGCCTCAGTGCCTCCTAGGTTTGTCTACAGCACTGCCTGCTGGCTGTGCTTGTGAGGTCACAGCAGCCTGAGTGCCTCCTAGGCCAGTGGCAGGCTCGTGGCTGCTGGCTGTGCTTGTGAGGTCACAGCAGCCTGAGTGCCTCCGAGGACATTGGCAGGCTCATGGCTGCTGGCTGTGCTTGTGACTTCAGAGCAGCCTCAGTGCCTCCTAGGTTAGTCTACAGCGCCCCCTGCTGGCTGTGCTTGTGACGTCACAGCAGCCTCAGTGCCACCTAGGTTTGTCTACAGCTCCCCCTGGTGGCTGTGCTTGTGAGGTCACAGCAGCCTGAGTGCCTCCTAGGCCAGTGGCAGGCTCAGGGGCACTGGCTGTGGTTGTGAGGTCACAGCACACTCAGTGCCGCATAGATTAGTGTCCAGTGTGCCCTGCTGGCTGTGCTTGTGAGGTAACAGCAGCCTGAGTGCCTCCTAGGCCAGTGGCAGGCTCGTGGCTGTTGGCTGTGCTTGTGAGGTCACAGCAGCCTGAGTGCCTCCTAGGCCGGTGGCAGGCTCATGGCTGCTGGCTGTGCTTGTGAGGTCACAGCAGCCTCAGTGTCTCCTAGGCTACTAGCAGTCTCGTGGCTGCTGGCAGTGCTTGTGAGGTCACAGCAGCCTCTTTGCCTCACAGGCCAGTGTCAGTCTCATGGCTGCTGGCTGTGCTTGTGAGGTCACAGCAGCCTGAATGCCTCCTAGACCAGGGTCAGGCTCATGGCTGCTGGCTGTGCTTGTGAGGTCACAGCAGCTTGACTGCCACCGAGGATAGTGGCAGGCTCATGGCCGCTGGCTGAGCTCGTGAGGTCACAGCACACTCAGTGCCTCATAGGTTAGTATCCAGCGCCGCCTGCTGGCTGTGCTTGTGACGTCACAGCAGCCTCAGTGCCGTCTAGGCCAGTGGCAGGCTCGTGGCTGCTGGCTGTGCTTGTGAGGTCACAGCAGACTCAGTGCCTCCTAGGTTTGTCTGCAGCGCCCCCTGCTGGCTGTGCTTCTGACGTCACAGCAGTCTGAGTGCCTCCGAGGACATTGGCAGGCTCATGGCTGCTGGCTGTGCTTGTGAGGTCACAGCAGCCTCAGTGCCTCCTAGGTTAGTCTACAGCGCCCCCTGCTGGCTGTGCTTGTGACGTCACAGCAGCCTCAGTGCCACCTAGGTTTGTCTACAGCTCCCCCTGGTGGCTGTGCTAGTGAGGTCACAGCAGCCTCAGTGCCTCCTAGGCCAGTGGCAGGCTCATGGCTGCTGGCTGTGCTTGTGAGGTCCCAGAGGACTCCGTGCCTCTCAGGCCAGTGGCAGGGTCATGGCTGCTAGCTGTGCTTGTGACGTCACAGCAGCCTCAATGCCTCCTAGGCCAGTGGCAGGCTCATGGCTGCTGGCTGCACTTGTGAGGTCACAGCAGCCTGAAAGCCTCCTAGGCCAGTGGCAGGCTCCTGGCTGCTGCCTGTGCTTGTGAGGTCACAGCAGCCTGAATGCCTCCTAGACCAGGGTCAGGCTCATGGCTGCTGGCTGTGCTTGTGAGGTGACAGCAGCTTGACTACCACCGAGGACAGTGGCAGGCTCATGGCCGCTGGCTGAGCTCGTGAGGTCACAGCACACTCAGTGCCTCCTTGGTTAGTCTACAGCGCCCCCTGCTGGCTGTGCTTATGAGGTCACAGCACACTCAGTGCCTCATAGGTTAGTATCCAGCGCCCCCTGCTGGCTGTGCTTGTGAGGTCACAGCAGACTCAGTGCCTCCTAGGTTTGTCTACAGCGCCCCCTGCTGGCTGTGCTTCTGACGTCACAGCAGTCTGAGTGCCTCCGAGGACATTGGCAGGCTCATGGCTGCTGGCTGTGCTTGTGACTTCAGAGCAGCCTCAGTGCCTCCTAGGCCAGTGGCAGGCTTATGGCTGCTGGCTGTGCTTGTGAGGTCACAGCAGCCTCAGTGCCTCATAGGTTAGTCTAGAGCGCCCCCTGCTGGCTGTGCTTGTGAGGTAACAGCAGCCTGAGTGCCTCCTAGGCCAGTGGCAGGCTCGTGCCCTGCTGGCTGTGCTTGTGAGGTCACAGCAGCCTGAGTGCCATGAAGGCCAGTGGCGGGTTCGCGGCTGTGGTTGTGACGTCACAGCAGCCTCAATGCCTCCTAGGCCAGTGCCAGGCTCCTGGCTGCTGCCTGTGCTTGTGAGGTCACAGCAGCCTGAATGCCTCCTAGACCAGGGTCAGGCTCATGGCTGCTGGCTGTGCTTGTGAGGTGACAGCAGCTTGACTGCCACCGAGGACAGTGGCAGGCTCATGGCCGCTGGCTGAGCTCATGAGGTCACAGCACACTCAGTGCCTCCTTGGTTAGTCTACAGCGTCCCCTGCTGCCTGTGCTTGTGAGGTCACAGCACACTCAGTTCCTCATAGGTTAGTATCCAGCGCCCCCTGCTGGCTGTGCTTGGGACGTCACAGCAGCCTCAGTGCCAGCTAGGCCAGTGGCAGGCTCATGGCTGCTGGCTGTGCTTGTGAGGTCACAGCAGACTCAGTGCCTCATAGGTTTGTCTACAGCTCCCCCTGCTGGCTGTGCTTGTGAGGTCACAGCACACTCGGTGCCTCCCAGGCCAGTGGCAGGCTCATGGCTGCTGGCTGTGCTTGTGAGGTCCCAGTGGACTCAATGACTCTCAGGCCAGTGGCAGGGTCATGGCTGCTGGCAGTGCTTGTGAGGTCACAGCAGCCTCTTTGCCTCACAGGCCAGTGTCAGTCTCATGGCTGCTGGCTGTGCTTGTGAGGTCACAGCAGCCTGAATGCCTCCTAGACCAGGGTCAGGCTCATGGCTGCTGGCTGTGCTTGTGAGGTCACAGCAGCTTGACTGCCACCGAGGACAGTGGCAGGCTCATGGCAGCTGGTGTGGCTTGTGAGGTCACAGCAGCCTCACTGCTCATGGCTTAGTGTCCAGAACCCCACACTAGCTGTTCTTGTGAGGTCACAGCAGCCTGAATGCCTCCTAGAGCAGTGGCAGGCTCATGGCTGCTGGCTGTGCTTGTGAGGTCACAGCAGCCTCACTGCTCATGGCTTAGTGTCCAGAACCCCACACTAGCTGTTCTTGTGAGGTCACAGCAGCCTGAGTGCCTCCTAATGCCAGTTGCAGGCTGCTGGCTATGCTTGTGAGGTCACAGCAGCCTCAGTGACTCATAGCTTAGTCTACCGTGCCCCCTGCTGGCTGAGCTCGTGAGGTCACAGCACACTCAGTGCCTCATAGGTTAGTATCCAGCGCCCCCTGCTGGCTGTGCTTGTGACATCACAGCAGCCTCAGTGCCATCTAGGCCAGTGGCAGGCTCGTAGCTGCTGGCTGTGCTTGTGAGGTCACAGCAGACTCAGTGCCTCCTAGGTTTGTCTGCAGCGCCCCCTGCTGGCTGTGCTTCTGACGTCACAGCAGTCTGAGTGCCTCCGAGGACATTGGCAGGCTCATGGCTGCTGGCTGTGCTTGTGACTTCAGAGCAGCCTCAGTGCCTCCTAGGTTAGTCTACAGCGCCCCCTGCTGGCTGTGCTTGTGACGTCACAGCAGCCTCAGTGCCACCTAGATTTGTCTACAGCTCCCCCTGGTGGCTGTGCTAGTGAGGTCACAGCAGCCTCAGTGCCTCCTAGGCCAGTGGCAGGCTCATGGCTGCTGGCTGTGCTTGTGAGGTCCCAGGGGACTCCGTGCCTCTCAGGCCAGTGGCAGGGTCATGGCTGCTAGCTGTGCTTGTGACGTCACAGCAGCCTCAATGCCTCCTAGGCCAGTGGCAGGCTCATGGCTGCTGGCTGCACTTGTGAGGTCACAGCAGCCTGAAAGCCTCCTAGGCCAGTGGCAGGCTCCTGGCTGCTGCCTGTGCTTGTGAGGTCACAGCAGCCTGAATGCCTCCTAGACCAGGGTCAGGCTCATGGCTGCTGGCTGTGCTTGTGAGGTGACAGCAGCTTGACTACCACCGAGGACAGTGGCAGGCTCATGGCCGCTGGCTGTGCTCGTGAGGTCACAGCACACTCAGTGCCTCCTTGGTTAGTCTACAGCGCCCCCTGCTGGCTGTGCTTGTGAGGTCACAGCACACTCAGTGCCTCATAGGTTAGTATCCAGCGCCCCCCGCTGGCTGTGCTTGTGAGGTCACAGCAGACTCATTGCCTCCTAGGTTTGTCTACAGCGCCCCCTGCTGGCTGTGCTTGTGAGGTAACAGCAGCCTGAGTGCCTCCTAGGCCAGTGGCAGGCTCGTGCCTGCTGGCTGTGCTTGTGACTTCAGAGCAGCCTCAGTGCCTCCTAGGCCAGT